>NC_087443.1:80093969-80450219 GCF_036321535.1 Camelus dromedarius | reverse complement strand
GGCTGTGTACTAAAAGTGGTATCTCAATTCCAAGTCTGTCCAACCTTTTCTTCCCTAGGGGGGCATTAAATCTGGACCCAATTCACAGCTTTGTTTGAACACTATATTTTGCCTTTTCTTTGCACCTTTGATATTTATTTCAGTGTTAAATCTATTCTTCCCTTCATCTATTACCCTGTTTTATTTCTGTTTTTGAGAACCTATATTTTTGCTAATAAATATTCACTACAGCATTTCATCCTGTACTTAATATGCCCAGTGCATGCTTTCTGTGCTAACTTTGCAACAGATTGAGTGGACATTGCACTGTTGCAGCATAGTCATAAAATTCAGGAACTTATAAAACCTACCTTTCCCCTTCCACCACCGCTTTGCTACAGTATATTTTCCGCCCTCGCCTCCCCCCCACGGGCGCTGGCAGCCCTGAGCAGAGCCACAGCTCCCCCCTGTGGCCTCCTGGGGGGATGGCGTCCTCGCCACACCGGGGCTCCCACCTCAGCCTCCTCCTTCCCACCAGGTCCTGGATGCCGCTTTCTGAGGGACCGCATTTCAAACCGGGCTGCAGGCCCCACTGTCGGGTGCTGGGAAGAGGGCGAAAGAGGAGGCAGGCACAGGAAAACAAACCCCCCAAACATAAAGCCGGCATGCACGGATGCTCGCGCAGACAATTAGCGATTGCACGCTTGTTCTTCTTCCCCTCTCCTAGTCCCCTAGGCGCACACCAACACCCGTCTTTCTTAAGGTGGGTGGGGACGCCGGAGCCCGTGTGGAGCGCCGAGCCTTTGCACACCTCCGTGCATCACGGTCGGTCGCACGTTTAGAGGGCTGTAGGAAAATCCCACACAAGATTCTTGCCAGATCGGAGGAAAGGCTTAGTTGAATGGAAACCCTGTTCACTTGGAGTAAGGTAGAATTATGGCCAACTTAAAAAAAAGAAGCTTAACATATGACAGCGACTCAGCTGGAACCCTGGAACACATACCGCACGCATCTTTGATCTTGTGCACCACATTAAGTAACAAAGACCAGAGGACTTCAGCTCTGTACCGGATAGGCTGCTCTGGATCACAGTGAAAGGCTTGCCCCATTCCGGACTATGGATTTTTCCCCCCATTGATTTTTCTGCCCCCGCCACCCCCCCCGCACACCATCCTGAAAGAAGGGACTCTTTTAAGTATGTCTGATTCTTTTAATTAGATCATTGCCGCTATTGTAATGTTTACCTCAGTCTTATCTCTTATGAATAGCATGGAGCTTTTTAACAGTAGTGGTGACGCTGCCCCTGGTATCTTTGGGGAAAATGCATTGGAATAGTTACGTCTGAATGATAAATATGACTGCTTCACACACACACGCACACAAATTGTTTGAAATCACTTTTGAAAAATACCACCGTTTCTTGCTACTCAGGAAATGAGCTAACGTGAGAGCCAGCACACACGCTGTATTATGCATGTAAATGCATGCGGGGCAACGGAGAAACTTGGTGCAGAGTGAGCCTCTGTCTGTGTTTGCACACATAGCAAAGTTTTTACGGCAATCATTTGCAAGATTTGAAAGGAAATACTTGGATCTGCTGCTTGATCCTCCTCCAGTGAGCAGGAGCAGCGAGATCGCTCCCTTTCTCTGGTGCTGAGAGTCTTACTTCCCCCTTTTTTTTCTCTCCTTTCTTGCTACCATTAGTCTATCTCTGATTCCTGTCTTGTGCTTTTTTTTTTATGTGCTCTTAACCTCAGTTGGATGAATCTGGGCCATCGATGGGCTTGGCAGTGGTCAACTGGCGGCTTAGTGATAAAACTGGAGTGCTCTGTGCGTGTGCAAGGAACACATCGGGGAGGGCTTCCTACACGCTGGGTCCCCGAGCCGTGAAGTGCAACTTAAGACAGTGATCTGTTTATAAGAGCAGCTGCACATTTTTTTTTTTTCAAATGGGGGCTACAGATTTCAAATAAATAACTGCTAAAGGAGGTAAACATGTCAAATGATCATTTTCAAGGACAATCAGTAGTATAATTGAGCCCTTCAAATATCCATATTTATGATGTGCATATAACACACGCTGCTGGAAAGCTCAGTTTATTTGTTTCTGATGAAGGACAGCATCATTTTATTTGGGGAAACCCGAGCACTTGGGCTTAGGCAACTGGACACGTGTGAAAGAGGCTGTTCTTAGCGTGTGTGAGGGAGCTCCTGTGCACTGCCTCTGAAAGTATGTTAAATAATAAATAACTTATTAAAACATGTTCAATGTAATAATGGCCTTTTTCATGAATTGTTGTAAAAGAGAGATTAGGAGCGTGGGAGAAGCAGCCTTCGGGGGGAAATAACAGGAATTTCTAGCAGCAGAGTTGTGTAATGGTTCTATATTTTTAAAAATGTGCCCGTACTCCATTCATAGTCATTTAAGTGCTTAAATAAGCACAATAAATGTAAATAATTTACTGCTTTGCAAACAGAAAATTGGGCAGAAAGGTAATTTTGAATAGCGAGTTGGCTTGCCGTCTTCGAGGATCTGGGACCCTGTGAAGTGCCGCTGACACGGCTGTTCATTACGCCCGCTGCTGTCCGGCCGTCCTCACTTTCGTCAGCCATTCATTCAGACAGATATTTAACTTAATAAGGTAAGCAAATAGACAAAAAAATCGCTTTCTGTGCCTGAAGGTTTTTAGACCCCCTAATTGCTTTTGTGCACTAATTATCAAGATTAACACCTTACACTCTTCTCACTCAGGTTTGCCTTGTAGGGAAAAAAAAAAAAAAAAAAAAAGAATGCCACCAGGGTATTTGGAAACCTTTTAAGTGGGAAGTGGGAAAGGGTTAAGGATTTTCCTGCCGAAGACAAAATGACCACCCACCAAAACTAGAGGCTCCGGCTAAGTTGTGCGTGGGTTTTTTAAAACATGAGCTGAACCGAGGAGCCACACACATCTGTGCGGAGAGGACAGAGCTTGAATGGAATTCTAAGCCAGGAAAGGACCCCTCCTGCCACGCGGATAAATCAGACCTCGGGAAGGAGTCGGGGGCCGTGTTTCGGCTCTGCTTCTCAGGTCGTGGGCTGCATTTTTGAAGCAGCAGTGAGCACAGATTTGCTGTTTGGCTGTTCTGTTTAAAAGTTGGTATTAACCTAAGATCGTAGGTAGTTACCAACACTTTGGGATTCCTGACAATCCACTTGCAGGTCCTTTAATATTTACTGTAATAATGTTATTCATCATGGAGTCATTCCGTATGCATGTGGCTGTAGCACGTAATTCCATTGTAATTTAGCATTAATTAATGTCCACTTACTGCGGCATATTATAGTATAGGAAACAATTTCTGATCAGAGACACCAGTGTAATTTAAGGGTGAATCTGATTGTAATTTGAATAATGATATGCATTGCTTCCTGTCTCCAAGCCTCTATCCCCACCCCCACTCCCCTGCACACACGCGAACCCAGAGGAATCTTACACACACCGTACACACACACACGCATGCACGCACACAAACACGCTCATGGGGTGTGTGGAACTGAACAGGTATTTGTAAAGTAACCGTTGGGGTAAAGCGTTTGGAATCCTTTTTTAGATCCTACTTGCAAATGCTAAAGTTTGTCACTCTCGTCTCTCGTCGCTTTATTGCCACAGCAGCACCCACACAAGTTGCTGATTCAGTATCTTTTCTAGAAGAAAAACAAAACAAAACAAAACATTGTTGTAAGACAGTCGTCCTTTAATATAGAGGGAACTATTTTTAAAGTGACAAGAACAAAAGGACTTTAAAAATAAAAGCAAACCTCCATCAATCTATTTATCCATCCATCCACCTCCCTGTCCCTCTCAAGAGCTCTCTAATCTTTTTGCCTGCCTACCTATCGAGGAGCAGACTGGAAATCAACCCAGGAGGAGGGTCACCCCGGAAAGCCAAGTGTTGAAGGTGCTTCACTTGGAACTGGGCGCCGCTGGAGAAGCTGGCTGCCTGCCGTGTCCCTGGGATAACTGTGGCTTTGGATTGCTAATTGCTACTTGCTGGTCTTGTAAAAAGTCACGAAGCTCTGCCACCACTCTGACTTGAACTTGATACCATATTTCACTCCTTCTTGTAGCATTAGGGGATTTAAAACCTCCTTTTCCTTTAATTCTTTTCTTTCTTTAATGGGTGACTGGATAAATTCAGCGGTGGATTTTTGTGACACTAAAACAGCAGATAAGTGTATGATGCACTCTCGCTATGTGGTTTAAAAATCCCTCACCATATGTTTTCTCACTGGAATGCCTCGTCTTGCAAAATTACAGGAACCGAAGCTTAAAAACACAATTAGGTAGTTTAAAATGAAGTATTAAAGAAATACCGCATATATTCAGGCGCCTGCGATGTTTTCTTCCTCTCTCCTTTTTTGGTTTTGTTTTGTTCTCGGCGTATTCAGAAAGCCTCCACTGTATTTGATTTTTACACCAATCATGCCCCATATTTTTTGGATTATGTTATATAGACTGTGGTTAAATTATAAATGAAAGGGTGAACTACCAGGCTTCTTGTCATAACAGCAGCTTTTATGTTGTTACAGAAAATGCAAGAAAAAAAAAAGGTGTTTTGCGTTGAAGGGTCCCCTCGCTTATTTTGTGCTGCTTAATGTATATAGGCAGACAAGCAAGCAATTTGTAGAAATGTTTTTTGCAGTGTTTTGAAAATTACAGCACCCTCTCCATCCTCTGAGGGGAAAATGAAAGAAAACTAAACACACAGTGCATAAATACAGCTGGATCCTAACAGCTTTCTTGCTTTGCCCGGCTTTCCGTGATCCTTCTTACAAAATACACGCACACACACACACGCTCACACACACACGCTCACACATGGAGCCTACTTCAAGTTCAATTTCTTACCAAGTTATAAGCCGAATAAACTATTTCACATGGTGGCCACCTAAAAACCAACTTCCCCCCGTCTCTGTGCCTCCCGCAGTTGTTTAGAAAGAAGGAAAATGTAACAAGAAGTCAGCAGGACCAGAGTCTGAAAAAAGGCATCAGGTAACGGCTTGTAATCTCTATACGTTTTTGTTTTCCCATTAAACTTATTTCAAATTCACTATACATGAAAACACAGTAAAATATTTTATAGACGTCTTGTATCACACTGCTCAGAGCACTCGACGGAAAGGCCGCTTTATGTCCTGATCCTAGGGGCTGGAGTTTTAGGATAGAATTTATACTCTGCAAATTGATGAAATATTTCGTTTATAGGCTGTGGCATTTGGGGTCCATTGTAACCGCCTCACTTAAAAGACTCTGCTATGGTGCAGGCACGAAGAATCATTTTCTGCATTAATCTATTGCCATGCTTAACCGTTTGAATTTGCCCCCTAATTTTTGCCAACTGGAAGGTGGGGGGTGTGGAGGGAGGTCAGAAAAGCCTGAGGAACCAGGCTGGATTATCTCTTTGCATGAGGTCATTTGCCGGGCTCCTTCTAATGGAAGGTGAGATTTCACAGAATCCACCGGAGTTGCTCAAATGCTTTCCATAAAGAGCAGCCCCTATGCAAAAATCAATAGCATAGCTTATGCCCTTCATTTGCAGATAAGTGTATTCTTGACTGTCTGAAAGAATATTTGATGTGGAACTTAAAACAGTGCTGGAAAAATATCTTCGCCTTAATTGCCTTTCACGCTGCAGTGAAGTAGCCCCTTCTCCAAGGCAGCGGGGTCGAGGTAGCAGAAACCATCGCCTCCTTCGGGCTCCGCGCGGTGGGCTCTCCCTCACTCCCCCGGAACCAGCCTTAAGGACTGCTTCTTTCTGGTTTTTTTTCTGGGGGGCTTCATTGGATGAACTGTCTTCCCGAGATAACAAACCTTCTTTTGCAGCACTTGGCGGAGTTTGGTTAGGGGCTACCTCTGAGCAACGTGAACTTGGCCTTGCTGGTGTCTTACACGAGTCCCTTCACTCCTGTTCCGAATCAGGGTGCTCGGGGAAACAGCCTGGAGCCATACAGCTGATTACTTCACCAAATTTGCATCTTTTCAACAGTAATGGGGATGGCTTCCACAAATGCTCCCAGGCTCTAAATAGATGTTAAGTGGTTGTTTCTAGTTTCTTCCCTCGCCGCTCCCCGGAGAGCCACTTTCCCGCCTACCCGCTCCAGCCTTGTGTGGAGCCTGCTGGCGGCGAGGCCTGCCCGGCCCGGCGGCGTGTCCCCGAGGCTGGCAGCAGGCTGGCTGGATCCTGCTGGGGTCCTTCTGGGAAGCCTGAGCATGGGGGCTGGGCTGCCCCCCCCCGCCCCGCCCCGCCCCGGCCCTGCCCCCCGGGGTCTCAGGAAGGAGGCCCCAGCGAGTCCTCGGTGCTGGGCCGCTGCACACACCGGGCCTGTGGGGCGTCCCAGCCAGGGCCTTGGCTCCCTGTTGCCCCGGCGGCCCGGCAGGATGTAGGGCTTGAAGAGAGATGGGGTGAAAGGGGCTGGGGGTCTCGGCAGTGCTGTCGGTGGCGGGCGGGGCAGCAGGGGAGCGAGCACAGCTCTGGGAGGGGACGGGGAGACAGCCCCTGGGGCCAGGGGCTCAGCACAAGCCTGGTAGCTGGCCTGGGCCTGGGAGGGGAGTTGTCCCAGAGCAAATATTTTTTTAATGTGGTTTTGATTAAAAATAGGATAAAGTTGTGTGTTCTGAAAATGTACCAGATGTTGGTTCTAGTTTTTTACCGCCCTTCTGCCAGCCCCTGGGCCGGCCAGCTTGGCTGCGGCGGCGGGGCTGTCCGGTGGGTCGGACCTGCTGGGCTCTGGGTGTGGCCGGGACTTCTCCTGAGGTGCAGGCTGACAGTTCTGGGCCCCCAGGGGCTCCTGGTGGGGGCGCTTTCCAAGAGAGGATGTTCTGCTGGGTCTGATCTGCTTCCTACAGCTGCTTAGGAGAAAAGTGGTGCCCAGAGCAGCCCCTGGCCCCGCCGTGGCCCCAGCACGCACTTCTTCATCTCACACGGGTGGGCGGTCTGGGCAGGGCCGAGATGCTCCCTCCCCTTCCTCCAGGACCTGCCTGGCTCTGTAAAGCTTCTCGAGGGGCTGGTGCTTCAGCATCCTCTGGCTCTGCAGGGCCGGATGCAGGTGGTCCCGCAGCCTGGAAAGTGTCCCGTGGACATGGCCTTGCCGTTCTTGGGAGCGTCCTTCTAGGAGGCTCACATTTAGTGGGAACTTGCTTGCCCATTTGTGCTCTGGGAAGCTGCAGAAAGTTCTTTCCAAATCATGCCTGGAAAAGTGCATTTTTTATTGACATAAACAGTAGTAGTTGAGTTTCTTTCCTTTAAAATAAGTCCATGGTGTAGCCAGGCTTCAGCTCCATAATGGACTAAAGGCCACAGCACTCCTGATTTCTCTGTGGAACTGATTCAGGACAAAGTCCATTTTCTCAAAATAAAACTTCATTTATTTTTCAATGTATGTAAATGTTTATATTTTACATTAAAAAAAAAAAAGTAAGTAAAATTGGATCTATTCTCTCCTTTTCATTGTCCCTGGGGGCCCAAACCAAGAATAGACAACCTATTTGAAAGAATTTACAAATGGAAAACCCAAACCAACATTTCCCAAATTTCCTATTTGTTTTGCAATGACATAACTTAAAGGCTTTATGATGTCTTTTGTTATAGAAAACCTGAAATGAAGGACAGAGTCTACTCTTTTCTCTCTGGAAGGCCCCTGTCTTCTCTGACAAGTAGGAGAACGAGAGGAAAAGATCTAAGGAGACCCGTTTCCTTGTCGACACAACAGAGGGCAAAGCGAGGAGAAAACCTGGATGGCAGAACAGTCTACAAAAAGCCAGTGCTGCAGGTGATGAGCGAGGCCAGCAGTGGAGATGCACCTGGGAGAGAATGAGGCACAAAGACCAGGATGTCCTCACAGGTGCCTGCTGGGTCCACAGTCCCGCAGTAGTGGCAGCAGTAATTCTGCCATCTGAAAAAACACACGATAATAACCACCGCCACCATTAAGTGCACTGGCTTCTTGGATTCTCCGGGTCTCGCCATAGATTTTGCTTGATTGCTGATGCGTGAGGAGGCTAATGTCTGAACTACGAACTGCATGGGAAGGGAATGCTAATGATCGTCAGTTCTCATCAGGAAATTGTGAGTCCTCCCCTCTCTCAGATAAGACAAAACAAAAAACAAAACAAAACAAGAGACCCCAGACTGCCCTGGACCTGCACTCCCTGGGGGGCCCTTGGCCGTCTGTCCTTCTCTACCTGTCTGCAGTGAGCTCCACAGCCTGCCCCCCTCAATCACCTTGAATAAAATATTGTGCACACAATTCAGTGGCTTCAGGACAGCGCCTTTCATATGTGTCTTAAAATTCTCCTTTCATCTTACGTGTCAGTGTATTTCCACGCACCAGTGTAAAGGCTATGTCAGCAGAAACGAACTGAAATTAGGAAAATCCACCTATTCTGTTGTTAATAACAGGCTAGGGTTATTAGTTACCTCCCTATTTAGGAAGCAGACTTTATTATACACAGAAAGGAAGCATGTGCATATATTTAAAATGCCCTTGATTTAGTTCCTGTAAGAAACAATCATGCATATATATATATATTTAAATTTAGGTCATATTTTTTATATTTGTTTTGTTTCTTTCTGCTTCTGAGAAGCATCTATTAATATAATTTACAGCGTAGGCACAAGCCAGTATAATTCTGTTTATTTGTTGATGTGCTTAGATGGGCTGCAACAAAGATGTCATGGCCCTGGAAGCGCATGTCTTCCGGGAAGATCTGTTAGAGATCTTGTTTTTTCATCTGTGCCCTCCAGTTCTCATCTGAGGTGTAGTTTTTGGCTTCCACTTCACCAGCCACCATTTAAGTTCTCTGGGAACCCCATTACTCCTTGTCCACACTCATGCTCTGACCTGTGCTACTCGGAAATTTTCGAGATGAAGTCATCGCTGGTTTGAGTTACTGGAGAGACGTTAATTCGTCCAGCTGGGCTGGCTCAGCCGCAGCCCGGCTCTCAGCCCTGACAGCCACCCTCAGTGAGAAATCGAACAGGAAGGAAGGGGGCTTGCAGAAGGGGACAGAGCCCGCCAGCCCGGGGGTGGAGCTCCCAGCACCCACCGGTCCTGTAAATGTGGCCATGAGGAAAAGGAACGAGATAAACTCCCTGGTCCTGCAAGATCTTCATGAGAAATGCCTTTCTTTATAACAGAATTAAAAAAAAATAGAACATTAGTTAAAAAAAATCCTGGGAAATGATCAGTTATCCTCTTATCAAGTGGACAGCGAAATACACATACACATATGTTAATATGCATGTTAACACACGCCCATAGGACACACGGTGTTGTGTGTATTATGCGTGCCCGTTACTCTGAGACTGGCAAGGCAGTGTCTTCGTTATGCACGGAGTTAAAGTGCCCGGGGGTGGAATCTCCACACTCACGCCTTCGTGTGGCGCTGTATACTTTTCAGTTTCTGGGCAGGAATTCCCTGCACCGTGTCGCCCCCAGCACCTAGAGGAGTGAGGGGTGGGGCAGAGAATGACCCCTGGCCTCCCCCAGGTTATAACATGTCCCTGACCCCACCACTCACACATTTACCACATAACATCCAGATGTCCAAAAACATTTTTGGAGAACTCTATGAAATTTGATAGAACGTGAAATGTGATAGTATGTGAACTCAGTGACATAAACTGTAAAACAGCCCAGGGCTCTGTGTGTCAGAACGCAGCGGTTTCCCCTGAAGCTTCACCCTCGACAAAGACCAGGGCTGAGGGCGCTCACGTGGGCACCCGCCTCGGCCTCCGCCTGGGCCCTCCTCTCTTTCTCCCACAGAGAGGTGCCTCTTTGCCCAAAAGCTTCCTGAGGATGGCATTTTTAAACTTCTTTCCTAAGAAACTTGAAGATCTTGGTGACTTTTCCGTGGACACAGAATTCATAAGTGGCAGAAACATTGCTCAAAGTCACGTCTTCTGCCTCCAAAATGAGTGCTTTTCCTGCCACAAACAGGGGGAGGCACCCCTGCGGCCCACGCACCTGCCCAGCCTCACCTGAACTCGTCCTCCAATGCGGGGGCGGAGGGGTGGGGGGGTCTGGGAGGGGGTGGGGGTGGGGGTGGGGATGGTATTCCTCCCCTGGTCTGTCCCCTGGTCTGTCCTCTGGAGACCTCATTCACCCGGTGATCGCTTACCAAGGGTTGAACTCATTTTTGCTGGAAAAAACCGCAGATGCTCAGTCTATAATTTCCAAGTCCAGATGGAGGCAGAAGTTCGGGGTGAAGATGTCCCTCGGTGTCACAGGTATGAGCCTCCTTCACGAGAATGGAACACCTTGCGTGCTGCGAGGCGGTAGTATCTGGGGAGGCTGAACCTGGGGCCTTCAGGGTCTCCTGCTCTCTATTCAAGGTCATGGCCAATGTGGGAGGACCCAGAGCAGCCCGGGGGGACTGCGGGGGGACTGCTCCTTTCCCCGTGGGAGGAGCAGGTGTTCCTGAGCTCCCTAATCCTTGGAATAAAGTGACAACTGCAATCAAGGCTCACTCTTCCCTATTTTGCGTCAAAAATGATTGTGAACATCCTTTAAAAGACCAAATGCAAATGGATTTAACATAATTCACTGAACTGCTTCTTTTTTTATCGGATATTCGGGGCTTTTTGTGATTAGACGTTACCCTACGTTGAGCATCTTTGTATATAAAGCTTGCCCCATGTATATGACTGTTTCTTTGGGGTAGATTTCAATAGAATTTCTGCATAAGAGGATTTAGTAACATTGCTTCTGGAAGAATTTTCCTGATTAACTCTTGTCAACAGCCTGGGAGACTCTGGTTTCTTGTGGAACATTTCCTTTATTTTTTTTCCCCTTGTCTATCAAAAAGAGCGGGTAAAGCAAATAATATTCATTGTTTAATTTGAAATCTTTTTGTTAGTGTGGTGTCAGACATTTTTCCTTCTCTACGAGTGTGAATCATTGCTTCTTCATCGTCTGCTTTGTTTTGGAGAAATATCTCTATTGGAAATTCCAGGATTCGGTAGACATGCTTATGTTTCATAATCTATCACTTGGGATATTATTCTAATGGCCAACTGGTATTGTTGAAAAGAGTGGAAAAGTTTCTACTTGAAAAATCCACGGAAGTGAAGAATCAAGCAAAAAATGTCTCCTTTTCTTCCTGCTTTTTGTTTCCACTAAATTGCTTCCATCTCTTCTGCTTTTGAAAAAAGCATTAAGAATGCACCACCGCCCTGATGATCTCACAGGCAGAATAAAGAGGAACAATAGCACCCAGTCTTTCCAAACAAATATTCCCATTTCCCCACAGTAGGATAACCTAATTATTGCCATTTCTATGTTAACATTTTAACTACTTCTCTGCCAAACCTCCCTGAGATGATTATTCTTAACTTCAGTTACTATTTCGAGTATAAAAGCCATGTGTTCTGTTGCTTAAAAAGGGTGTAACGTAGGAACATAGGAGTGAGACTTAAAGCTGTGAAGACCGCCACTCAAAGAATTCAAGAACAGCCCCCTGAGGCTGCGTAAAACTAAAGGTGAGAGGGGTGCTTGTAGTGGTGCCGGTTAGAGTCTTAGTCTGTCATGGGGCTGACAGAGCTTATAGAGTTTCTAGGAAATTTTATAAAGTGGCAATTCTGAAAATCTTATCTTGACAATAAGTATAATGGGTGCTTGTATTATCATCCAACGATATACGATGTATTTGCAAAATAGACTCAGTAGTTCGAAAAAAGTTCCTCTTCGGCCCGGACCTTCCTGGTCTCTGCAGGAAACATGGGCAGTTCTCAGTGCGCTAGTGAGAACTACCTAGGTTACCATTCATTGTCCAGATTCGCTACTTTTCTAGGACCAAGATGACTAAGTAAGATATTAAAACGCAATCATGTCTGAATTGAGGCCATGAATAACCTTTCTCCTGCAGCTGTCACAGAGTTTCGGGGGACAGTCCGGCTGTCTTTGACGTGACTTTAGTTGCTGATGGAAAACTGAATGAAGCCGGCATTTAAAGGTTTGAAACTCAAGATTATGTTGTGTTTCAAGAGTGATTTTCATTTTGACTCTCTTTGTGGGTATCCTCTACGCCTCTATCATTTCCAGTCTAAAAGATTAAGAAAGATGGGAGTCAGGAAAGCAAGCGATACATACTAATTAACTTAGTGCGTATACATTTCAGACTCAAAGATAGTGACCCACATGGTTAATAAGTCTTCTTGGGCCCTAGAAGTTCCAAATTGGCATCTATAAAGGAAAGATTTCTGTGTTTCCTAGTATCCCATCCTAAGCAACATGCAATTATTGTCATTTTAATTTGGGGTTTTGGACATAAGTCTGTGAAGTGTTTCGTACGGATGAAGTTTGCAGCTGAATAAAAAATAAATGAGTTGCCAATAACTGCGAAACGGTGTAAAGGCACCTCCTTTCTATTGTCAATCATTTTTAGCATAAACTTCTGTTGTTGGAGTGTCATAATGAGTACATGCCGACCGCGTGGAGATCCTGAAGTTCTTGGAGTGGGATCTTAAATGAGAAGATGCCCATCCCAGGTGTTATGTTGAAGGGCTCTGGGTTTAGCAGATTTAGTTGTTACACGGCATGCATGCATGTGCGCACGCACACACACACACACACACCCTCACTCATAAACCAAGACCAAAAGCAAGACAAAAAGCAGCTACAAAGCATGCTATAAAACACACGAGTGACCACCATGCCAAAGACACACTTTCAATAGCCTTATTTTACACAAGATTACGTACAACGTTTTAAAAACATTATCTTCACATTTGCTTCACGGTCTTTATTCAAATTCTGAAACTGGTAAATTATGATGTCAATTTAAAGCTGTTAGAATTAAATTTTAATATATATGTTAGAACTAGTGACTTCGCCCTTCTCCCCCTGGCTGCCACCCTCCCCAACCCCGCCCCACTGACGGAATTTTTCCTTGTGGATTTAAGAAAAGCACATTTGCCACTAATCCACCAGAATGCTCTCTTTCTTATTTTTTTCTTAATGGAGGCACTGGGGATTGAACCCAGGACCTCGTGCATGCTAGGCACGCGCTCGGTCACTTGAGCTATATCCTCCCCCATCTCTTTCTTGTTATGAGTCTCTCTAGTTCTTCCCTAATTATGGGGCTGCAAATTATTTACTCTAGTTTTAAATGAAAGAAGCAAACAGGTAATCCGGTATTAAAAATTACAGTTCCAACTTCAGGAAAAAAATATCAGTACGTGTTTAATTTCTTTTTGGGGACATGGCTGCCCAGTGCCGGGAGGATGGAAAGGTTGAGGCAGAAGGGGCCCCTCCACCTCGGCTTGGTGTAATGCAATTTAGCTTCATTAAATTACGGAGGGCCAGTTACTTAAGCAGAATATTGATTTTCAGTCTGGCCCGTGTTTAACATAATTCTGCGTAGGCAACAGCTAATTCTGCATTTAAAGCTAACGCCCTAATGGAATTACAAGATGCCGCTTGACCACAGGCAAGCGCTCAGCCATGGCATCTGATGCCACACCCCTGGGCGGCCTCTCCAAGACCCAGGGGCTGCACTCGCCTTCACCCCTCCCTGAGATGTGGGGTCTCTGTGCTTTCGGGGACCCCTGATGCAACTCTTTTTACCAAGGAGGTGGTTTAGGGGGCTACACAGAATCTTCAGTGACACCACACACTTTTTTAAGCAGTTTGCACTTCTTAGCCTAAATAGACACTGCGGATAAGACTCCGGCCTGCTTAGTTTTCTTTTGCTTCTGAGAAAAAAATGAGCCTTGTCTTCAAATTCAGTTTTATTTCAAGCACGCCCTGGACCTCTATATTTTTGGTAAAAAAATCTAGGTGAAAATCAAGCATTACTTAGCTATATTTGACTGGAAAGTATGTTCCTGCAAAGTGCAAGACGGAGAGTGAGTGGTCGGTGGGTAAGCGCGGACCACAGAGGAGCCTTCTGAGAAACGTGGCTTCTACGGGGGCAGAGACACGGCGCGAAAGGGCTGAGGAGATGAACAAACAGGAGGCGTTTCCAGCCTGAGCGAGGCAGCCGGTGATGGTGAGAGGGGACCCTGGAGGGAGAAGCGGCGCTGGTCTAGAGAGACGGCTGGAGAGGCCGGGGGCTCTGCAGAAACGCGGCTGCTGGCCCCGGGGGAGGCCGCCCAGGCGCCTTCGCACAGAAGGGAGAGGGCGCACGGGGGACCGCAGGCAGGGCGTCGGGGTGCGGTTCACATAAAAGGGGAAGGGTGCCTGGAATCCGTAGGCCATCTTCAAGAAAAAGGCCTTGAGTAATGTCACCTGAAAAAGGACACTTGTCACATTCGTATCACACACGTGTGCAAATACTTACATGTATGTATGAGTAAGTCCTTATATCAGAGCACGTGCTAATAGCCCCGATAGCGCTGATTAGAACCAGCACTAGTCCTCCCTTTAACTGGCAGTCCCTCTGGATTAACCTCTGGCTTTTGTTCCAGGCCCCAGGCTGGGTGGAGACTGTCCGCTGAGACGCGGTAGGTTTGTGGCGGGCAGCTGGCGGAGGGTCGTTTGGTGATGGGGCTCCTTTCTCGGAGGGGCTGGCGGTGGGCACGGCAGACCCAGCCCCTGGTGGCAGGGTCCTCGGCACTGTCGGAGGCTGAACGCAGACAGAAGAGGCGGTGGAGTGAGCTGCTGTGGTTGCCTAGGACTTTGCTGGCCTGGCCACCATCCTTCAAGGGGCTCAGTCTTTAAACTCCCAGGGGCCTGAACCCAGCTCCTACCCCTGCTCATGGCCACCCTCACGGCCAAGGACGAGTGGAGGTCTGGCCACCGCATCCAGGATTGAGCCTCCCAGCAGTTCAGGTCTGCAAACTTCTGGTCCACGGTGACTGGCCGGGGTGAGCTGGAGGGCAGCAGCCATTTCAGTGCTTGGAGGGGCCCCTCTGGGCAGGGCTCAGCTGGGACGTGGATGAGCTGGACTCATTTATGTGTTTACAGCCACCTCGTGGGGAGGCTGGGGCTGGCTGGTCTGGGGTGGCTTCATTCCTGTGACCAAGCCCAGGGACAGCCAGGCCTCTCTCCCTCCACGTGGCCTTCACCACCAGGCCCCTCACAAGGCAGCAGCATTCCTAAAAGAAGACAGCGGGAGCTGCGAGGTCCTAGAGGCTGAAGTTATGCGACACCATTTCTGTGACCATCTGTTGGTCAAAACACAACACCCGGTCATCCCAGACTTGGGGGCAGCGGGAGGCTCTTTGCGGCCATATTTAATCTATCACACCAGGCAACTGTCTTAGGCCCAGGGAACCGGGGAGAAGACCCAGTCATGGGGGCTCTTGAAACCCGGCAGAGGGGCCAGGAGATGGGAGGGGCAAGGGCAGGGCCTTGGTGACCGGCATGGGGAGATGTTGCCACGGCGACACCCACGCTCTTGCCCCAGAGGCGGGCTCTTCCTGGTGCCCTCTTCCCTGCTCTAAGGAGTGAGGCTGGGCTTCCTGCGCCCAAAGAGAGTAACACATTTGAATAAACTGCGCAGAATCCTGGAACTCACTTTCCACCCTCCTCCTCTGAAAATTCTCCATTTCCAAATGACGAAACTCCTTTTTAGAAAGAGAAAATGCTCTATGAAGGAAAGATAGGTGAATGCCTTTTCTGAATGTGTACTTAGATTCAATCCATCTTCCCCACCCTGGAACTAGCCTTCGAAAGAGATTTGCCACCTCACTGCAATCTTTTTCATTCATAAATATTGCATCATTGTGTCTGCTTCCTGTCCATTCTATGCTGCGTGTTCTTGGGCTCTTTTCAATTTTATTCATGTTAAATTGATGGAGAAAGCTGACCATTGTCTGTGTATGTCTTTCTGTGTGTTTAGGATGAAGAAAAGACTTGACCTTTGAGTGGTTATAGGTAGAGATACGGATTTTAAAAAATTTTAAAAATTTCCCCTGTGGTCGATTAACTTTAAGAAACTTTGACCTGATGTTTAGAAAATATCTTAGAGATTTCACACTAGGAACTGGTAAAAATATTTATCCTGAATGTCACTAAATTGAATATCACCCAGGAGGGGCTTCATGATGGCAGAACAGATGGACACAGGGCTCCCCTTTCCCACAAATACATCACAGATACATCCACGTGCGGGACAGTCCTCACAGAGTACCTGCGTGTCACTGAGTGATAGACATGCAGGATCTGTAGGTTGTCAGTTTGACACTAAATATCAAAGTAACAACATTTTCCCATTTTTCTATCTTGCTTTCCATCACATTGTAGAGGAAGGCACAAAGGTGAAAAAATTTTATTCTTTTCTAAAATGCCGTTTGCAACCGCTTATGGTGTAAATGCCAAGGCCAGCACAAGAGGGTCACGTTCTCTGTCTATTGCATTGATGTGTGGAGGTGCCTTGGAGGTGTCCTACTTGGAAATGGCCTGGACCCTATTTATTTGGGGTCTCTGGTAATTTAGCAGTTTTAACTTCAAAGGCACTACCGCAGCTGGGATCATGTTCTCGGATGGCCATGCTTGGCTAAGTGTAGACATCAACAGTTTGATTGGTGGCAACTCCCAAGAATGAAGGAAAGCCCGAGGAGGCTATCCAGGAAGGGGCGTGAAAATTCCAGCCAGACCTTCACTGTATCTTGGTCCAAACAGGCCCTCCTTCCTGGGTACAGTAGTTTTGGTTCCGCAAGTTGTTGACAGAGAATGATCTTGGTCAACTGGGAGAGAAATTTTCTGTGGCCTGTGCTGTGGTTCTACATAGAGACTGATCATCAAAAATCTATTTCTCCTTCTTCTTTGGGACACGCTTCATTTGCCTTCCTGCCCTGCAGGTAGAGGTGGCTGGGTCCTGTCTGGCAGAGTTTGAGAGGAGAGATGTGTGCCATTTCCAAGCCAAAGTCCCCGTGTCTTCCGTTCCACTGCAGAGGCTAAGGGATGCCAGCACACAAGATGGAGGAGCCTATGGCCCTCTGTCACCATGTGGAGGGAGCCGCCAGCCAGGTGGGAACACCCGCTGTGTATGTGGGTGAGATACGACATCTATTGCATATGAATGTCATACATTTCGGGTCCTTTCTTCACCACAGCCTAATCCACCCTTGTATAACTTGGTCAGAGTGGCCATACCCATGTCGTAGGTCATGGGGAACCACCTGGGATGATGGTTAAGGTGAGATTCCCAGGTCCGGGTCTCAGAGGGTCTGGCTTGGTCTGGGGCTGCCACGGGCCTAGTCATCCTATAATCAGCTTAGCTGATTCTAGTTCAGTGGGGTAACGTACGTAGTCAGTTATTCAAAATTCAGATCTGGATATGCCATTAAAATGGGACCTTCTAGACCAGAGTTTATTTGCTTTTATACATTACCACACTCCTTTTCTAAAAGAAAGAATTTCTAAACTCTACTTGGAAAAAAATATTCCTGATGTAACATGGACTGAAAAAAAAAAAAACATCAAAGCATCAAGAAAGGTTCACAATGGACAGAAACTTCTTACGTTCCTCTAGCTCGGTGTTCCAGGGGAGCTCACCCGCAATTTTTGGTAAATTTTGTTTTGCTTCACACCCACGAGCTGCATATGTTTATTTTTGTGTTTGTATTTATCCACTTGCAGCGTCAATTTCCTCCCACTCCTCTTGTCCTTCCGATTTGGGTGATTTACCATTTTAAGTTCCTCAACTGGTCATTTTCAAAAAACCAAATAGCATAATTAATTTTTTTCCCATTGAAAGTGCCTCTTGAGTACCCACTCACCCCCACCCCATGTCTCTGCCTTTCTTTTCTCCCACTTCTCGATTTTGTCAGCTGCCTTTTCTTTCATATTATCAAGGTCATAGTCTTTGCATGCTCATATGGATTCGGTTAGTCTTCAGTGAATTTTGTCTAAAAATGGATTTCAAGATTTCAAAACCGACAAGTAGCATTTACATTGGTATGATTCTGGAAACAGTGTTCACAGCAGAAATAGATGCCCTGCTAAAATTACATTCCCTTTTCGGAATGTCCAACTGGCCCCAAGTTGCAGTGCAAAATGTTTCTGACACTAGGATTAAGCTGATTCTTCTCTTTTACTTACAATAAATTCTCAACTTCTATCCAACCTCTCCATGATGTTATCTTACCTACTTTTATGGAGACCTTCCCCCAGATCCATCCTGCAGTTCTGATCTGTACTGTTCAACCTGGAGAACGAATTGGGCAGCTGTAATTTTCGAATATAACTTTGTGCTCTCCTGGGAGAATTTACTGATTTCTGGACTCTCTTCTTGGTGTATTTTAACAATAATTAAATAAGCCCCAAAAATTTTGCTGGGAGGCTTTCCATATTCTTACACGTCATGTTCTTACTCTGCCTTCATATTTGAGAGATAGTTTGACTGGGTATAAAACTGAAGGTTGAAACTAGAAAGTCAGAACTTCAAAGACATCGGTCCATTAATTTCCAGAAAGAAATGCTGCTCTTGAGATGTTTGCTGTCAGTCTCGTGTCCTTTTCCCTTTGTAGGCAACCTGCATTTTTTTCTTTCATAGCAGTGGATATATTTTCCCTTTTATTAGTGTTCTGATGTCATGGTGATGATTTTTGTATTTTATAGAAAGGATTGTTGTTGACACACTTTCAATTTTAAGGCATGTTTTCTTCAGTTTTGGAGAATTTTCTTTCATTGTTTTATTCATTTCCTCTGTTTTCTATGTTCTTTCTGCAACACTTATATTTGCAAGTTAGACTAGTTTTACAAAATTCCCATTTCCTACCTTATTTCAGTTTGACCTTTTTTTTTCTTCTTAGGAAAAAAATCCTCAAATTTACATTCCAGTCTATTGCTTTACAACAAATTCAGGAAATAGATTATTTTTAACGTTCTAAGAAATGCTTCTTATTCTTTGTTCTTTTTTATCCTATCTTGTTCTTGTTATGTGGATTCAAGATCTTCTATCCCTCTGAGAATATTGGTCAATGTCTATGTGTAAATTTCTCTTATTTGACTGGAAATATGCGTACTTTTTCTAGAATCACGGTTTCTGTTTGTCTTGATTGTTATTCTTTGTGCTGTAGTGTAGGATGTCTTTTGGTGATTGTGTTTATTTTCCTGAATTACTGCACAGTCATCTGTCCGGCAGATTCACCTGGACTGTCCCATTATGTTAGAGCAGGCTGTAGCCAAGCTGACCAGAACCTCACTGCTGGTTGTCTGGCAGCTTTGCTTTATATTAATTCAGTGAGAGGTCAGCTATCAACTGGAAGAACACTTGCCAAAGCTTTAAGAGCTTATATGAGATCACTGATATCTGCCCAATTGCCCAATTGCCTAGTCGCCCCAGACTGTTCATTTTCACTCTTTAGAGGGACGTCCTCAGGTGTTAGCAGATGACCACTTTGCTGCTGGGTCTTCTGCTCCTAGAGGTGGGTGTCTGAAAACTAATCCTTTTGATTTTCAGACCCACGAGCCATCCATGCCTTTCCCATCATGTTATGTTGAGACCTGTTGGTACCTCCCATGGCACCTCGGTCCCTTCACAGCTGATTCGTGCTTCCTGTATTTTCCGAGCTTTGGTTTTTCCAGTTTTCCAGCCACCACTTCTTGATCCACCCCCCCCCCCCCTTTTTTTTTGCTCTTCCAGAAATCTGTCAAAACCTCCTAGTTGCTGATGGCCTCCTCCTATTTCTTTCTGGTGCTGGACTTTCACAAATATTTTCATTCCCTCTTAGGAAAGAAAAAAGTTATACAAGAACCATTCTGACTCAGTAGCTCTCAATTTTTCATTTTTTATAATCTCTTCATGCAATATTTTCAGTGTTGATGATTTGCAGTTGTGAATGAAAGCAAAGCCAAAATATACCCTCATGAAAATGTGTATGGTTACTTTTGAAGAATCTATCTGGCCAACCAAACTGAAGGTCTAATGCATTATGCCCCCCAGGTGGGAAATGCTAATGTCAGTGCTGAGCAAGGGCTGGAGCCTAGGAGACCTGGACTCAGTGTTCACATGCAGAGGGCAGCTCTTACCTTTCTGTGGTTCACAGTCATCTTGGCCTGAGAATTAGGATGCTTCTGGGAAATAATTGGGCTGAGGGTGTAGCCTTACCTTGTGATTCAGATTATAGTGAGAACTACAGCTTCTCCTGGGTTTGTGCCCAAGGTTCTCGGGCTCAGCCTATTTCCTCCTTGACACCTGTTGTGTGGGGTGTGGGGAAACAGGTGTCCTTATCCTTCTCCGGGAAGCTGAAGCTAGACGAGGTGGTCAGTCTTGCTCATCTCTCCTGTATCCTGGGCCTGCCCTCCTTGACTGAAGCCTCATGCTCTATCCCTATGTCTCAGCCCTTTACCCTCCTGATCATTCTGCTTGGTGTCCATGACCTTGGGCAGCCACTGCCTGTGAGTTGCCAGTTGAACAGTCCAGACAGAAGAGTGGCTGCCTGTTCCCCTCCAATGGATTTTCAAGTGTTCGCTTAGGACTGGTAACTTTCCCTCCTGTTTCTGTCACACAAAAGGTAAATCGGGAGGCATCTACACCCGCCCAGAGAGGGGGCTGGAAGGGGGGTCACTGCCCCCCACAGAGCTGATGCGGCAGGAGGCCTGATGCCCTCCGTTACACGTCAGCCCTTCTGCTCTCTGCTTCCCACCTCCCTTCCTGCATCTCCACAGAGAGCAAACCTTGATGTGTGATTCACCACGGAGGTTCGGTTGATTAGCAGAAAGGCGATATGCAGAACGGCTTTGTCATCGGGAGTCAATGAACGGCTCCAGGTGCCTCCCTCGGCACCCTGTCAGCTCTGCTTCTCCAGGTGATTGATAACTGGGCACATTCTCCAGACAACGAGCTTGGTTTGTTCCCCGCCACACTGGCTGTGCTCAGGCCAGAGTCTTTTGTCATCTAGGGGACAGGGCTTTGATTTTCTGAAATCTTATCAGAATAATAATCTTATCTGTAGAAGAACAAAATTCACAGCATTGCTGGAAATCCAAAACTCTGACGGTTGGTTGGGAGGATTTAGGATGCCCACTCAGTGGATAAAAAATTAGTAACGGGCTAGAAATCTTTTAAAAGTTGCACATCTTTGTCATCTTTTAATTATAAAATGAAAAAAAATGTACAAAATTTTGTGTCTTAGATTGTTTGGTAACTGTGATGTTGCTGGTTCAATGAGAAAAATACAAAGACTTCATGTTATTGGAATGAATTATGCCAAAGACAGTCAATAGTAGCCATGAGGAATGATTAAATCCAGAGTCGTAAGGACAGAGCCTTATCTTTGAGTCACCTGGGAAAATATTGCAACATTTATTTTCAGCACTGAAAACATGATAGTCTCTCAAAACATCACAGAATGAAGGAATCCATAAGTCCCTAATAATTTACAAATAAAAAGCAATATATTCAAATACATAGAAATGAAGATATCCAGAAATAAGTTGGAATCATATCAGGTGACAGGTAAATGGAACTTCTAAGGAACTTCAGTTTGAAAAAAAATATATTTATGGCATTAATTTCACATTTGTAATATAAACATCAACCAAATTAATTATGTGAGGCTGTGAGCTCTTCAGGGGTGACCAAAAGCTCTGGGTCAAATGAACCCAAAGGTGCAGGGCCTTGGAGTGAGAACTTAGGTCTGCGGATTGTGACAAGGAGCAGGGGGTAACCAGGAATTGGGTTCACACCTGCCTTGCTGAGGGAGACCGGGGGTGTAGCTTGTGCGGCCGTCAGGCCAACTGCCTCACCATCTTCTTTCTTGAACATAAAGTTCAGATAAAACAAAATGAGGCCCATGAAAAGGTAGGAGTTTGAGCAAAAATGATGGGAGGCAGGTGTGGACAGCGTGACCTCATTGCAGGTCACAAAATTTGCCTCAAACCTCATGAGACTGGGCTTCGGGCCTGTGTGACACTTGGGTTGAAAGGGACTTTACCGACCCATAAGTGTGGTCCCCTTTTGGGTCCCAACCAAGGGGCCAGGCTTGAACGCTGCCCTCCAGTCAGAGGACCGCGAAGTCCCATTCCTCGCTTGGTTTTCTCTGTCACCTTTGGCCCTAACTCCAGTGGCACTGTCTCCTGGTGTCCTGAGGAAAACTGACGACCATTAGCATTCCCTTCCCGTGCCCTTTGTAGTTCAGACATGGGCCTCCTCACGCATCAGCAGGTCAGCTAGGAGTGGCCTCCCTGAAGGAAAGGAGGAGCCCCACAGACGTGAGAATCCTCCTGCCTGTGGGAGCCCCGGGGCCGGGGCCCTGGCTCTGCTCTTAGGGAAGGACTTCCTTAGAGAAGAAAGAAGTGAGTGAGAGCTAACAAACTGACAGTGCTTGAGCCAACGTTAGCACAGGGACCTCAAAACAAAAGGGGCTGGAGTGCCATTTAAAATGGTCCTTAGAAGTGGAGGCCTTTGAAATGCACCCTAGAGACTGGTCTGTCGTCTGGTGTCCCTACTGAGTTATTCTCGCTGGGAGAAAACACTGCTGGAGGCTCCATCTCTCCGTGTAGCCATCAGCCAAGCCCACTGCACAGGGGCCTGAGCTCCCTGCTGCGGGGCCCTGGTACTGCTCCTGAAAGCCAGGGGTGCCTGCCTGCGCCGGCTCCCAGGCACACGCATTGCACCCTCCGTCCTCCGTTGGTGGGGATCCGTCGTCCACATCTGTCTGTGTGCCTCATGACCTTGTCTTGTCCTCTGGGAAGTGGCGGGCTTCACTGCTCTGCCCGAGAATTGGCTGGTATCTGAGATGTACAACTATGACAGGAGGAGAGGGACTCTTCCGGACAAACACGCTAGACAACGTATTAGGCTCGAAAGAATGGATTCGAGACATCTCGGGGGTGGTGACCTACATTGCTTGTCTAGCTGCGACTTCCTAGGCCCAAGACCTCCAGCGGCTGACAGCCAGCTGGGTCGCTGCTCCCATCAGTTCTGAGCACTCGGGGCTAATTCTGCTTGAGTTTTTGCTCCATGGTGGGGTCCAGATTGGACCCCAGAAGGTTCCCAAGCACAGTGGAGGGTTAAGAGGAAGGATTTCAGGGGTGCAATAGGTTGGACAGCAATGAGCGCGCGTGGCAACCTGTCACGTGATGTGTGGGGGGAGGCACAACCCGGTGGCTCAGAGTCCGTGCTGTCGTCTCAACCAGGGCCTCTCCCGTTTCGTGTGCCGTGCGCATTTTTGTGACGGTCCTCCAAACATTGTTTCCAAGAATCAGACAGGCCTTAAAATTGGAGTCTTGTTATTCATGCTAAAAAGGAAGACCGTTAAATGAACAGAAGGTCACAAACGACTCTCAGGACTTTTTCATATACAACTCCGTGTCATGACGGCTGAATGCAGCCGATTAGAGTAAACGAATGAAAAACAGCCTTGCCTGAATGAGTGAGTGCATTCTACATGCCGGGAGCCGTGCCAAGCATGTGGGCCCTGAAGGCAAACGAAGGGGAGTCTGTAACTCACTAGAGGGTGGCCCACTGGGGCGACCCGTGTGAACGTCTGGGAGGGCATCTCCAGGAGGCAGGGGTGGAGTCAGGGTTGCAGACCAGGATCCCCTGAGAAGGCTGTTTCCAAATCTTGGTAAGCGTCTTTGGTGTGGAAGGGTGCTCCACATTGGGGTAGTTCAGAAGAACACGGCCTTCCCAGCTCCTCATCTCTCACATATTCCTGTTTTCAGAATTAAAAACCATTAGGCAAAAGCATGTATATAATTCTGCATTTTTATTTTGTCTGCCTCGCAGCCTTCCTTTTTTTCTTAGTTATAACATCAAATCCTGTCCTTTTGGGGAAACGCTTTTCATATCTCTTCCCCTGCCATGACCCCCGCCTACCACATACATTCTAGTCTTTTGCTTTGAGGATCGGGACTGCCTTCTCTCTCCAGGACCCCTGGGATCGGTCTAATCACAGATCCATGGGTGTCTGTACTTGGGTTTTCTTGACCTTTCTGTTGTGGTTGGTTTTGAATGGTCTATCTTCTCCCATTAGACTGTGAGCTCCTTCAGAGCAGAGACCTCTGTCTTGCCTTGTTCACGCCCATATCCCCGCCACCTGGTGTGCGGCCGGTGGGCTGGGGGTGCTCAGGCAACATTTCCTCAAATGAATGGCTGGATGGACTTAGCGGTTGAATCCATGGGACACATGGTCCAAGCTGAGAACTTCCCCAGGGCTCTTCTGATAGCCTTCGCGTGGGACCTCTCTCCTTGAGCTTCCCAGGCCCGCACCACCCTCACCCAGGCCCGCTGGAGGGGAGAAGCTGGCAGAGGAAGAGCGGAGCCGTGCTGGGAGATGGTGAGGGGTCTTGACTCCAGCTGCTCCTGGGCTCAGCAACACCCCTTCTCTCTCCAGTAACATGAGCCAGAAACTTCCTCTTTTAGATGAATGGGCTTTTGTCACAGGCCACCAAGGAAACTGGATCATTCAAGGCAGGAACAAAAAGATTTGCTTATGGTGCCACTTACCCGAGTTTTCCTTTTCATCGCTGAAGATAGTATCTGCTCTCTTTTAAGGCCCTTTATAAGCGATCATAGCTGATCACGGTGTGAGAGTGCTCTGCAGACCCTTGCTGCCGTGGATGAGGGCTCCTGCTTTTTGCTCTGGGATCTTAGAAGATTAGCTTATGTTGAATCTGCATGTAACATCTAATCTGTGAAAACGGGGACACTTTGGTGGGACGACTGCTTGGTCATGTGGTTACTGCCCCTCCCCTCCCCACCTTTTCTCTGACTTGCCCGTCTGCTTCTGTCAGCACCATCTCTCAGTCCCTGACCACAAGGAGGCCAAGGCCCTCCTCCTCTCCTGCTGCCTGTCCTGTGGGACCCACTTTGCCCCGCGTCCTGTCCATCATCCTTGGATGCTCTCTGGCCCCGTCTGTTCCTTCCTGCTGCTCTGAGGGCTCAGGGTCAGAGATGCCTGTGGTTCAAGGACCCAACCAGAACCCTTCCAGCCTGTCTCCTGATGCAGGAATCCTCCATTAAGTCTCTTCTTTCCTAAAAATCACCTTCTTGGCGTCTTGCTGTCCTCTCTGGTCACCTGTGTTTTGTTTTCTCTTTACTGGCCGACTCTGTGCTTTCATTACTCACTTTATGTTCCCTCCTGGCCGGATGCAATCGGATTTCCACTCCCGCTGCACCCGTGGACCCTAAGGCTGCCAGCAGGCTGCTGGGTGTTCACATGCATGGGCCCCTGTGCGCACGTGCGGAGTGTATGTGCGTCGTGTGGGGTACGACCGTGGGTTTCTACCCTGCACCGCCACGGGCTCTGATAACACCCACACCTCCAGGCTGAGCGGGATTCTCCATCTGTGTGGAGGCCCCTCTGTCCCCTGGGCAGGCCACGGGTCTCCCCTCCTCCTGCTCCGCTCTGACCCCTGGGTCCCTGACTGCATTGGCCCTCGTCTACCTGATTCTCCACGGGCAATATTCAATGCCTGGGACCATGCTTCTGAGAGTTAAAAATAAACACTCAGGATATATGCCTGGGAGTGGGATTGCTGGATCACAGGATCAGTCTATAGCAGCACTATTTACAATAGCCAAGACATGGAAGCAACCTGAATGTCCATCGACAGATGACTGGATAAAGAAGATGTGGTATATTTATACAATGGAATACTACTCGGCCATAAAAAAGAATAAAATAATGCCATTTGTGGCAACATGGATGGACCTGGAGATCATCATTCTAAGTGAAGTAAGACAGAAAGAGAAAGAAAAATACCATATGATATCACTTATATGTAGAATCCTGGAAAAAAAGGACACAAATGAACTTATTTATAAAACGGAAACAGACTCACAGACAGAGAAAACAAACTTATGGTTATAGGGGGGTGGGAAGGGGTTGGGGAAGGATAAATTGGGAGTTTGGAATTTGTAGATACTAACTACTGTATATAAAATAGATATACAACAAGGTTCTACTATATAACACAGGGAACTATATTCAATACCTTATAATAACCGATAATGAAATAGAATATGAAAAGGAATATATATATATATATATGTATATATATGTATGTGTGTGTGTGTTTGTATATATATAAATAAATGAACCACCATGCTGTACACCAGAAATTAACACAGTATTGTAAGCCAGTTACACTTCAATAAAAAAAGAACATAAAGAAATGCCCCTTTCGTGTTTATCATGTCCTGAGATCTGGTTGATGTCCTGAATTTTCAGACTCCTTCAGCACTTGCCGCCGAGGCGCTCAGTAAAACATTCCTCCGTCCCAAGAAGCTCTGAGAAGAAAGCGGCCAAGCTGAGCCCGGGGCAAGGGCCTCCGCGCCCACGGCTCGCAGCCCGCCGGCGCCTCCTGCCCCGCCCCGCCCCGCGCGGCGGCCGGCGCGTGAACTGCGGCGGCGGCGGCGGCGGCGGCGGGGAGGGGCCCGCCCTCGCACGCATTCCGTGCTGGAGCCCGGCGCGTGAGGGCCCTGGCGCGCTGCGGCAGCGGAGCCACGTCGCCGGGCGTGGGGCCGGCCGTTCTTTTCCAAGCGAGTGGCGCTGGCGGACGCGGAGACAGACGCGGCGGTAGGAGGAGCGGCGAGCGAGCGTGTTGTCGGGTGGAAAAGTCAGTGCCGGCGCAAGGGAGGGAGTGGGGCTTTGCGGCTGTAGTGACAGCTCTCCCGCCTCTACAGCTTAGCTCGGTGGCTTGCGTGTGGAATCACGCGAGTGTTAGCGGAAACGACGGCCTGGTGCGGTGTGAGGCCCTCCTTCCTTCCAGGGGCGTTTGGACAAATGTCCACTCAAGTTCACCGACACCCTTCTCTCCATGGCAGCGTGACAAGGTCAGAAGGCAGTGCCGGATGGATGTGACTCGAGGGGGGTCAGCCCCGCGCAGAGCCGGCGCTGGGGCAGCGAGAAGTCTAGGGGTGGGGCCGGCGTTGCTGCTTCTCTTACTGCTCCTCCCGCAGGAAGTCTGCTGGCCTGTAGCTGGCACCTGGGATCCCAACAGATGGGAAGTGAGCTCGGAGATGACGGGGGCCAGGGGTGGCGAGCGCGGGAGGCAGAGGGGAGAGGCCTGCAGCAGCCACCGACGCGCGGATGTGAGAAACTCCATCTTCACCACCCGGAGCCCGCTTGGACGGGACAGCTGGTTTGACGAGCTCGGGGCTGAGCCCAAGTCTCTGCGGTGGGTCTCCAGCCAGCTCCTGTGGCCCCTGACTCTTCTCCACGGCTGACCAGCCTGCTGCTGGGAGGGGGCCTTGCCTGGTAGAGGGACCCCCCCCCCCCGTTGCCCTCTCTGTGACCCACACTCACGTTTTGAGCATCACGTCCCTAACGGTCCCCCAGGCTCCAGGGGAGCAGGAAGTCCTCTGTCACACGCAGCTCATGTGTGGAGGTTTCACTTGCTAGGAGGCTTCCTGGTGAAAACAGCGGGCTGTTGGGAGTGTTTGGGGTTCACCATCCCAGGGCTGGCCCACCCAGCTCCCCGGGGATGGGGGCGCCCTTCACCCTCCCTGATGTGGTCCCTAATTTCCCGGCAGCTGCAACGTGGCCACCTTCACCTTGGCTGTTGGTGACCCCACGGGAGGCCCTGAGATGCTGTCAGATTCCAGCGTGGAACCTGGGACATCTCTGCAGGTTTATTCCCCTATGTGGGGCCCCCTCTTGGCCTCTCGGTCACTCACCACTGAGGCTGTGGGCAAAATATGTCTGTCTTGCCCTGATCTGTCAAATCTGGCAGGATGTGCCATAGAGATTTAAGCCGGATGTCCAGCCCTCACCCAGGAGCTGTCCTGGTTGATGAGACTCACTTGATCACCAGCCCATGACCTCCCACTTCCTCTGCTTGTGCATAAACTTGGGGCAGTGGAGGGTGAGTTCCCCGGTGAGCACCTCCTCCGTGAAGCCCCTCAAGATTGCTCCCGCACTGGATGGTCAGTCTTGCTGGTCCAATGTCCTGGGCACTCATCCACACACCCTGATATGATCAGGTTTCTTCATTTCTCCTGAGCTACACCTGACCTCTTACGGAGCAAGGGTGGTACCTAACTGGGTTTCCCACACTTTTGAAGATCGAGGGCAGTGGGCAGTGCATCTGTCACAGGCTTTGTAGTACACATCCTTGGCCCTGAAGTAGGTCTCCCACTGTAGCTGCATAAACCTGGCAAAGAGCTTCACCTCCCGAGCCTGCTGCCTCTTCTACAGAGAGGCAGCCTCAGGGTGGTGGCAGGAATGTCTTGATACATCATTGTAAAAGCACCAAGGGAGCTGGGCGTGCAGGAGCTGCGTGGGGGGCACCAGTGCCCAGGACCAAAGGGGAGAGGGCTGGTCTCTGGTCCGAGAGTGACTCGGGTCCACAGCAGTGTGTCTGGGGACGAGGCCCCTTCCCCGCAGTCTGCCTGCTAAGGGTTTACCTTTGACGGAGCTCCCACCCTGGGGTCACCTGAGGACTGGGGTCACCCTTCTGGAAGGCAGTGGAGCCTCCTTTGCTGCAGAGAAGCCACCTCGGCCAGTTGGGGGGTGCAGGGTCCTGCGGGAGAGGACTGCAGTGGGAAGTGGTGCCTCGACCTTGGGGTCACTCCCAGGCTCCAGGAGACTCAGAATTACCAGCCCTTCCAGCTGTGAGTCTTGGGTCCTTGTCAGCTCTTTCATTTTACAGATGGGGAAACTGAGCCTCACAGGAAGCAGGGGCAATACCGCTGACACATCGGGAGGAAGCCCGGAGGTGAGAGCAGGGGCTGGCCCATGCCTGCGCCCCACGGGCACCTGCCCTGGAAGCATCCAGAGCCGGAGGATCTTTCCTCCTCCTCCTCCTTCATTTTTGAAGGCGAGCCCGAGAACTGGTGGGAGATGCCTCAATGCCATTTCCGCTTGTGGCCAGCCTCTCAGTGCCCAGCCTCTCAGTGCCCAGCTGGGTCCCAGGACGAGCTGCAAGGCAGTAGTGTGGCTCCTGGGGGTGGTGAGGCAGTGGCAAGAGGAAGAGCTGATCCTTCTGGAACTTCCTCGGTAGATTTGGGCAGGGTCCACACAAGTGGACTCTCTGGCTATGACCCTCCTTGCAAACGCTAAGGAGGTAAGGCCGCCGTGACTGGGACAAGCTTGGGGGATGCCCTCCCGCCCGGGCTGTCAGCCCGTTAGCCCAGACCTTTCCTCTCTGCCCGGGCAGCCCCCACCCCCTCAGCCCATCCAAGTCCTGTGTATAAACAGCCAGCTCCCTGGTCTGTGGCATCCAGGCCAGACAGGGGCTCCCTTGAACTTGCTGGGAAATAAACTGCTTCAGCCGTCAATACTCTTCAAGAGCGCTCTCCAAAGACGTGAGCAGAGGGTCCTGGCCTGCCCCACCGGCTTGCCCCGCGCCTGTCTGGGGAAGGACCTCTCGGCTCCCGGCTTTGAACCCTCTGTCTCCCTCCCAAGCTCCCAGAGCTCCGACAAGGCAATGACTTACCACAATTGAGTGTTTTCAATGGTGCCTATGGGGGACGGCATCAAAACAGAGCAGCTGAAAATAGCATCTCTTAAAGAAACCATCTCGAAGCCGACTTCCCCTGATTTGAGTTAAAAGACTCAAGATTTGAAGTTTTTCTAAACAAAGAGGTTCAGGTGGATGACCCAGTCTCCCCTCTGGGAAGGTCCACGGGAGTGTGGACCAGGGGCAGCTGTGGCATGGGAGTGGGCGTGTCCGGAGGCCCCACCACCACGCGCCAAAACAGGACCAGGCTGGCGCTGTGGGTGTGCAGCTCCACCTGCCACCCCGCCTGCACTCCTGGGGATTTACCCTCCAGGCGCTGCTTCCCCACGAGGCCCCCAAAGCCCTCTGAGGTCGTCTAGGTGGGAGCTTCCTGACCTGGCCCTGGCGGATGTCCCCGCGCCTCCGTTCACCTTCCCAAACTTTATCATCCCTTCTTGGAGATGGCCTGCCACACCTTGGTGCCTTTGCAGACCCCAGCCCTTTCCCTGCAATGCCTGCATCCACCCTCTCCTGCTTCCTTCCCAGGGGAGCTGGCACACCTGCTTTGATGGGCATGTCCCCCCCACAGGGGCAGGTGTCAGTACTCTCAACAGCATTTCAAGCTCTTTCCCCCCCGGGTTTAGGGAGCCATGGCCCGAAACACCCTTGGGATACAGCTCCTACCCTTGACCTTGACTAAGAGCTCTTGGGGCAGGGACAACGCTGTGTTTGTCTTTGAACCCCCAAGCCTGGAGGGGGGCTGTCTGCCCAGTGGTGGGTGCCCAGCCTACATTCGTGGGGTGCCACTTCTCTTGCCGTGGGGCTCCTGCGTCCCAGGTCCTCTGCCTGTGTCTGATGCTGGGGACGCGTTCCACGCGCCTGCAGCCGTGGGCGTGCTGGCTGGGCAGTGCCTCCTCACGGTCGCCCAATGGGGCACCCCTCGGGCCAGGCTCTCCGTGGTCTGGAGCCCATTCGTGGGCCCTGCAGCTCCCTGGCCACTAGCCCAGGGTGGGACTGTCCCTGAGTGGCCTTCTCAGAAGAGGTCCACGACTGGATTGGAGGGCTGTTTAACAAGTGATGGTTACCGTGGCCAGGAATCTCATCCGGAGAACCAAAATGTTATTCTTTTTTTCCTTTGAAAAAGTGGATAGGAGCTAGTCGTCCCGATACCCGTTTTTCCCCCTTGGCCAAACCATGCAAAAAACCCCTAAACTCACAATGGAGCAACTTCCATTTCAGATCAGTTTCTCCTCCTCTAACATGGTCTATTTATTTTTATTGGTTTGTTTCTCATTAAATCCTTCAATTACTCTGCAGTGTAAAATGGTGAAATTATTGGCATGTGCCACCTTCATCATGTATCTGAGTTTGCTTATTACACTTGCAGAAAATGCCTGAATGGTATTTGGTTCTGTTGCGGATTGAGACAGAGTTAATAAATATTATTTGGTGTTTTTTTTTTTCCCTGAGAAGCACTGCTTTTCTTGATTGTTTTTTACAGTTGGATTGGGAATATTGATTTATTCGCCACTGTTACAATAATTGTATACAAGGAACAGGAAAATGCGGAGGTAACATTTCATCAGCTCCGGCAGATTAATTAGTTGTAGTAGAATGGGCACAGTGTTACAGGGAAGATTTGCATTTAGAGGAAGAAAAAGTTTCTTCTTCTTCTTCTTTTTTTTTTTTTTAATCTTAAAAAAGCCAAGAGAATTCAATAGAGATGTTTTACCCAAAGCTGCTTCACTCATTAGTCAGTCAGAGTTTCTGACGAGTCTAAAGGACCAGAGTAAGGAGCACCTCTGCCTTCTGACAGAAAGCGCTTGATGCATTACTGGGGGGAAAGGCTATGCAAAATCAGGGGAGCTTAGGGAGCCCCTCTTAAAGAAGACATGTAAAAATTGTGAGAATTCGAGTATGCAAACGCTCGAACAGAAGTTCCTTCCATGGATGTCGTGAAGTCCCATTTTCAAGAAATAACAGAACCCCTTTGTAACTTTATACCCAGCCCCATGCGTCGTATGGTTTTATTTGTGCTCATTCTCCCACAATGCAAAACAGCTTGAAGATGAGAGGAGCCGGTTTACTTGTCAGTGTCTCAGAGAGGAAAACCGTAAGCCTCCTGCACACAGAAGACTTGGTTAAAACCAGAGGCAGCTGAGAAGCGCGCCCTGCGGGCTGGGCGCTGCCCGTGCCCCCCATCCAGGCTCACCCAGCTGAACAAGGAGTGGCACTTCGCCGAGCTGGACGGGAGGCATTAGAGGAAGCTCCGCACCTCCATCCTTTCCCGCCTCTGAGCAGGAGGCTCTGCTCCTCCTCCGACTGCCAGGACCCCACGGGCTGCACCTCCTGCATGGCTGCTGTGAAGGGTTTGGGTCCTTGCAGGGGGCATGTGAGGAAGTAAGAGCCTGTTTCTGATCCAAGATACAATAAAACAAAGTGCTGCAGAGATGAGGGAAGCTTGGGGAAGGAAGGTTCAGATGGGGAGAAAAGCGGGGGGGGAGGGAGGCAGCAGGAAAGAAGGGAAGAGAAGACAGAGCCAGACTGCAGGGAGGCAGAGGGGGGACATCCACGTGGGGTCACTTCGATTCCAGACGCAGGTATCTCCGGCCCCGTGTGCAGGCTGCCAGCCCCAGTGAGGAGTAATTAGGCACAACCCCAGATCCGCGCGCTGCAGACCGCGATGCGGACCCGCTGGCCGGGGCGGGAGGGCTTGGCCGCCCACTCCTGGGCGGCACGTGGGAAGCCAGGGCGGTCCGCTCTAAGCTGGCTTCCAGGGCCGATGCTCCAGTTACTATTTGTGCAGGCTCACCTGGGAATTCAAGCTGGTGGGGAGCAGGGGGTGACTTGGGGCTACGGTGGAGCCACTTCCCAAACTGCCTTGGTCCTTTCCACCTGGGTTTCTAGACATAGGATCTCCCCCAGATCAGAACACGATGTCTCATCGTCTTACGTCCATGGCTTCCGACTTGCTTCTTCTGTCTGCCCCCATGTAGTTTATTGGTTCCTCTTTTTATTTAACTCTAGCATGTTGCAAGGGTACTTTTAAAAACAAGATTTAGAGTTGGAATGGTCTTAGGGATGTGGTGAGAAGTTCTGTCTTTGGTTGGATGTTGGCGGCATGACCCCAAGAGTTGGACTCCACATGCCCCCCCAGGCCACTGCACACTTTCATGTCGGAACTGCCCTCAGAAGGTCACAGAGGCTCCCAGGGCTCCGTCTCAGCCCCTAGGAGAGTCTCCCCTGTGACCAAGCTCAGCCGGGACGGGGCGCGGGCATCTCAGCACGTTCTGGCCATTGCTGGGACAGGGACGCAGGGCCAGCTGCCGGCAGCGCGTCCTTAAGTTCCCTCTGAGAGGAGAAACCGAGGCCCGTCCCTCCGCCGCTCCGTGGGGGGGTGGCCTCTACGGGAGCCAGCCGGCCGCTCTGAAGTCCAGTTCCAAATGGTGTAACTTTCCTCCCGTTTTTGTTTTGAGAAATTTCAAGCCCATAAAATACTTTAAGGAACAAAGCAGAGAACCTTGCTCACCCTTCACCTACGGTCACACATCACTGTGTGTGTGTCCTTCCTGAACCCCTTAAAGTGGCAGATGTCCCGTCCCTTCGGCCCCCAAATCCTTGAGCACACACGTCCTGAGAGCAAGGATGTTTGTTTGTTTGTTCGCAATACTGTATCTTACCTGGGAAATGTAATACAGCGATGTGAGAGGTCTAATACCCAGTTCTTCATCAAGCTTCCCTGGCTGTTTCAATATGAAACAATCGTTACCTCCAGTCTAATGGAGGAGAGCATGGTGCATTTGGTGGTTACTAATTTTTATAATTTTAAAAGAAATAAACATTCCATTAATTTAATTATAGACTATAACTCGCTAATGTGTAATAGGTGTTTCCACTGAGGTGATCAGTTAATGCTCGGGTGAGTCCTTCCCTTTTCCCATTTGAGACCAGCCTGGGGCAGCGTGATGTCCAGTGGGTTGGATTTCTTCTGTGAGCTCGTTCACGGGGCCCCGTGGAGAAGGGCAGTTGGGCGCAGGGTGTACTACACTCTCCTCTCGGAGAGCTGCGCACTGTCACGTAAGGGATGCTGGAAGGCGTTGCAGGAAAGGGCCCTCTGAACTGCGGCTGGCCCCACCCGTCCTACAGGGGAAGCCGCCCTTGGCAGGACCTCTAGTGCCAAGGGGTGCGGTTGCCAAGTGAATGAATGCCCGGTGCCGGCAGAACCGAAGCCCGATCGGAGTCCCTGCTCACAGCTTTGCCTGGTGATGCATTAGGAGTACAGACATGTGAGGTTTTCTGTTTATCCCAAAGATTGACACAGGTGGGACACTGTCATGGGAAGGGTTAACAGGGGGCCCTTGTCAGGGAAAAGGTCTCATTTCAGGACTGGCTCCCCCTCCAAAGCATGCGGTGCCCCCGCCCAGGCCTGCGGGGAAGTCATGGCGGGGGGTGGTCATGGGACAGTGGGGCTGGGAGAGTCGGCCCAGGCTGTCTGAACTCGGGTGCGGTGCTAGTACGTGTTATGGACTGATTCTTGCGCACACGCCGGAAGGTTTCACAGCGCCACGTAGAATGGGACACAGAGTCACACAAATCCCATCATGGAAGGAACTGGACCCCGTTCCACCAGGCAGATGCTCGTTTCATTTCTTGATGCCAGCTGACACCCCTCCTCTTCTGTTGTATGTTCGCATGAACACAGGGAGTTCTCCTTCTGTGTACAGATTCAATGTGTTAAAACACACCGGGTAACGTCACCTGCTTAAAACCTGGCTGGAGGACCAGGCACTGCGCGGCTGTCCGGAAGAGAAGCCCTGAGGACAGAAGGAAGGGAGATGCGCGCCGCCAGGTGGGCACAGCAGATGGGGCTGCAGACACAGGCCGGTGACCTTGAACAAGAGACTTGGCTTCTTGGAGCCTCAGTTTCCTCAAAAGAAGAGAATGGTCTCATCTCCGAGTGTTGCAAACATTCAAGAATGTGAGTGACGGCCTTAGCACCGCACGGGGGGCCCAGTCCTGGGCTGTGACTCGCCCGCCTGGCGGTCGGGGGAGGCTGCCCAGACTCTGCTGCGTCTAGGGCTGAGCACTCCTCTCTGGGCTCTGTGTCCCACTCTGGGCACCCAGGGGTCGAACAGGACTCGTGTAAGGGCCCTCCTGGCATCGTGATGCCACAAAATTCTGTGAAGGCGGCTTGAGGATCTTGGCTGAGTTGGTCTCACTCGTGGTAAGACACCCACAGTGCTCTGTGCACATGGTCCCCTCAGCTGCCATCAAACACCCTGGAGCCGCCCTCCACCTACCGGTGGACAGCATGGAGGGCGGCCTCCTGGAGTCCTGGCCAAAACCCCTTTTCCTGATCTATTCCGTTTCCATCAGGAAGTTCTGAATCAGTTCAGCGCTGAACGTTTTTGGGTTTAGAGCTTTCTTCTGGACAATGGGATGAGGAATGCCCAAACATCTTTCCAGCTCTTTGGATACAATGAACAGACGCTGATTAAAGCATTCTTCACTGTCATGACAAGTCATCCACATACCCCCTCTGCCTCTCTGCAGAACTGAGTAAAATAATTCCAGATCCTCCCCGCGCAGAAGAGAGAGCTAACTGTGCTGAGGACCAGGCTGCTGGAAAGCACGCGGCCTTCCTCCCCATCTTCCAGGCACACAGTGGGTCCTCAAGTGAGACTGGCCTCTCCACCCTGCATGTCTTGTTCAACAAAGCAGCCGCCAGTCATCATCGCTGGCATCAGTACCCCTTCGGGGCCTGCTGGTCCAGGGGCTTGACTTGGACCCTGGAGAAGAGTTCACTTGTTCCCTTGCTGGGTGCAGGGTTCGGCTGGGCGCCCTAGTGATGGGTGGGGGATCTACACCCACGTCTGTATTTGTCTGCTCGCCAGTGTCCCCAGCATCGCGGCAGGAATGGTGGGCTCCTCGGAGTCCACAGACCCTCCCACCTCTGCCACTTGGTGGCCATATTTTAATTTTTCTTTTTTACTAATTTTTTTCCCTCTAAACCTCAGTTTTCTCATGAGTTAAATAGGAAGAAAGCTGGCTTTTGGAACTCCCACTGGTCTAAATGAGATGCTGTTGGTGGAGCTGCTGGCACTCATGTGCTGTCCTGTGAGTGTCTGTCCCCTCCCTGTAGCTCGGATGTTCACAGGTTAGCGGAGGCCGTGGAAGATGCTCCCCCTGTGCTGTCGCGGATGCTGCAGCCTGGGCACAGGGAGGCCCTGCAGGTGGAGGGCACCAGCCTGGTCCGAGGGCGCTCCTTTTGGAGATGGAGAGCCCAGCCAGGGCCCCCTGGCCCCTCACACGTCAGCGACACTGAGAAGCCAGTGTCCACGCGGGCTGGGCGTGTCTTCACCTCTTTGCAGAGGGGCTGTTTCCAGTCTGACCCCCTGGTGGGCACGCTTGGTTTCAGGGCCCTTCTTGTCGATGGTGGAGGGGCAGGAGGGAGAGCCCGGAGAGAGTAGAACCTACCCCTTCCATCACCGCTCAGCCTGACAGAGGGTGGAGCCCAGCGGGGGCCGCCCCCGTGGGCACGTGCCGAAGGAGGGACCGAGGACAGATCAGGAGGAGCCGGAGTGAGCCGGGAAGGACGCTGGGAGAACCCGGCTGGGGCGACGTGGTTTCCAGAACTTGCTCCAGGAGGCCCACTCCCGAAAGGGGTTTCATTTCAAACTTCCTGCCAGGTTTTGAAGCATCGGTCATCTCCTTTCCTTTCTATCCGGCTCTGAATTCTGAGTCGTGGCTAGCGCACGGCATCCTTGGACATGTTGTGGATTCGGCCTCTCGGAGGCGATCGATGATCTAATGGGGACTCCGCTGCACTTTTCTGATGAAGCAAAACCCATTTCTGACGGCGCAGGATGGGGACAGGATTGGGGAAGCTTGCAGAGTAAATCCTGAAAAGCAGCTCCGGTCGGAGCACATTCTGCCCCTAATTGATCTTCCGCACTTTCAAGGAAAAGGAAATTGACATCCAGTATGTGGTTTTCCTAAGAAAACCTGTGACTTCCCCACTCGGGAGCCCCAGCGCTCAGCTCGGCAGGCCCTCGGCTCCTGCTCAGCCAGGGGTACGATGTTAACACTCACCGGGAACTAACTTTCAGGTGAGCACCTGTAGGCACTCGTGGGGGTGCCAGGATCCCCACCCCAGGTCTCCCCTTCTCTTCCCCAGAGAGGCGGTCAGCTCTGGAGAGGGTGCTCTTCGTGGGAAGAGCCACATCCTGCACGGGTGTCCCCAGCCTGGTGGGACCCAGGGAAAACTGGCCAGTAAGAGGCCAAAGCCACAGGCTTGATTCAGAACTTTGGGATTCACAGCACTGACCAGGCCCTTTCTGCTTCCACCAAATGTGAGCACAGAACTCACACACGCGTGTGCTGGGATGAAGCTTTAGGTTTTTCTCACAGAAGGCTCTGGACCAGGCACCCCAGAGTAAGCGTGTGAGCATGTGTGTCTGCGAGGTGGTAGTGGTGTGTGTCGTGTGTAGTGTGTGTATGAGTGTGTGTGGTGTGTATGTGTGTCTGTGAGGTGCTTATAGTGTGTGTGTGCGCCTGCCTGTGAGGGTGGGTGTTCGTCCAGCTTTCCCAGCATCCTGACCTGTGCTGGAAAGATGAGGTGTTGGTGGGGTGTGAGACAGCAGTGGCTGGAACTCCGGACAAAGAGATGAAAAACTCTGGCCCCGTCCTGCAGGAAGGGGTGACAGGGATGGTCTTGATGAAGTGGCTGGTCCTGCAGGTAATCGAGTGGGATGGTCCCCTCGCTGACCACACGGTGACTCCTGCCGGCGACGGGGCCACGCTGGCTGCTGTGCTCACTGACCCACGATACTCGTGGGGGCCTCAGCTGGGAACCCACCTTGTCCAGGTGTCTACCTGCTCTTCCCAGTGGCCCCGAGAGGGCTGTCAGTAGTCTCACCTGACAGAGGGGGAGAGACAAACAGCCCAGCCCCGGGAACACTCAGGACCCTTCTTTCCTCCTCTGTGAAATGGGGGAGCAGCATCACCTCGCTTAAAGGGGATGAGGATTAAACAGACCCGGAGCAGAGCCGGCAGTGAGTGCACGTGAGCTACTGGTGCTACTGTCTGTGTGACTGTGTTTAGGTGAGAGGAGCCAAAGTGTGAGCCCATGTGAGCCGAATCTAGGAGGTCAGTCCCCACATGGCCACGTGTCTGCAGCACAGATGACCAGAGGGAGGGACGGCACCCAGGAAGCAGCCGCCTGCCACTCAGTGCTTCCCGCTTAGCCTTCCAGCGCTTACCTGGGTGGCGGGAGGGTGTTCGGGCGCAGCCTCGGAGCCCGGGTGCGCGGTCAGGCCAGCAGCATCCCTGGGGCCCTAGGGCCTGATGGCGGTGCTGCGGGAGGGGCGGGGGCTGAGCAGAGCCTGGGGGCTCTCAGGCGTGGTCAAGGCTGGCCTTTCAGCTTGCAGGAAGTGGTGCTTTTTACTAACTCTTCCGTGGAAGTTCAGCCAAGGGCAAGGTTCTCTTGTCAATCAGATGAGAAGCCACAGTTATTGGAGGAGAGAGCGGCCCGGCAGGGCGGAACCGGCCCGGCTGCCGCTGGATGCGCCTGAGTTTGGACACGGACGGCTGCTGAGCCGGTTCCCCGAGAGGCCGGCGGAGCAGTGTGGAGTGACCGCTCCCTGACACTCGGCCTGCCCCTGCGGGCGCGTCCGTCTGTCTGTCTCCCATAGGACTCAGGTGGCGTTTGGAATCAGATTTCCCAACAGCTTTGGGTTTCGGTTTCCTGATGATGGACAGAAAAATGAGGCCTCGAAAAATAACTTCAATCTACAGGAAGAATCCGAGGGCAATAAAAAGGCCTGAAGAGAGAAAAAAGAGGCGCCCGCAGACCCTCCGCTTAACGTACAGTCACGTGAAGGCTTGGAGACTGCGGCGAGGAATTTTGGGTGGCTGCGCTGAGGGAAAGTGTGCGTTCAGCACCACCCAGCCCCGCTGCTGCTGTGGAGTCGTTTTAAATGTCTTCTCCCTCATAACCAGATTGTTCAGTACAATGTCATTTGCAGCCACTGACATTTTCTTTAAAGCCATAAAGGCCTACATAGTCATAAAAGGGCTCGGAATAAAATTAGGAATATCATGTATAAATTATCTTTAACCTTAGCTTCATTTGGACTGTGACTTTTTAGACCTGATCAATTTTCATGAAACTATCCACATAAAACTGTGAAAAAATATTTGATCCCTGGCTCTCGTGAAGGCAGTGGTAACAAGGCGCCGCTCTGTTTCTGCTGAGCGCGCCGCTGGTGCCAGTCTCTGCGGGCGTTGCCGGGAAGCGGGGGATCATTTAGAAATTGAATGTAATTTCCCAGAGCATTGTTAGGGAAAACATCTCTGCCGATATGCATATTTTATACATAAGTGCTGTGTCGTCAAGGACTTTTGGCAACTCACTACATTTTCTGCTTAGTTGGGGAAGCATTCACTCACACGACTGGCACTTTCCCCCGGCTTTGCAAGGGTCAATTGGCTGGGCGCCGGCGTCGCGATTCTCCTGCGCAGGTTATCTGCATGATGGGTTTCCCTGCAGTGCCATCCGTCTGTGCGCGGCTGGGAAAGGGGATGGGGAGATGACCGGGATGCTCTATGTCCCGACCTGAGCTGGCGCATCTGGAGAAGCGGAGAACCCGTGACTCACGGAAAATTTGGAGCCTCCAACAAGGGCTCTCTACTAGATACTCGTTCCTACAGCAAAGTTGGCTGCGGTGATTCCTCAGCTCTGGGTGAGGATGCCAGCTCAGGAAATCTCGACATGGGAAGCTTGCTCGTGATTAATTCCAGAATTTCTGGAGGATGTGTGGGCTCTCCTAGGACTCCATCTCAGAGCTCCAGGATTTCTGGTGAGCCTCGCTCAGCTCTCCTGGGGCAGTCCTCTTCCCTTGTTCGACAGTTCTCCGCATGGTGATGGGGGACCCCGGTGGCGGCTGAATCCCTGCAGGTCCCCCTGGATCCCCGCCTCCGGGGGCTGCCGTCTGCGCGCAGCAAGGGCGCCAGCCCAGCAGAGCCCGCCCCCCGTGGAGGCCGAGGTCAGTAGGTACAAAGCGGATGGAATACGAGTCATTACTCCCCTCGTCACCTGGACACTACGTTTATAGACCTTTCATCCAGACGGTTCCCAGAGAGCATCTGCAAATCTAACCAGCTGTGGCGGAGAAGTCCAGCAGCCTCTCGGGTGAACAGTCGTAATCGCTGAGCCATCCCCGCTCCTGGGCCCCTGTGTGGGATGCGGGGCCCAAGTTCAAAGTGGGGACTTCCCTGCACCTGTGGAATCCAGCACGTGTAGACGTTTCTGCCAAAGGCCCCAGCCTCGGTGGGCATCTGTGACCCATCAGCCCCTCGCCTTGGAGCCACCGTCCTGACTACCCGTCACGTGAAAGCAGAAAGACGTGCCCCCTGCGGCTGGCTCAGCTGTTCTCCCACCCTTCCCGGGCACGGACGCTCTTCTCTGCACTCAGGTCCCTGGGACACCCCAGCTGGCCTGGTTAGGGGTGCACCGCCCCCAGCAAAGCGCAGGAGGGTCCAGTGTTCCGGGGGCTGCAGGACTCCCCGCCCCGCCCACCAGTGGCTCTGACGGGAGGTGAGGCATATTTGCTGTTCTCGAGAGACACACCACTTTGAAAGAACATTCCATGCTGTGAATGCCCCGGAAGCTGCACCCAGAGTGTGGGGGCAGGGATGGGGGATGGGGAGTCGCTGAGCAGACTGACGGAGGACTATCCTCAGCCCCCGACCTCTTACTCCCAGCAGCTTGGATTGTACACGGCCGGGCGTTTCCCCCAGGCTGCTCCACTGAGTCAACAGCCTCCACATGGATTTCTTCAGGGGGCTCGTCCTCAAAAGACACTGCGGTGTAGAAACCAGCAGCTGACAAGACCTCCCACACCCCACCCTCAGGTGTGAGGGGCGTCTGCGGGCTCCCACCCTCATCTTGGGTGAGGGGATGGCCCCAGGCACCCCCGTGCTACTTGGCTGTGTCTCCCAAAGGCGAAGCCCGGCTTGCCCGGGGCCCTTGCGTGTGTGGTCCCTGCACACACACGCACGCATGCACACACGTCCTCCTGCACACACACCTGTCTCCACCTGAGGCTGTGCCCAGCGGCTGCTCCTGGGCCCGAGACTCTGCAGGAAGCTGAGACGCCCCCTGCAGGCAGGCCATCCCAGGGCTGCACGTCTTCCCTTGAGGCATGCCGCTGCCTGGAAGGCCTGTCCCTGCAGAGGGCCTGGGACCCGGGCCTGTGCAGAGGTGGCAGGTCAGGCTGGAGGGGTGCTGTCACAGATGGTCCCCGCTGGCTTGGGCCTGACAGCTGCACAGAAGGTGGGCTGGAAGCTGGGAGCTGGCCGGGCCTCTGCTCATCTAAGTGCTTTGGTTGTTAGGGAAACCCGGTCTTAAGAAGCCTTGGTTCCCAAGGACATGGAGCTGGCAGTGGGGCTGGGGGGAGGGACGGGCAAGCCAGTGCAGGGCTCGGGGGTGGGGGACTAGAGAACAGGGCATGGGTGATTCTCCTGCCAGAGGTCCCCTCCGGTCGGTGGGAGGCGGCACCAGACCTGCCCATATGCTTCATCCATCCTTTCAATGGAGTCTCCTCAGATCCCTTAAGAAAGGCTGCGCGCTCTCTAGGGCAGGTGGTCCTCGCCCTGGACCAAGCTGGATGAGCTCCGCAAAGGGACTGTCTGACACGGGAGCGCAGCAGGTAGTTCCTGGAATTCCAGCTGGCCACCGGGCTTCCCAGCTTTGCCTCCGGTCCCATGGCCGAGATCTCAGCCTTCTGTTTCGTTACCCACTAGATGGGAGCACAGTTTTCCCCGGAGCCCCGCATGAGTCGGAACACCGCTGGCAACAGAGGGGTAATAAAGGTGCCCATTTCTGGGCCCTGGTCACTCTGTTACCCACGAAGGTGCACTGCCTTATTCCTGGCAATTCTCCATCTGACAAACAAAGTTGACCTTGGCAGCTGAGTCAGCTCAGGGGCCACACTGGGCCCCCCTGGTTCTGCTCCCTCCCCCGGGTTCAAGGATGGCTGAAGTGGCGAGAGGGGTACGGGTGTGCAGGGAGCGGCCCTTCCTAGGCGGATGTTCATCACAGAAGCCTACAGACTTAGAGAATGCTGGCTCCTCGCCCCATAATCCCAGAGGATGGATGCAACCTGGGTGGTGGCTTACATTCTGGATTTAATTGTCCTTAAAATTGTTACATTCTGGGGAGGTATTTCCCTAGATTCGGGCTGTCCTTGAAGAGGGGACCCTACAACTCCACATCTGTGTGATTAATAAAAGATGCCGGCCCCTCCACGAATCCCCCCCGCGCTGCCGACCCATCCAGTACGACTGATGCGCCAGATGAGGCCGTTTCAACAGGGGAAGCGGCCTCCTCTCTGGCTCTGAGATTTTTCTTCTCTTCCTGCGCACTGTCGGCCCCGACCATCGGTTGAGTTTGTCGGGGAGAGGAGCTGGCCAGGGCTCACTGGCCCCAGCGGGCCAGCCTGACGTTCTGGGCCCTTGCTGTCTGCTGCAGCCCACCTCCCCCACTCACTAGTTACTTATTTTCCTGTCTGCCTGGACTTTAGGTCCACTTACTCCCCATCCTCACCCAGACAGGGCCACCCATTTGGTGTCCAACACACGCTCGCGAAGTCTGCCAAGCGTCTGTAGCACGTGCTGTACCATTGCTCTGTGGACGGTGGGGCCGAACCCTGGCTGCACAAGAAGATTACCTGTGGCGCTTCTGAAAAACGCAGACGCCCTGGCTGTGCCCTCAATTTCAAGCTGCAACCTAGTGCTGTTTCTTGAGAAGGTCATGCCAACCTGGTGTGGGAAAAGTTCCTGTTGTCTCACACCTGCTTCTCTGAAGCAGGATCATTTCTTCCAGGGAAGAATGATCACATCTGAACAAACAGGTGCTGTTGATCTGCCCCTGGTGCCTCGACGCTACACGCCAGTTGCTGGCCAATGATTTTTCTGGGGGACACAGTGACATCATCAGAGATGACGGGGTCACAGCAGAGAAATAAAAGCCATGTTAATTTCAAGGTCCATTAAAACTCCAGTTTAAAAAAAAAATCAATATTTTCTAAACATAAATGGGAAAAATTGGTAGGAGACGAAATTCTATTTCAAGCTTTTAAGTCTATGACCAGCAAGGGATGAAAATATTGGCCAAAAAAAAAAAAAAAAAAAAAAACCCACAAACTTTTGAGTATTTGATAATCTTCTTCGGAAATGTTATGTATAATTGTAGGTTATTTAGGATAATTGTTTATTGAAGCAGATTGATGTCTCAGGCATTGGGTTTTGATGGAAAGTCAACTTTTGCCAATAGAAACATCTACAATCAGAGAACCCGTAAGCCAATCAGGGAGGGTTATCTCGGCCAGTGTGCACTGCTCTTCAGAGAGGAGGAGATGGACTTCTGCCCAGCGATCTTGTTCTTCCCACAGTGATCAAATAACACCTTCTTGAAGGGATAGAAAAATCAATGATGGGCCAGAAAAAAAAATCCTGGATGATTTCCATCTGTATAGATGAAACCTGTTGTAAAACTCCTTCACGCTGTCTGAAAATACTTCACTGCATTCCTTCGGGTGTTGGAGGTTTTCCTTGTGTGAGAAGGACGCACAACTCCACATACAACTGTGCAGGGGAGGGGGCTCTAGCCCCTACCCTCGGGCAGCCCAGCCTGACCCCCGGGACCAGATAAGGGCTCAGGCAAGCCTCAGAGACGTGTGGGATTAGTAACAGAGGAAATGTTCACTTCTGTGTCCTGGTCACAACCCTGAGAGTGAAGAGTTTTGACTCAAAATGCCTCGTTAGGATAAAACAAAAGCCAAAAACTATCTTTCATCATTCAGCTTTCATTTTGGACGGAATGGAAACAAAGTACATTGACTTCAGTAAATCTAAAAGCCAAATTAGATATTTAACAGTTTAAATAGTTGGCACTATTCTTAAAGTGTTATATTAAATTATATTAAGTATTCTTAAAGTATTTATATTCTTAATGTATTCTCAGGTGGGTCCCACCTGCGGCCACATTGTCTCAACGGGAAGAAGAAGCTGCAACGCCAGCCAAGGCCGGTTTTAGTCTTGCTGGTTGTACACGGCGGGGGGCCTGGGATCCCGGCACGCCCACGGTGTTTAGGCACTGAAAGCCTTTCCTGGCGCCTGCGTTTGCAGGTGACTTCCGGGAGCCTCTTCCCTCCTCTGGCTGGTGGCCTCCAGTCAGAAACTTGTCTGCTTCATCCAAAGCGCCCTGCCACTTCTGGGACTCGATGGCATTTTTGCCCAGAGACTCAGTTCTGCAAAGTTGTGTCTGGAAGAATGACCCAAGGTCCACTCCCAAGTCCCCCTCACCTGGGAGGAGGCACCGCCATGCCTGCAGGCACACTTTCCTGCCTTCATTTTGGCAAAGGTTTCCCGTTGCGTTGTGTGGTGGAGCGTCCTTGTGTGACCTTCTTCATTCCGGCCGAGCTGGCCCGTTTAGTCGGGCCACAGGAGACCTCTCTTCACTGGTGGCTTTGGTCTTTGTTTAGAAAGCGCCTCCAGCCAGGATGGGAATGTCTTCAGCCAGTCTTGATGAGTTCTGGCTTTATTTTCTCATAAAGGGATGCCAGTTCCAGACCCACCATCATTCCTGGCACAAGATCTGGTCTGAGTGGGCTTGAATCCTCCTTCCTCTCCTATCTGTGTCAGTTTCTTTGTCTCCTTTGACCCGCCAAGCTCACCTTGCGTCCTCAGGCAGCGGCCCCCAGGTTCCTCTGCCTCTGGTTGGCTGGCATCGCCTTTCTGCACCGCATTTACATCTGTTGGCATGTGAGACCTTTCGTGAGTTGCCCACACATCTTTTCAATCAGAGGAATTTGGTTTGGTTTTCTTTGGAATTTTGCATTTGTCACCAAGAGTTTCAACAGCTGAGCATCCCGGCTGTCAGCCCCGATGTGGGAATGGCTTCTGAGGACCCGGCAGAGGCAGACGGTGCTAATTGTCCAGTCCCTCCCAGCCCCCCCACTGCTCAGCGGTTCCCTTTAAGTCTGGCCTTAGAAATTTCGGAGGAGGAGGGACATTCTAGCCAGGCTTAGATTTTTGAAGAGCAGATGTTTGTGAACAATTCCCTCCAAATGGTAATCCTGAACTTTGATAATTAGGTGCAGATGATAAGATTTCACAGAAGAAAGTCGTGTACTTTACCATCATTGGACTTCAGTCGGATCGAATCCTTGTATTTCACCACACCCGGATGGCTCAGAAGCGAGGGGGACAGCCCTGACAAAGAGGAGAGACGGAAAGATAAAAAGCAAAGAGTGATTTTTCAAAGCCAATTATGTCCATGTCTATGGGACGCAAACCAAAGTTTGGAGAGAAAATAAGTAGTGTGTGTGGGCGGGGAGGGGATTTTCTTAATCTGGGAAACTGGTTCAGGCCCATGAAACATTTCATCAAAAGCTAATGTGAAACCCATGTGCTCATCAATATTTATGTCCTCCCGGCTGCTTGTGGGCCCCTCCGCTCCCGCCTTCCCTCGCCGGCCAGGCAAACACTCCAGCAAAGGAAAACAGTGGAGGCTAATAGCACAGTACAGTACGGCTGGCTCCGAGTGTTTTCTTTCTGGAAACGTGCTGTCTATCTTCCTCGTAGCTATTTATTTTTCACTTGGAATGATCTGCCTTCCCCCCCAAACCTGGAAACACTTACCGAGTATTTACAATGCAGCTGCATTCGGTCCCTGCCCTCCATCCCCGAAGTGGCTGAAGTTCACAGGAAGGAAAGCAGGAAGAGGAGGGGACCGCTGGGTTCCACGGGAGCCCTGAACGCAGGGGCGGTGATGACGGTCACCCTCCTTCGGGCGAGGAAACTGACTTTCCGAGGGCCTCAGTCACTCTCGCACTAGCTGGTGGAGCGGGTGTGGACTTCGTGGGAGGAAATCAGCGCCCCTCCCTGGACCCCAGAACTCCCGCCAGTTCACCGCAGGCCTGCGGTGGTCTCGAGAGGCTCAGCCCCTCTGGAGGGCCTGTGGGACACTTCCTCCTTCTCCTTTCCGGCTCATGGGGCTCAGAAGCCCCCGGAAACCACCGGCAGGAGCCTCTCCCACTACCTAGGAACAAAACGGGTCTTTGGACGCCTTGCCTGCTACATCACGTGTCCCCAGAGAGCAGGGCGAGGTTGGATCTAAGCGAGGTCTTTCCCGCAGCCCAGCACCAAGGGGCACTGGGGAAGTGTCAGCAGAGGAAGGCGGGGGGAGGGCGGGGCCAGACGTGGCAGGAGGCAGGCACTTCCTTGCCCCGTGAGCCCGAGTCCCATGTATGCGTGTTGTCCAGAGCTTGTACGCAGGAACAAACGGCTTCCTTGGAAGTCACCGCCTTGGCCTTGTTTTACACCATCTCCGTGATCTCAGAACTTTCAAGCTTGATTTTTATACACCTAGGGGGAAAAGAAAGCTCAGCCAGACCTCAGGCTCATGACTCATAGAAACTAATTTTTAAATACACAACTCAAGCATAAATTTACATATAAAGAAGGATCTTGGTCAGGGGGAGGAAAAAACCCTGTTATCATCACTTTGTGGTTGGCGTCCAAGACCACAGGAGGCACATGCACAGAAGTTATGGTTGCCCGGCAACCGTAATTGACCAGTTTAACGTCTAAGCGGATAGACCGATGGTTGGAGCGCAGTGCGGGAGGACCCCGCGCCCCGCCACCGGAGTGCAGGTGACGCTCAGGGCCTCAGACAGCCTGCGCGGGGTGGGGGCGGGGCTACATACTCAACAGCTGAAGACCCGCCCGGAGCCCTCCCAGCCCGAGCGCCCTGGTAGCAGAGCGTTTCCATCTGCCACCTTGGCCGTGATACGTTGGTCAACTCTGCAGACTGAGCAGCGCCTCAGCCGGCTCTGCCCTCTGGGGTGGGAGGGCTGGGGGCTGGGACTTGCTGGCCGCCGCCGAGGTGTGCACGGCAGAAGGCCCTGGAGGGTCTCTGGGACAGCATGACTGGGGTGAGGCCGGGGAGCGGTTTTTGTTTTCAGTTGGGAACAAGTTCTGGGAAGAAGGGACCGGCAGAGCGAGTGAGAGGGTGAACAAGGAAGCCCGCTCCACGCACACTACGCCCAGACGGGTCCTCCCGAAATCCCCCGCCATTCCAAGGTCTTCAGTGCTTCCGCATGGCCTTGGGGACAAAATCTGAACAACTCCCACTGCTCTGACCATCTATTCCTGGGACAGGCCCTATGTGACAGAATGTCCTTTCTCATCTACTTTGTGAAATCAGCCTGCTCTCTGGTGTGAGAGATGCCGTCCAACAGGGAAGATGCCGACATTGCCACTGTATTACTAGGCGGTGTGAAAAGCTCCCTCTGTCTGCGGTGATTTCTGAGGCCCCACGAGCTGGGCCGGAGAGAGAGGAAGTAGCTCCCACTCCCTCCGGGCAGACGGAGTCACTTAGCAACTCCTGTGACAGACCGGCGAGCACAGCACGCAAAGAATGGGGAAAGGAGAGAAACGTAAAGGAAAGCATCTCCTCTGTATGATTCCGATCAAACCAACGCCCATCCCAAACCTGATCTCATGAGTACAGAGAGTGGCGTGGGCACCTGTGACGGGCGGCGGGGGCTGTGTGCTGGGACACTGACCCACGTCCTCCGTCTTTTTCCTCAGCGCAGCCTCCCTGGTGGGAGGGATGGCAGTCGACGCCTCATCTCATCCTTATCGATGCAATGGAACTGGAAGAAACAGAGTGCGTGGCCTGCCCCCCGGCCCACAGCAGCAGCACTGACTCGTCCGTGGGTCAAGGTGACTGTTGGGGCCCCACAGGGAGCTGGCGCTGTGCTCGCTGTCCTTAAGGGAGCAGCACTTTGCAGGGGGAGGGGAGGTGGGAGCTCTTTAGAAGGTGTACCTTGGGAAGGAGGCGTGGAGCATCACTGAAGAACCCTTTCCATGCTCAGGGACCTTTTACAATAGGCAGGCGCATTTTAAAACTAATTCCAGCCTCTAACTGGGCTCCTCATTAAGAATGAAGAAGGAAAAACTGAAGTACAGAAACACCTGGAAGGGACTTAAAGATCCTTGGGCCGAGTGGCTTTCAGTTTTGCTAAAACCCCTTGTTCACAAGTCCGTTCTATAGAGCCCATCACATCGTCCTAGTAAACGGATGTTTTTCTTGCTACAGAATGATGTAAAGTTTTAGGGAATCTAGTAAAAAGAAATAGATTCAGTTCACCTGTTATGACATGTCCCCTAATCAGGGATAATCAGAGTAAATACTGTATACTTGGCCCTGTGTCTTCTTACTATTGTAATGAAAAAATCTGGCTTTCTTTTCCATTTCACAGTAAACTCTTTAACGGCACAGACCTCTGTGTGTAAGTGCCCATAAACACTGCGTTAGAGGGACGGGCGCAGGCGCCCCTAGTTTAATCAGCTCCTCTCCCCTCGTCTGTGTCAGCTGAGGTTGGAGAAACGCACACGGTTTCGGTGACCGTCAGGGATCCCAGGTTGAAATGCTCCTCACAACCAGAATGATAGTGTTATCTAAATAGTGAGCGTTTAGCTCCTCGGACGCGTCGCTCGGCTTCTTTTGTGCCGGAGAAACTTAGCATGCAGCCCAAGCCGAAGTCCACTTACCAGCAGCGCAGCTCTGTCATCCAGTGGAGTGGTTACGTTGATTATAAAAACATTGTTCAACTTCCTCACAAGTTAAAATTCACGTCCGTTCCGCCCAGAGGGTGTGGGCAGAAAAGCGAGGGCACTGTCCTGTCTGGTCTGTGGCTCCGTGGGATCTCGCTTCCATGACTGAGCCTTTCGGGCCCCGTCTCTGGCCCTGCAAGTTAAGTGTCTCAGATCTTTCCTGGTATGCGGTGGAATTACAAATAAACAGACTCGTAAACAGCCTTGCAAACATCTCAGCTCCAGTTCGATGAGGGATGCTTCAAAGCCACTGATCTAAAATCTTCCCATTTACAGGCATTTTTTTGTGAGACAAAGAGAAGTGTCGCTCTGTGACTGAGCTGGTAACTCCTACAGCAGCTGATTTCAGGTTCCAGATCCCATATCTCCCTCGCAAGTCGTCACCAGTCACGGAGAGAGAAATGACCCCAGGGCCATATTGCTCCTTTTTTGACTTAAGAGGCGCTCCTGGCGTGGGTATTGCTGACTTCCTGGAATTCCCTGAGGCCCTGGATACAGGACTTTGCCGTTGCCTGTCTCACCCTCCCAGGTTTAGTGGTGCTTTTCTGTTCTTCCAAACCCCCTTCTGACTTTATGTCTCTTCTGTCTGGTTCCTGAGGCTCACTGGCTCTGTTCCCCATGCTGTTCCGCACCCAGCCCGAGGCTGCAGGGGTGGGTGTATTCAGCCCCGTGTCTGGGGAGCGGGCAGGCTGTCTTGGGCCCAGGCTGGCTGCAGACACACTCGTGCCTTCTTTTGTGTAGATTAGAATTCCAACCCATGGGGTCCTTAGACACCGGCCAGGAACGTCTGCGTTTTTCAGAAGAGAAAACTGGCAGCGCAGTGATTCGTTCATAAACATTTACTGAGTGTGCCCTGTGTGTTCAGACTGACTCCAAAATCTATCTAGATGAAGTAAATAAAACAATTCATGGGATGGGAGCTGGGGGTTAGATCTATTCACTGAGGTCAATCCAAGTGCCTGTTTCACAAACACCTACTTTTGCACGAGTGAGTTTACCTTCCTTTATTTTCAGAGGCAGTATCTGTGTCCACACACGCGTCCGGGGCTGCCCAGCCCCTGAAGTGATACGTTCTCCCGTTCTTTCTGTTTGTGGATCTACTCCTGACGGCCTTAATCTCCAAGGCCAGCTGCCTCGAGAAATCACATCACGTTTCCCTGTGGACCTCACTTCCACACAGAAGTCACACCGAGGGAAGAGGTGAGTCATTTAAGCACTTTTTCTTCTTCCTGGGTTTTAAGTTTTCATGTTGCTTTTGCAAAATTCAGCAAGGGCCGGGTGGTGGGTGTAACATGCAGGTTGCCTCAAACCCAGATACGTCCAGAAGCAATGGTTCAAAGCAGAGGCTATCTGTGCTGGGAGAGAAAATAAAGCGAAACTCCTGAGATAATGCTCAAGACAGATTGTCAATAGCTTGTGGAAAGGCCACTTCACTCGATCAGCTGGGCTCTTCTGAGCAGAATTTTGATTGAAGAAGACATCCCGGGCAGGGCTGGTTCGGACAAACCGTCTAAGCAAGAATTGCTCAAAATGAATAAACGTAAGCCTGCGTGTTTGAGGCCGGATAGAGAGGAGCTTCTGCGGGGGGGAGACTGCCTCCTGTCGGCCCAGCTCAGGGTCTGTCTGGATGAACGCACCAGAAGTCACCCAGGGAGCCCATGATTCTGAGACAAAAGCAGAAAGCTTTTGACCAATCGCATGGTGTGGTGGGCAAGACTGGGGACAAGGAGCCTCCTGGGATCGTGGGCTGATGGCCACAGTCCTCCCGGCGCCTCCCGAGCTCTGCACCCCAGGGGCTGGCACCTGTCCTCCGCAGACCCCTCCCGTTGCCCGCCCACCCCCAAACACAGGCAACTAAAGAAATTCAATGGAAGAAATTTTGGTAAATGTTTGAGTTAACACCATTGGAAACCTCTTGAAAAAACACCTTCTGCAGTCACGCTCAGGAAAGAATAGCTTTGGAGTGGATTCCGCTCCCTCTGGCCCCCTGGACCCTGGAAAATGGAAGCTGCATCAGTGTAGGATCAGACACAGGTGTCACCGAGGAGGGGCTACCTGTGAGCAGGATTGTGTCGCCCTCCCAGCCACTCTGGATGCTCCCACCCCAGGTGTGTCCCTTGCTCCGTGTCATCTTATCCAGGGAAGTGACTACTTCAAGGATCTTCTAAAGTGACACGCAGAGAGATCTCAAGATTTGATCCGTACCTGCCTGGCCAACTTGCTGTCTCCACACGTGGGTCTGGGGCTTGATCTGTGGCTTCATTACGAACCACTGCCCCAGCTTCCCTGGGAAGGGTTTGCTGGCTTCTCGATGCAGCAGGGGCTGCCCACGGTGGTCACAAGGTACAGCGCGTCTGCTGTGCTGTGGTCGGTGGAGGGACTGACCTGTGGGGCATGGCCACGGGGAGCTGGAAGGCTTGTGGCTGAGGGCGCGGGCACGGCTGTGTTGCGTCAGGGTGGGGAGCTCCGCCCTTTCATGGTCCCTGACTCGAGCCACGTCCTGCCTCACCCCAGGCCAGTCTCCGCCCTTCTTTTCTCTCCACAGCTCCTGACACCCTGCCTCCCCTGCGCTCCACTCTCTCTGGGTCTTGTTGGCAGAGAATGTGGGTCGTGCTCTCGGCACCAGTCCCTGTGCTGATCCCTCCAAGGAGGACGTTGCCTTTCGCCCAGAATCTCAGGGACAGTCACCCAACGGGGGCAGGGACTGTAGGAATTTTTAAGATGTGTCTGGAGGCAGCTCTGAGTGACCGCAAAACGGCGCTGCTAGGGTTGGCCAAGGCTCTGAAAATGTTGAACTTGGAGGAAGCAGTAAGGACGATCTTGGTTCATTTCTGTCCCCAACTCTCTCAGCCCTGTGCCCGATGGGCCTCGTCTCGTACACCTTAGATCCCAGGTTCATGTTTAGAGCAGGCGTGGACCTTGTTGCTATAGGATTTTTCTTGGGGTGACTTTCCCAAGGGCTGTGGGTTGTGGCTGACGTGGGTCCTGGCACAGTGGGGGAGAAGCCGGGCTCCGGGCTGCGCAGCGCGCGTGTGAGCCCGCCGGCTGTGCTGCTTCCTGAGTCCCTTTCTCCTGCCCTTCCCACCTGCCCGCCCACCACGAGCGGCACCATCGCGGGGATGCGCTTCTCATGAACATTGACCCATGCTGGCCGGAAGCCACAGGGTGCCCTGGAGATGTTCCCCTCCAAGTGGGATCCGGGCATCTCCGTCATGGTTCCCGGGCAACAGACTGGCCCCCAAAGCGGCTGCGGGGAAGGAAGGCAAGAGGCAGCCACTTCTGGGGTCGGGGAGGGAAATTAGGACAAATTTTTATTTCCCTGTAGCACTGAGTAAATAGACTTCAAGATGAATTATTGGTGCCCACAGCCGCCTTGATGCAAAACCCTTAAGTGAAAGCAGGCTTTAATGAACATACGCGGGTCTGCCCTCCCCTCCCACTTCAAGTCCGCTATTAACTCTCCTTGCACTCGGGAACCTTTGGCTCACGGCCTAAATAACAGAAGAATAATTAGAATAATCACAGGAGAAGGTCAGGTCAGACAGCCCAGGATCTTCTTTTAACTATTTGTTTCGCTTTATTTTTTAGAATGTTTTACATTAGCCAAACGTGGCTAGTTTGCATCTAGAATATTTATTTTGTGTAAAATAGAATCATTGCTCTGCATCGTGGGCAGCCAGGCAAAATGATAATCATTAGGCTCAAGTACGGATGAAACTTTCATGCTGGTTTTGGGCTCTTTTCCCCCCGAGTCAGGCTTCTGCTGGGTAACCTGGAAGACGGAATTCAAATTAATCCAGGTCACCTGAGCGGCTTACGAGGGCGCAGGGACGCTGGCCATTCTTTTTATCCTTCACGTGTTGTTCTCACAGGGGTGAGGCAAGAACAGCTCACGTCCAGACGGAGGGCCCCCCTGAGCTGCGTGTCCATACTGGTGCCGGGTGGGCCACAGGTGCGTGGGGACACAGGCACCGTGGCAGCCCTGAGCCCAGCTTGGGCCCAGGTGCTCCTGGCCGGGGCAGCCATCGCGGATGCCGCCCTGCACACGCAGGGCTTCACGACTCCGGATTCTTCTCGCCCTTGCGGCCCCTGGGGTGCGGCCCCAGCCTGCCCTCCCTCTCGCCGGGCCCCGCCCAGCCGGGTGCCGGGCTGCGGTGGGGATCAGGGCTCCAGCCCCTGCTTGGGGCTCGTTAGGTCTGGTACCTGCTGACTCCGGTTTCTTCTTCGTGAAAATGGAGACAACCTCAGCTGCCTCAGGCAGGGCTGCTGGGCTGCAGTGAATGTTTTTACCGGAGCACTTGACCTGCAACAAAGGGCAGACTCACGGTTTTGAGTCCATTGCCGCGTATCATAACAACTAAACAAAACAGAAAGAAATTGGAAAAGGACACCACGTGCTGCAGCCGGGCGAGGACCCTGGTCCCATGCCTGCTCCTGTCCATGGTGAGTTCTCAGGGCCCTGGTCCTGTCTCCTTCCTGCCCCAGCTGGAAGGTGTGGGTGGCTCTGTTGTTAGTAGCATGGGGGAGGGGGTGAGGGGAGAAGAGGGTGCAGACACCTCTTCTCTCTAAAACATAAAACAAGGCAGACAGATGGAAAACAGCCATCTGAAGAGCCAGGTTGCATGAAATCAACAAATCCCCTGATGCAGTCCCCGCCCTAGAAAGATGTCAAGACGTGCCTGCCCTCCAGGAGCCCGGCCCCGGAGGGGAGGCAGAAACTGAAGGAGCACCGGGCTCCCTTGCCAGGCACACCTGGGTGGCCGGCATCCAGGGCAGGAGCGTGCAGAGCCCAGCGTGAGTGGAAGGTTCCAGAGTGGAGGAAGCTCTCACGCAGCCCCACCTGCCGCCGTGGGGGCCACCTGCTGTCAGTGAGGCCTGCAGTCGGGGGCACCCTGTGCTGAGGCGGAAGCTTTGGGAGAACAGCTGTCCCTGTGGAGAGGGGTGCCCGGGACTGGGGACTCCCCTCCGAAGCCAGGGTGGTGTACGAAGCCCGACACTGCCGGTCCCCTGCGCGCCCGATCCAACCTGCCTCAGCCCAGCCAGGCAGCCAGCCACACGTGACTGCCGCTTTCAAACAGTCCTCCTCCTCGTTTTTGGTAATTAATCATCTGTATCAGTGATGCCAGGCTTCAACCTGAATCTACTATAAACTTGACAGCCTCCTACAGTCTCTCTGCGGAGTTTGTTTTTACCCTAAAAAACATCGGGTACCCTGGTGAGTAACTACTCCCAGGAAAGTGATCGCCCGAGAGGCACGGCTTCGGCTGGGTGGCGGGCATCGGAGTAGCCACTGGGCTGGTGCCTGGGGCTGGTGGTGTGGCCGCAGTGTGTAAGGACAGCCCCCCCGCCCCCACCCCCCACTAAGACACTGATTAGTTTTCCAGGTTAATATAAAATGAGGGGGTTTTGAGTCGAAATCTCCACGTGCAGGTCCCCCTTCCCATGTACCGGTCGCAGCCCCAGATCCCTTTCCGAGGCCTGCTCGCTCGTGCGGATGGCACTCGAACTCCAGAATCTTGGCGCATCAGCCAACCCCGCACATCCTGCGTTTGAGAGATTCCTAAATGAGAACTTATTATCAACCTGTCATTCTTCCATAATTATCCGCAGCCGGGACGCTTTCGGTTGTTTCCATATCATTTGGAATGACACAGAGTAGATATTACCCTTGTCTGTGTTCCGCGGCGGCGCGCAGTGAGCTTTGCAGCGGGTCCTTACCCATTTGCATTGCGAAAGAGGCAGAGGCCTGACAGAGGTTTTTTTGAGCTATTACGAAGGACTCATTAGTAGAAACTGAACCATCCCCCCACAGCATTTCCTTCCTCAGAATCATTATTTCTACAAATTCGCTGCACCTTCCCCAAATTCTGGGGCACGCTGTCTAAAAAGATCGCCTGCCGCTGAAAGCATTATTCATTCGGGTTAATATAGCTCCAATTCTAATGGTTTCTTCCTTAACACTTTCCAGGGATCATGGAAGGAACACCTAGAGGGAAGGTCACTCTCTGCATCGCTGAAATACAGACCCGCAGAGGTGTGTGGGTCTGCGTGCATGTGGCGCAGATGTAAAACGCAAGAAATTGGGGGTGTGTGATGCATACACACAATATAAGAAAAATGTACGTGCGTAGATGTGCGTGGTGCACACACAGAAAAAAACAGGAAAAGCGTGTGTGCGTGGTGCACTCACACAACATGCATCCTACGTGTGTGTCTATGTGTGCCTGAGTGTGTTTATCTGTGTTTGTGTGTGTTCGTGTACACGTGTGTCTACGTACATGTGTGTATTTCCGGCACTGAGCCCGGGGGAAGGCCTGCCACTTCGTATGCGTTTAAATTTGCCTTCTAAAGAAAATTATACAAAAATGATTTCTAAAAACAGCTCGCTGGTGGTAGCAGAGAGCGTGCAGGGTTTGGAATGTTCTCGGTGTCTCTGCATTAAGCCCTCCCTTTCATAATTAGTCAGTTTCATGCTGCTTAAAAATAGCTCCGTGTCAGCTGGCCCATCAGACTCTCTGCGTGTTCCCGGGACGGGGGACGGGGGACGGGGGACGGGGCAACACACACCGCAGCTTAGCCATCGGCCGCCCCCCCCCCCCCTTCTAGCGCCTCCTTATTTCCTTCCTTCTCCTGGCTTATTCAGCTTCCCCGCTTCTCGCGTCCTTTCCCTCCTGCTTCAGCTCCTCCCGTGTGGACACTGGCTGTCTTGGAGCTCGCCCCGGCAGGTTTCTTTTGTCTTCGCGAGGGCCCCCGTGCTGGCCCGGCTAGGAGTGGCTCTTGTCCTGTTGAGGCTCAGGAAGAAGGGTGAAGCCTAGAGATTTTCCCCTTCGAGATGGGCCTGGTCGGGGCCCTGCCACCTGCAGCCCTCTCCCCACACCTGTGTGCAGGCCTGGTCCGGCTGTCCCGTGGCTCAGTGCAGCCTCCTCTCCACACGATGCAGGGCAGGTGGCTGCTGCCCCTCCTGCCCTCTGTCCACTCACCAGTGCGGTGGGCAGGGGCTGCTCTGCGGAGCCTTGGTCCCGGGGGTCCCCTTCCTCAGGCCCCAGCAGGGCAGGGGTGGCTTGCAGGGCGGGGGGAAGTGGGGGACAAGCGTGCACACTGCCACCCGGCTAAAAGGAGCTGGAGCGGGGTCCTGAGGATGTTTGCGGCGGAGCCCTGGGGAACTTCCCGGGAACGTGGAATTAAACTTGAGTGTCGTCATCATTATCAATTACTATTTATCGCGTGCCCCTCGGTGGCCCTAGCACGCTCCAGGTTTAATGTTTCAGTAAGACCTTATGTGTGCAGTTCCCACCAGGGTCCTGAACTTCAGTCCTCATCCTGATCACCTTCCAGGTGAAGCTCTGATGATTTTTAGGTTCTGGGATTAAACCGTTCGCATCTCTCGTTTTCCTGTGCCTTGACACTTCCCCTGCGAGCCCTGCAATTACCTTTCTAGCTTTTCCTGTAAGGTTCACATTTTTCTGGCTATTTTTTTTCTTTTTCCCTTTTGTCCTTTCAGTTTCCCCTGCTGGCAGTTACAACTCCGAGGTCACCCTCCTGCCCTAGGTAGACCTCTTGGCTGAGGACGGGTCTCCATTCCGTCTTTCTGCCTTCTGTGCTGAACACACGGGCTGGGTGCTGTGTGTTCCATCCTGGTACAGAATCTTCTGGAGCTCCCTGTCTGTACTCCACAGTGTGTTTTGGGGCTGTGATGAGCCCGGGTTGGGGGAAGGCTTCAGAGGCTGGGGTGGAAGATGAGAGCTTGGGAGGAGCCACGCCGGGCGGTGCTGTCTACACGGACAGGGTTTCTGCCCGCCGAGGGACTCCAGCTGGCCCCTTTGGTGCCTGGGCACTGCTTTCTGATATGGCCTGTGAAATTTTGAGTTGAATTTAAGCAACTCAGGCCTAATGTGAATCAATCACCATCTCTGAGCTCATTAAGGAGTTGGCGGGCACTATTTAATGAACCTTTATTGTTTAAGAGAATCCTGAGGGCCTCTCTGAGAGTGATCCAGAAATATGAATGCCTTCAACAGTGCGGTATGAATGCATGTGTTTGTTTGCATTTAACGGCAGACTGATGCTGGGATACAATTTTAGACACAGTTTCTTTATCACTGAAAAAAAAAAGAGAAAGAAAGAAAAAAATCCTGCTGTTGGAAAGACAGAGCATGAAGCTCTAGCCCCATCCTTCAGTTTCTGTCTTTGGAAAACTTAGTCTAAATCAAGCAAAGACAAGCTGACTGCAAATTATGCTGAACGGCAGTGAGGTGAGGTCGGCGCAGCCCCGTTCCGGGGAGCGTTTATCAAACACCACAAACTGACATCCGTTTTCTTCAGATCTAATAGATCACAGAATATGAGCGAGAAGAACGGGGCATCAAACAAGCACCCCCCATCACTTTTTGGGATGAAATGCCGGCGAGGCGCCCCTCTCTGCACCAGCCCTGTAATCCCCTAACTGCAGCTGCCCTTGGGAGCGGCGCACTCAGGCTTCAGAGGAAAAGAATTAGTGTTTCATTTTCTAAGACTGTCACACCCCACCTTAATGAGCACTTAAAAGAGATGAATGTGCCGGGAATGAAAAGATTTATTTGCGATATTTAAATAATCTCTCTCAGCTATCACTAAGCGGACACCCTCGGCTCTCACAATGGTATTTTTCTGTTATTTTTGATAACATCCAACAGAAGTTTATGGTTTCCCCTGCCTTTGTACAGACCCTGCCCTGCGCGTTGGCACTGACAAGGAAAGAGGCAGAAATAACCCAAATCGAGATCCCGTGTCCCTCTGTGTGACAAGCGTGCCAATTAAGATACTTAATTACCTTTCCGAACGCAAACAGCTAAATAAATATCTCGTTAATTTTTTTTTTTAAATGAATAGTACAACAGATCCTCAACACTTTACAGCCCACTAAAAAACCCTTGTGAGAGTTATGGCCCCGTCCGTTACCATCAGCCATGAAGTGCATTACAAAGGTAATGTGGGTTTAAGAAGGAACTACTGCAGAATGTATATTTTCATTATCAAAAACGTTAAGCCATTTATCCTGAGGAGTCAGAATAATCATTAATGGCTGGGAATTTATGGGGCCAGATCTTAAACTAATGTGAATGATTCCAGGTGTTACTAATGGCTTCAGTGAAATGTGCCAGTATCTAAGTCTTCTACTAAATCTGAGGTAATAGTCGGACGCTTAATCTCGACAGATGAGTAGCAATTTAACTGACACATTGATTGGATTCCGGAGGCTTAAATGGCACCCATTGTGAAGGTCCACGGTCAAACAGCAGTCCGGAGGGCGACTTAGAAGTCATTCCCTTTCCAGGCCCCCCTGCTCCCGGGTCGCAAAGATTGCATGGAACTGACTTGCAAAGGATGATGTGTGAAGTGTGCGGTTACCTCCTGTGACATTTGCAATAGCGAACTTGAAGTTGCTCCTGCAGCCTGATGCGCCTTCTCTCTCACATTTTGGGAACATTCTTGGAGACAGTGTCCTGCCAGTTCGGAGCAGTGAAGTGGGAGATGTCAAGCCCAGGAGACATTTTAACGGAGCCCCGCCCACACTAGGGTAGCGCAGCCGCGGTGTGAAAACAGGCTTTTCCTGCCGTGTGCAGTGTCGCCACCCCCCGTCCTCATCGGATGTTTCTGTTAGATGCCTTTGCTGAAGGGAACTCAGGGTGTCCCTGCCTGATTCTGGGTCACAACCATAATCGTGCACAGAATTGGACCTTGGAGGGGCCGGGGCCCCACATCCGGAGACACGTGGAGAGGGTGCTCTTCTGGCATCCACCGTTGTGCTCATTAACAGTGACCGCCGGACCTCCGGACTCTCTCCCCTGCAACCCGCGAGAGCGCGGTGGACCTTCCTGACTGCTGTCAACATCCTCTGAAAGCACATAAAAATAAATTATCCATAGGTTTACCTGTCGGGAAGATAGATTCGGTGCATCCGACTGTTACAGGCATTTCGAGTGACAGGGGTGCCCATCATGTTCGTGTAATAGGGTCAAACAGCTGGACGGGGATTTAACGCTCAGCAAGGCCAGAAGGGCCGAACACTAGCAGGGAGGATGGATGGAGTGATGGAAGGCGGCGGGGCCTGTTTATTACAGCGTTTTTCTGCTTCACTGCAGACCTGTAATGATTGCCGCAGCGCCCGGGTGACGGCTGCCCTCCCGTCCTGCGCTTCGAGAAAAGCGGGTGAAGGCAGAGGAGCCCGCCTGCTGACCTCTGGCTCCGGTCCATCAGGAGTTCAATTTACTTCTCCTGACAAGCGTCCGGGAGCCCGGGTGGATGGCATTTGATGGGGCCACGTAGGTTCAATAAAAATTGGTTCAATGAATATTTCAAAATGCCTTGTCAGGACCGAGTGTTTTAATGAAGGGACATGCGATCTGCATGTCCAGCACCACTTCCCTCCAGTGCCCTCTGTGGGTGTCTGCGGGGCCCTCGGCCTCCGAGGAAGATGGGGACACACAGCGGGTGTGTGATGTGTGTTTGGGTCTGTGTTTGTGAGGAGGAGCAGGCTAGTGTGGGCCTGGAAGCTCGAGGTCCACGTGGGGCCACCCTGGGGGTCATTTCCTCCTCAAGCCACACATTTGGGTCATCGACCTTGTTCCCAAGGGCCGGCGCTCTGAGCCAGGTTTGTCCCACAGGATTTGCTGCAGGCCCCCCACACACCTGGACACCAGGGGAGCCTGACTGAGCCGGATTCCGCCAGTTTGCCCCTTCACTGCCCAAGGGCAAACCAGGGGCCACGGGGCAGTTCTGATTTGTTCTGTAATATCAGGTGTGGTTCTGTTTCCTTGTACTCCATGAAAACAGAGGCGCCCCTCTCTATAGGAACGGAGAAGCCGCGGGAGGACCAGGCCCGGAGCCACCTCCCGGAGCTCAGACCGGGCGTGGGATGGGGACAGACAAAGATGCTTATCAGGAATGAGGGAGGAAAGGCCGGCCAGGCCAGCTCTTTTTTTACCTCCCATTTTGTCATCATGGAATCTTTTTAAAAAAAATTTTTTATTGAAGCGTAGTTGATTTACAGTGTTAGTTTTAGGTGTACAGCAACGTGATTCAGTCATGCATACACACACATGTATTTTTTTTTCAGATTCTTTTCCATTTTAAGTTAATACAAAAAATTGAATAGAAGTCCTTGTTATTTATCTATCTTATATTTAGTAATGTGTCTGTTAATCCCCAACCCCTAATTTATCCAGCCCCGCCCTTTCCCCTTTGGTAATAACCATAGTTTGTTTTCTATGTCCCTGAGTCTGTTTTGGGCTCGTAAATCGAATTTGCAGCGTTGTTTTTTCAGATTCCCGATATAGCTGCTACCGTTTGGTGTTTGTCTTTCTCTGTCTGCCTTAGTTTGCTCAGTATGGTGTGGTACCGCGCACCGAGAGCCATGGCGAGCTCCGTTACACTCACCTGAGGGTCAGATGAAGACAGGTGGGTAAACGGACGGATGGAGGTCCCCACCTGGGATGTGGTCGCCAGCATCAGTGCGATTGCTCAGAGCAGGGCCGTCAGCACCATGCAGAGCAGAGCTCCCTAAGGATGGGGCTCTGTCTGCCACTCGCCCTGGTGTTGGGGTCTTGGCGCAGTGCACAGGACCGAGCTAGAGTCCAGGTGGTGCTTTCAAGTGAGCCGTGATCTAGTTACCCTGTACAATGTTATCCATTCTTTTTATTATTATAAAAATAAAAGAAATCTGGTAAAAAAAAAACGTTTAAACAATGTGAAAGAGTGTACAATGAACATAGGCCCCTTCCCACTTCTAGCCCCCGAAAGCCCCCCCGCCCCGAGATAACAGCATGGGTTTTTCATGGACCCCCAGAAGTTCCTGGGCAAACGCACACACGCAGGATGACATCATGCTCGCAAGAGCCCTGTATCGATTGTAATGATGATAATCCTTCACGTGTGGGCAGCGCCGTGTAATTGATGGAGAACGCTCTCCTGATGACGCTGTAAGCGGGATAGAGGCTTCTCTGCAGTTTTACACTCAAAGACGCTGAGACTCAAAGGAGTTGAGCATCGTGCATCCTGATGCACAAGGTGCTGCCCCCAGCACAATGCTGGCCCCGAGCAGGACCCAGGCATCCTTCCCAGGGTTCCCCAGGTGCGACCGCAGTCAGGTCCAGAGGCAACCTTCACTTTGCGGTACGGACTTCCTTCCTCTCTTTCTGTATCTGCCTCTCCTGCTTCCTAGCTCTCAGTTTCCCACCTTTAAAAGGAATCAGTTGGAAGAGATAATGCCTGTATCTGCTAACCTGTGGTTGGGGTGCTAGAACAGAGCGCCCTCCAGCACTTGCAAAAGCTCAGCATTTCCCAGTGAATCAGGGCATGGCTTTTGGGAAACCTGGCTGGGTATCCCAAATGCACTGTGATTACACAGAGAAGATGGGAAATGAATTTCAAAAATCTGACATTTTAAGATGATGACTCCAGGTGACCGTTTGTGATCCCTTAAGTCAGTCGCCTCCAAACCTTTCATTGTCCAGCAGCACTATTAAAATGGTCACCTTCAGACCTGCTTATGCTACACACACACACACCCCCATTATATATTAATGTACCCGATATGTATACATATATATAACATACTAATTATTATAAGTTATCCTTCATAAAACAGATGTAAAAACATAAATTAAAAATAAATGATTAAAGAAAACACAGTCAACAATACTGCAGTACACACTTTAAAGTTAGGGGAAGGTGTAGCTCAAGGCGGGGAGGGTATAGCTCAGTGGTAGAGCATGGGCTTGGCATGCACAAGGTCCTGGGTTCACTGGGAGGTGTAAAGAAACTATTTATTTGTACCTTAATTTTATCTCACTCATTTCTGATGAACTTTGATTTTAGAAACCAGCGTGGAAGCAAGGTCTCTGTGCGGCTAGACAAGTGAGCTGTCCTAAGGGAACAGGTAAGTGAAACTCAGCCTTGGGTTCCTTACACCCGAGAACCTCTGTTCTCTCCAGGTCTGCTCAGAATCTTGCTAGCAGTCTGACGTTCTCTCTCCAGGACAAAGCAGTTTAGTTCAGGGACTAAAAGCCTAAGGAGTCTCTACTATAAAGAAAAATATTTTCCTCTTTTAAAGATACAGAATCTGAAATTCAGAGTAGGTGTTAGTTTCCTAAAGCTGCGATAACAAATAGGTGCCACAGACCGGTGGCTGAAAAAACAGACGTTCACGCTCTCACAGTTCTGGAGGGCGGAAGTCTGAACCGAGGTGTCAGCAGGGCCTCGCTCCCCCTGGAGCCTGGAGGGGAGGCTCCTTCCCGCCTCTCCCAGCTTGGTGTTTGCCGACAGCCCTTGGCTTGGAGGTGCACCCCCCCGCCACCACATGGCCGTTTTCTCTCCGTGTCTTCATGTAGAACAATCCTCCGTAGGCGGGTCTACTTCTCCTCCTCTATAAGGACACTGGTCACACAGGATTAAGGCTCACCCTAACAACCTCATCTTAACTTTGATTGTGACCCAAAATACCCTGTTTCCAAATAAGGTCTCATTAGGCAGTACTGAGGCTTAGGACTTCGACATATCTTTTTGGGGAACGTTGTCCAGCCCGTAACAGAGGCGTGCACATCCTGCTCGTGACCACATTGGTCGTGGTTCAGGGTCAGAAACCACTTCTCTCACTCCTTGTCCCCTCCAGCCTCTCGGCTGTATCTCCCGAGGATCCAAATTCCCATTTTAGCGCGATTAGGCGCTCTCTGCCCTATCACCTGAAGTGGGGTAAACGTATGAGGTTGGACTTCCTCCTGCATCAAAGGATGGCCCTGTCTGTATGACTTCAGACATTCCCATGGAATATTCCAGTGAAGTGTTTTCCCAGGTTACCACGTTGGGTACCGTGGAGAAGTGAATCCATTTTACCACCATCATCAACCAGCATCCAAGGTGATCATTTTTTGTTAATTAAAAAGAAAAAAAGAACCCTAAGACCACAGTGTTCAGCTTTTACCTTATTTCTTGATTCCAGGCCTTTGCACTGGACCGTAAACTTCAGGAGGAGGAAGATGTCTTTTTTGGCCGCCATAAATGTTTGTTGACTAAATCAATGACAGATTAAAAATAAAGGAATGAGTGTTGGCACTGACCCCCATCAGTTCGGAGCAGGCACAGCGGTTACAGTGTGCAAAACGGGACTGGACCCCGTGGGGTGCCCAGATGCAGAAGTAAAGGGTATTTGTTGGGCTCTCACCCAGTGCTGGCACTGGAAGGGGGCTTGCCTCTCAGCTCCTTGGGGTCAGCTCTACCATGACCCCATTTCACAGGTGAGGAGACTGAGGTCCTAGACACAGAGCTGGCCCACGATAGATCCCAGAACTGGTTCCTTCGTTGCTCTGCTGGTGCTTCTCAGGGCACAGGAACTGACCTTTAATCATTGAGCAGGAATGACCCCCCGGAAACGCCCTGGTACCTACAAGAAAGTTCTGCCAGAGAGTGTCTGTAAACCCGTGTCACGTGTGACTGAGGCGTGGCCCCTCCCACGGAGCTCTCCTCCACCCGGGCCCACGGGTGACTCGTGGAGCGCCAGGACTCAGCCAAGAGCTGCTGGGGTAAGAAGGGGCCAAGAACAGAGGTTTTCTCATTAACGGCCCTGGGAGTTGTCGCCCACACTGGGAGTGCGGGTAATTGCCACCTTTAATGGGATTGATTTAGCAGCAACAATTTTGCTATTTTCCTTTTTCCCTGGGGCTGTCACCTGGGCCCCCGCACACCTGGGAGACATAGCAGGCTGTGGGGTCTGCCCCGTCCCCCGGGCCGAGCCAGCTCCAGGCAAGGCGCCAGCTCTTCGGACCACCTGGGGACCAATTAGCCCCCGGCAGCAGCCGGGCCCTGAGCACCATGATGGGGAGACTGGAGGAGCTCACGTCCCAGGATGTCAGGTGCTCCCTCTCCAGTGACACGGCCAGTGTGAACCATCCACGGTCATGAAAGGGGGTGCGGGGACAGGGCTCCTCCGGCCGTCTGTCCCACAGGTAGTGCTCAGGGTCACTGCATCCTTGTTGGACAAAATTCAAAGCAGGGAACACTTGCCGGTGGTCTGCTGCTGGAGACGCTGGACATCTTGCCACTTTAAATGTCAAATGTTTTAACATTTATTTTACTTCTAAAGAAAGGGCTACTCAGTGAGAACGGAGGACCCGGGCCTCGGGGCTGTGGCCGTGGTCTGCGGACGCTGCTTCTGGAATGAGCTGGGAAGGAGGCGCCATCTTTGCTGCAGGGAGGGGAGGGTCTGGCTGCACATCCTTGGGATCGGGGCCACATGCCCACGTGGGGCGCTGCAGCTTCTCCCCAGGAGCTGACGGAGGGACAGTAACCAGTACTGGGGTTACTGGTGACCCCAGCCCCACAGTCACTCTAAGACTCACTGCACAAGTAGCCTCTGGCCTCCATCAGCCATTCCCTCTCTGGGGATTCCACTCAAGGCCCCCGGGGTCCCAGGGCTCCTGAGCCAGGTGCGGTTCAGCTGGGCCCACCTGTGTCCTCAGAAGCCACCAGCGGTAAAAGGTAGCCCCTCCCGCCCAGCCGCTGCTAGCCGTGGTCCCTCCTCAGTCTTGGGAAGCCTCTGTGGGCAACTGACGGGTCCTCCAGGGCTTTCCACTCCTTAAAAAGTTGTCCTGGCCAGACACGCCTGTGCTGCGCATCAGGGAGGGCGCCGGCCCGCGAACTCTCTAGGTTCAGCCAGGCGCCACGTGGCCCCTGTGGGGACAGCTCACCTGGGTACTTCCGCCCACCCCCGGTGGCACAGGAAGCTGTGTCTGAGCCTGGAGCCACACTGGTTAACCAGTCCAGAATCTGCTATGACGGCAGGGGCCCTGTTCCCTCCTGGGGGTGACCGCCTTGATCAGGTGAGGACCCCTCTGACCGTGGAGGGCACTAAGCAAGTGAAAGCACATGGTCCCGTTCTCCAGCTGCCCGAGTTGCGGCTTCTGGGTGTCCCCTGCAGAGGCCATGCAGGGTGTCCCTCTCGTGGGACCGAGTGCCTTTCACTGTACTCCATCCCTCCAACTGCGCTGTGTCCCTCCAGCGCGGCCTCTCCCGATGGCCTCTGGGCAGAGAGGGAGGGCAGACGGCTACTTTTCTGCTCTGGCTGTACCTGCAGCCTCCAGAAGATGCCACTCAGCAGAGAAGTCCTGTTGCATCATCCTTTCCCTCCACCTGGTGGCCCCATGGGACTGGTCATGGGCCAAGCTGGGTCCTTTTATCTGTAGACCAACCCACTGGGACACCTGCCTCAAGTCCTGCCAGGCACGCTCTCCCCAGGGCCCTTGGAGTTGGCTTCATTATCACGATGACCCCGCTTGCATTTCCCAGGTACCCACATCCCTGCAGCCAAGGTGACGGGTGAAGAGCATCTGACAGGCCGAGGCAGAGGATCCCTCAGCTGGATGCTGTGGGTCTTAAACTGAGGGAACTTGGCTCAAGCTCTGGCCACCCGGGGCCCTCCCAGGCCTCCTGCAGGTGTGAGGGTTTTTGCAGGAAGGAGGCGTTCGCTGCCTGGCACAGCCCTGGCAGAACTGCCCAGTTATTAGTGCGGGCAGGCGTCTGCCCCACCTCCGGAACACAAGGCTTTTTAGAGGCCATCTCCCCCTCAGAGCCCCCGTCGGTCATCTGCGAGGTGGTGTCAGATGCCTGGGCCCCGGGGGCACAGGTCAGGTGTCAGGGCTTTGAGTGCCCTTCTCTTACCGGCCCCAAGTTCTTGGAAGCCTGTCACTTTGCCTGGAGGCTGGTGGAGTCTGGGACCTTCCCACAGCCACAGTCAGGGGACTGTCCCCTCTGCCAAGGAATGGCTGGCACCTGCCTCTCTGCGGGCAGGTAGCCAAGCCACAGGGCGGACAGTGCCAGCAGGTCAGTGTCTCTCCTGGCCTCCCTCCCAGAGAGGATTCCAGACCCCACAGGCAGTCCACCCCGCACCCCAGGGTCTTGCTGGGAGGGGTGTAGCCGTGTTCTCTTACTCACTCTGTGTCCCTTTTCCAGTGGCCTTCAAAAGGGCAGGTTGACTTTAATTCTCAAAATGCCCTTGATTGGCTTGTGCGAGTCCCCACTTCTGTCGCTGGCCGGCGTGGGCCCCAGCCAGGGTCTGGTCCCATGAAGTCAGAAATAAGTGATGGTAACAGAAGGGCCCAGAGACCATTTTGGCCTTGGCACGAGTTTATGTGTCTTAGAGGCTCGATTTCCTGGTTTCCTTAATGGGCCACACTCTTTCCCTTTTTAACATCCGCCTTCTCATCTTTGCATCTTGTCACCTGCTCTCTGGAGGGGAAGACAGCCTTGTCTTCTGCTGGTGATGCTCTGAGGCAGAGAGGAAGTCAGTGGACAGCAGGCCAGAGGCCTGGAGCCTGGAACAGGAGACCAGGGCATCCTTGATCCCATGTGGAGGGACACCTCGGATCCTGGGGACCCGACAAGACTTGTGCCACCCCGTGGAAGCCCACTGGAAGCCTGTTGTCATCCCCTAAAGACTGTCAACTGCTCGTAATTGAATCCAATTAGAAGGAGACTGTCTAACTTTAAACAAATGGCAAACCCACAGTGCGTTCTCTGGTGAGCGACAAATTTTATGCCTTGGCACTTTCAAGCGTTGTCAGGCCGAGCACATACCCAACTTAGAGCCAAATACACTAATGCCGAGAATTAGTTTCAAGGCACATGAGAGACTGGGAAAGAGAGGATGGTTTTTAGGACTTAATAATTTAAAGGCCCGGTTTGCTCTCCTGGAATATAGGCTGACTGGATTACCCACTCATTTCATAATTAGAATATTCCAGGAGTTCTAATTTACAGGATGTTAACTCCTTTTTACCAAACCTTACATCGTTCGTCCTTCTTTTGCCCTAGTTTTTTTTTTATTTAATTTCTCCATGGAGACAGTAAATGTTTTTAATAAAAAGTTGATAATCCACTTTCTCCGTACTTTAAAAGTAAGCGGGGTTAAGCCTTATGATCATATTACTTGATGTGTTCCATTTGGGGTTTTTCCTTTCCTGCAGCCGGAGCCAGGGAAGTGAAGACAATTTATGAAATAGAGGGAATGACATCATGCCGGCCTGTTTGAACAGACACCCCGTCATCTGTGGATGCTGCTGTCCACGGTGCTAATTAGGCTGGACCCTGGATCGAGGGCTGGTGTCCAGGCATGGAGGGTGCAGAGCCACTGCCCGGGCTCCACTCTTCTTAAAAATGGCAGTTTCTGTGTAAACCATGTGCATTTTTATGTCCTTCAAAAAGTAAATGGTAAAACCAACTGCGGTACATCCATCCCAGGGAATATTACTCATAAATAAAAAAGCAAATAAGTTATTGATCTATGCCAATGCTTGGATGTATTGCCAGAGAATTATGCTGAGTGAAAAAAAGCCAGTCTCAAAAGGTTAGATGTTGGTAGACTGCCCTAGGAGAACACTGCTAAGATTTATGTTGGAGAATGTTTTGCCTGTGTTTTCTTCTAGGAGGGTTATAGTGCTTTGTCTTATGTTTAGGTCTTTAAGCCATTTTGAGTTTATTTTTATGTATGGTGGGAGGGAGTGTTCTGACTTCATTGGTTTACATGCTGCTGTCCAGTTTTCCCAACACAACTTGCTGAGGAGACTGTCTTTTCTCCATTGTATGTTCTTGCCCCCTTTGTTGAAGAGCGATTGACGTAGGTGTGTGGGTTCATTTCTGGCTCTTTATTCTGATCCGTTGAGCCACGTGTCTGTTTTTGTACCAATACCACGCTGTTTTGATTACTGTAGCTTTGCAGATACACACTACTATACATAAAATAGATCAACAACCAAGTCCTACTGTACAGCACAGGGGATTATGTTCAATACCTTGCAATAGCCTGTAATGAAAAAGAATTTGAAAGGGAATAAACCTATATGTGGGTGTATAACTGAATCACTGTGCTGTGCACCAGAAATCAACATAACATTGTAAACCGACTCTACTTCAACTAAAAAAAAGTTAGATGTTTTCATTCCATTTATGTAACATTCTTGTTGTTCCGTAAGTGGAGAGATGTGTTGCTATTTGTGATATTTACACCATTATTTGTAGTTTGCCATGTAACCTTCTTAAGTGACCGAAGTCCAGAAACGAAGAACAGATTACTGGTTGGCCATGGGTGGGAGGTGGGGTTGGGAGAGCGGTCCAAGAGGAAGGTTATAAAAGGGGGCTGGGAGGATGTGGTGATGGACGTGCTCTGTGTCTTGGACGTGCTCTGTGTCTTGGACGTGCTCTGTGTCTTGGCCATGGTGATGGATACAAAGCCGACAAATGTGACAAAGTTTCCTAGACCTAAACACACACACACACACACACATAAGAAATGTGTGCAAGCATAGCCGGGAACTACGAGTAAGGCTGGTGGGTTTTTCCCAGGTCACTTTGCTGCTTGTGACACTGCACACTTTTGCCAGATGGTGCCGGTGGGGGGGAGCTGGGAATGGACACAGAGGATCTTTCAGTGTTATTTCTTAAAAAATGCATGCGGATCTTCAATTATCTCAAAATGTAAAAAATAATAATAATAATAATAATTAAAATAGAAGTCCAACTTGTCTCGGAATTAAGGGAAACACGTGCCCATAACACAGTGTTATAATTGGCTGCTGTCTGATGGGTTTGTTCTTGCTTTCCAAGGATGGCCTGTGTCAGAGCCAGTTCTGATCTCAGTGCAGGTGTTCAGAGTCGTGGGTGAGGTCCTCGCATTCTCCTGGAGGCCTGGAGGGGGCCCTGAGCTGGGCAGAGGGCACCCGCTGGGCCGGTCTGAGCAGCAGGGAGAGTTCCGGAAAGTCCAGCAGGAGACCTTGGAGAGTATAGGCCTGAGGGCTCCCTCCTGCCCTGGACAGGGCACAGCCGGAGCCCTGGGGTGCCACCGCAGTGAGTGAGGGGCTGACCCCGCTCCACAAGGAGCCCTGGTGTTGCAGCAGATGGAGCCCGACCGAAGGTTCCAGGGAGCCTGGCCTGCCCCACACTACCTGGGGGACCCCCAGCCTGCCCCAGGATGTCTCTGCTTGGGGCCAAAACTTTCCTCATTTGGAAATAAGAATAAAAATAAACTGAGCTCTGCAGGTGGGCGTAGCTCAGTGGTAGAGCATGTGCTTAGCATGCATGAGGTCCCGGGTTCAGTCCCCAGTACCGCCATTAAAACAAACAAACAAATAAACCTAATTACCTCTCCCTGCCCCCCCCCAAAACCCCAATGCCACATAAAAACAGACCGAACTCAGGGACGTCGGACTCCTACAAGGTACCATCGGCTGGTGTCCTTTAACACATTCCTGTAAGTGTGACTCCCTGTGTCCCCAGAGGCCCCTGGCACAGCCAGGACCTGCAAAGGTGAGGCTGCCCTGGCCGGGTGCTGGGGGTGAGGCGTGGACGTTTAAAGCCCGGGTCCTCTGGGGGCGGAGGAGGACGCCCGCATCCGGGAGATGCGCAGGGAGAAGATGACCATGCGTGGGTGCAGGTTCCCGCCCGGGGTCCGGGAGGAGGGGTGGGCTGAGTATGCCACTGGGGAGGCAGGTGCTCCTGGAACCACGGGCCTGGGTGGGCTCACACAGGAGTGGGTGCAGAGGGGACATACGTCTCCAGGGCTGGAGGCGTGGGGATGGCTGGCTGGCCTGCTGCTCCCTGGAGGAGGTGACATGGGAAAGGACTGGGGAGAGCCATGCTGCAGAAGGGGCGGTCCACGGCCCAGGCTGGGGAACCAGCCTCCGAGTTCCAAAGCCAGTCCTGCTACTTGCTCTGTGTCGGGAGGGTCTGCTTCTTGGTTTCCTCTTTATTAGATCAATGATGGACCGGAGCAGTGTTTTTCTACCTGGTCCCGGGTCCTAGAAGTTCCATAGACCCCTTCCATGGGCCACAGGCGGTGGGAGGGATGTGGCCCATTCATTCACTGTGAGCGTGTGTGTGTGTGTGTGTGTGTGCACGCGTGCGCGCACTACATTGGATCAGCCTTCCTCTCCATAACACTTGGTTTGAACAAAAGGGTTGTACAAAAGTTTGAAAATTTAGAGTAAACATATTTATGGGGCATTATGATTCTAATATCTTAGAAAGACATTTTTAACCACTTTTTTCCCCCAAAGTATAGTTAATTTACAGTGTTGTGTTAGTTTCAGGTGCACAGCAAGGTGATGCAGTTGTACATGTACATACATACTCTTTCTCAGATTCTTTTCCATTATAGGTTATTACAAGATATTGAATACAGTTGGTTTCCTGTGCTGTACCATAAATCTTTGGAAAGACATTTTTAAGAAGCAGGTTTAAGTTGTAAGACCAAATAGTTTCCCTAAATCACTGAAATCTTTTCTACCTCCGACCAGCCGACCAGAAGTGCTGGCACTCGGTCACCTCTCCTGTATATTCAAGTCCCTTCTTCAAGAAATACCTGTCTTTAAGTTCACACTGTCGGATCCCTGCTGGGGACAGCTTACGTCTGGGAAGAAGCTCCAAAGGAGGTAAAGTAAGGAGAATGAACCGTGAGTCTAACCCATGGATACATCTGTTTGCAAGGTTCAGGAATTGCTGGAAACCTCCACTTTTTAAACTGCTTACCTGAAAAGAATTTTCTCTGATGAAAAATGTAGTACATGTGGGCTCCCGGGGCAGGTTCGGGGGGGGGCAGGTTCGGGGTGGGGGCAGGTGCAGGGAGAGCAGGTGCAGGGAGGGCAGGTGCAAGGGGGCAGGTGCGGGGGGGACAGGTGGGGGGAGGTGGGGGGGCAGATGCGGGGTGGGGCAGGGAGGTGTTACACCGGCCCTTTCCCTGCCTTTACCTCCCTCCGGTCTCTGTAGGCTGAGCTGCTCTGCTCAGCGGCGACTGCAAAGACTCCTTTGTTGGCGGACCCATTTGGGGCAGCTCTGTGCGCTGCTGCACAGAGACCCTCCCATTCCTTGTAGCTGGAGAGCGGAACCACAGCTGGGAGAGCTTGGAAGGGCGCGGTGCGGTGGCAGTGATGTGTCACGTACCTGGACGTGAGCCCTGCATCCTTCATGGACCCTGCTGTGATCAGGGAGCTCGAATCCCCTGTTGTCCGAGCTCAGCAGTGACTTTCAAAATTGAATGGACTAATTGCCATTGTTTAGTATGTATGGAAACACGTCTCCTTTCTGTGGGCATTTATTTTATTTTCAAGGATCCTGTGTGCTCAGTGTAAGACCTCAATGAATGTCTGTGCCTGAGTGAATGCATGAGTGATGAGTGTGTGGACCATCAGCTGCTTGGCTCCGGGAATAGTCTCTTAAGGTTTGCGTCCCCGAGAAAAGGAGCATCAGATACGACACTCCAGTGATGACCTAGTCTGGTGACTGTGAGCCTGGCTTCGGTGACTGTCTTCTGACCTGCAGGTGCCCTGCCACCCCAGGGCCTCGGGCAGGCCACGTAAGCTCTCGAAGCCTAGATTCCCCAGCTGATAGCGCCCTCCCCTCTGGGACCGCTGCAGAAGGAGAGGAGTTTGATTCGTATAAAACACCGTGTCTGGCGCCCGGGAGACCCTTGGGGCCCACTGGCGGGCAGTGGTACCTCTTATGACCGCTCGCTTTCTCTAACGGATCGCTTGGCTGCTTTGATGAACGGCTTCCCTTGTCTACTCAGGATCAAGGATTTCTGTCTGTTTTGAAAACATTTGAGCAACCAGTGTCTAAAAGTAAGTCCCCGCAGCCTGGGCTCAGTGATTATCTGGTATCTCATAATGGTTGGCCATAGGCATTCGTCCTAGGGGGTTGATGAGCTGGGAGTCAGCTGAGCGTTCTGTGTTTCTTTACTGTGAGGCTTTTTGGAGGTAATCCCACCCATCATTAGAAAGGCAAACTTGGCCTTCCACCAGGAACCCCTGCCAACGCCGTCTGTCCTGTCAGGAGACCGTGCGAGGCTGCGCTTCTGTCTCCTAGGGGACGGGGAGACGTCCCTTTGTGGGTCTCAACTTCGGGTGAGGACGTGTGCACATGTGTGCGTGTGCGCGTGCATGTGTGTGTGTGTGTGTGAGAGAGACATGTCAGGCCCTTGGGTCTCCATAACGACCAGGCCAGGAGAGCGGTCTTGGTCCTAGAAGCGCAGTTCGGCTGCGTTCCGGACTCTTCCCCCGCGAGCACACGAGGCCCCTTTTGGGGCAAAGGGAAAAGCCCCGGCTCACGGAGACGCCTTGTTTCCCTGAAAACTGGGCTCTTTCCCTTTAAAACGCCCGCTTTTCTCCTGATGCCTGAGTCTGTGTCTTTAAGACAATAATTGCTGAATTGAAATTTGAGACTGTTATCTTAATAACCAATTACTCAAATAACTTTGAAATTGGCTTAAATGGGCCCGTCATGCTCCATTTACCTGAATCTTTTTATGGGAAAGTTAGGAAGAAGAAAAAAATTTCTTGGCGGTCTCCTTTGTTTGGTTTTGCTGAAGGGCCTCATTGGCAACAAGCAAGTGGCTCTGGTCTCCTTGGCCCAGACCGCTGCCTCCTAGGATGGAGCCCGCCCTGCGGGGCTCCTCTCCGCACTCTGCCCCTCGACGCACCAGTCCCTCCGAGCTCTCCCTTGTTCTTTCCAAAATAAGGCCCTCTCTGTGTGAGAGAGGACGGACACTTGTGTGTGCCACGCCCGTGGAAGATGTGTCCCTCTTCTCTGCAAAGGATTCAGATGGCATGCATTTCTCTCTGTTTTGCCTTTTTGGAAAATAAGAGATGAGGTTATGCAGCTTTAATTTTCTTCCTCCCAACAGTTATGAAAGCTTAAACGTGAGAGTCACAATCTTTAAACTAAAGGAATTCCCTGTTTATTAGTGGCTTGAACGGATGAGGGCGAGTGGCTGGGAGCAGTGTACTTGGATTTTATACGTAGCTATAAACCCAGCAATAGAACATTACATCTTTTTCTCTAACGTAGTCTTATATCCCCTCATTTTCCTCATAGCCTAAAGTAATGGGAGACCTTAATGTTCTTCACGGCTGTTCTCCGGTTTTCTCTGCACTGTTCAAAAAAATGTTGCTTCTGCAAACATTTCTACTGATTTTGCCAAGATCTAATTCATTTTATTTTAGAAACAAAAAGAAGGTGGAGGCGCCTACTGATCCTGTGTCCTGTGACAAAAGGAAGCGAGCATACGGGAACGGGGACAGCAGCAGGCCCCCGCCTTCAGGACAGCCCCGAGGGCCAGCTCCGCTCACCAGGATTCCCCTCCCCATCCCCCTCTGGCACCTGAAGCCCACAGAGCTGGATGGAAATCTGGGGCTGAGCACCGCTCAGCCGGGCTCTGAAGGGGACCACGTTTGTTTCCAGGTTGCCTTGGAAACGCGTGAAAGTGTTTTTAACTTAGCAACTACTCGCTGCCAGAGGAGAGGTGGGAATTTGCACCACTGAGCACGACATAGACGTGCTTCTATTTTAAGGCACTGGAACGAAGACAGGAGGAGAACAAAGATGATTTCCAGGTTCGATATTGATCCCCAACCGCAATAAAACAAATTGCTGTTTTCCAGGCACACCACCGTTCTCAGGGGAAGGGGCTGTCAGAGCAGGGGGCGCAGCAGTGAGCGGAGACTCGAGAGAGCACATGGGCCCCGAGCTGGGGGTCTGGACTCCCCTGTGAATCTGCTCCCCTTGGGGTAGGGGGCCCTGGGGTGTCGCCCACCCTCAGCACCCTCCTCGGTGACTTAAGGATGAAAATCGTTAAACTCACATCCCCGCTTCCTGTTGCAGCGATCCCTGCTGGGGAGCGCGGGTCCGGTGGGCAGGGGCAGGGCAGTGACCCCGAGGCAGACGCCCTCTCCCTGCTGGATCCCAGCAAAGCTCTCGCCGCCTTGACTCTCAGTTTCTCATCTGCGGAGCCAAGAAAGACGAGGCTTCCCCCTCCCCTCGTGTGTTTGGGAGGATGAAACGAGAACAAGTACGAATGGAGTCTGAGAACTGTAAAACGCTCCACATGAATATGAAGTATTAGTGCTTTCAAGACGCAGCAAGATTTTCAACCTCATAATTTACCTCGCACTCCGGGAGGAAATCACCTTGTCATAAAAACATCTTGGAATGGTGATGCATTATTCTTCTATACTGGGAGAAAATTCAGAGAGGTTTCCAGAAGAACGAAATTATAAAACCGTAAAAGAATCTAAGTTCAAAAGCCCTTGGAAACTGCTGGACTGAGCCTTAATAATTCAAGCAGTTCAGCCGAAGTTTTTCTTTCCTATGGAATAAAACTTTTTTTTTTTTTTTTGACAAACCAGATAATGCATCATTGAAGGCTCAGGCCTGGTCCAGAAAGCACGGACCTTGAGGCTTCTCTCACTCCTGATGTTCCCTTTTGGACGCCTCGCTGGGTTTCCAGGATGCGGGGTCCACAGGGAGAGCCGGCCAGGCTGGGAACCGTCCTTGGCTTCCCTCACTCACCGCCTTCCTCACTGCAGCATCTCCGCCTCCTTCAGTTCCCCCCCTCCACCTCCTCCCCTCTCCCTCCTCTTCCTCTTCTCTGGCTGATGTCAAGGTTGTCCCAGGACCTCATCCAGAAGGGGCTTTCCAACTCCCTCTGCGGCCGCATCTCTTCCTGCTTGGTGCCTGGGTGGCAGCGTCACTGAGAGATCCATCTCTGTGTGGCCTTGGCCACCCGTGCATCAAGGTCAAGGACTGGGGAGGAACAGAGCTTGCTTAGGGTTCCAGAGAATAGAAGCAGCAAGAGAAGAAGGGTGTTGGGAAAGTATTTCTGCCCTTTTCTAGATTATTCTAATGCTTTTGGCCATGCCACCATGGTTTAAGATTTACAAGGGAACACAATTTCTTTTTTTTTTTCTGGAAACATTTTAATATAAGAAACTGGTTTCCAACGTTATCTGTAATTCAGAAGGAAAAACCTAATATTCAATGTGCCATGCAAGACGCTTCCAAAGGATTCAGGCAAATACAATTTTTAGGATAAACATATTAAATTTTTTTCTATCCACGGAAGGACAGTGATAATGAAATGTAGTCAGTATTTATTAAAGTACCAAATCTTCTGCAGCTTTTGGTTTGGACTTGACAAGGGCAAGTGGATTAAGTAGAACGAGAGCCTGAGATGTTGTCTGTGGGAATCCGGAGTGGGCGTCATAAACTCTCCCTGAGAGTCGTAGTTAGAGGCAGAATCTGGCACAAGAGGAAGCATTCGGGGATGAGTCACATTTGATGTCTGGGAAGAGACAAGCACCCATAGCTGGCGTCCTGGTGTGCAGAGTGGAGCTGGCCTCGCTGGTTCACAGGGCAGAGGGAGCCTTAGGAATCCCAGGGTCAGCAGGCTGACCTGCCACGGCCCCAGCCGCAGAGGCAAGACTGGGAGGCCGGTGACCGAAGGGGACACTGGGGGCAACGCAGTGATTTTGCAGCTTACACTGTGTGGTCCTTAGGCTCCCAGGTGGTTCCCAGCAGTTAAAAAATCATAGTTTCAGAGGAAAAAGAGCCAAGGTAGAGTTCCGCCTGTGTCCTTTCCATGAGCGTGAACTGTGAAAATAATCAGGATTTGACCGTGACCTTGCGTTCTTGGCGTTTGCACGGTGCTGCGGAGAGTCTGTCCCGGTAACACTCGTTCCGTGGGATTCCCCTGCCCCCACGTAATTTTATGCCACCTGAGATTGTGTATGATGGTCATTCTTGCATAATGTTCTGTTGTAGTCAAATAATTCTTTAAAAGTGAGTAAGTAGCTCAAGTGTCCCACTGAAGTCTGAAGCTGATGATGTAAGAAACCGCCCTTCAGAATCACACCCTTAGAGCTGGAAAACACGAGAAAGGATTTCAGCCGCAGTTCTGCTGGAGCACGTCTCCCCTCGACCGCAGAGGTGCCAGAGAAGGACGCAGAAGCAGCCCTGGCTCCGCTGGCCACCGCGGTGTTGCTGGGGTTGCAGCCCAAGTTAGGGACACTTCAGGCCTGCGAGCAGGGGAGCGCTGCTGGGCTGGGCAGGCGGGAGGGACCGCTGAGGGCAGGAGGGCGCGGCCTCTGGGCAGAGGAGGTGCTCACCGCCTTCCAGCTAGTCGACACTTCGCGTCGCAGCCCGTGGATGCTACTGGAGAGGAGATGTTTAATTTAGTTAATGTTTATTTTGTAAACCGTGATCCGTTTGAAAAGCTTGTTTTGCGACAGGACTTTGGATCACACTGCACCCGAACACGGGTCACTGCACCTGATGCGACGCAGACCTGCTGGGTTCACGGGAGGCAGCGGCAGTCTGGGCCGGGGCCCCCCACCCAAGCAGGGAGAGTGAGGGGCCGCACGCTTTCCCTCTGAGCAAAGAGCACGCACCGCACAGCTTCTCCCCACGGAAATGCTCCGAAGGATGAGAGGAAAAGCCTTGAACTTCCGGGACGTGGGACGGCGTTAGATTACCCCTGCTTGGCCTCGGTGGCGCCTGCCAGCCACTTTGAGTAGCTCACTCCAGAGGCACGGCTCAGCGAAGTCCTGGTTTCTTGAACTGCCTGAATCTGGCATTTTAGGCTTGAAATACGACTTTTAAAATTCACACTCAAGCGGCTTTTTTTTTTTTTTTTTTTTTAAGATCAGACTGTGGCTCAGACACACTGAACACCCAGAGTCTATCTAATACTTGATGGTTTTATTGCACTTTGAAAAAAAGAAATTGACTACATCGTAGTATTGGGGAGAATTCTCCGAAACTGCATCCAAAGGCTGAAACAGTATAAAAGTGTTGTTTTTTTTTTTTTCTGGAGCCGAATACTCCCAAACAATGGATTAAGAATCCATTCACTATTATCCCCCAAACTGAAAGATAATCCCACTTTTCAGCTGTTGAGGAAACTCTGCACATCAACGGCTCTGGTCTTCAGAGAGAAAGCTCGTCATGATTTCTGGGCCGCGTTCAAACCGAGCGTCCAGACCCCAGATCGGGTAATGCCAGGAGCAGACAGGTAGAGCGCGGGCTTTCTGACTGGGTCGTTGAAAGCGAAGGTAAGAGGCGAGTGGCCTTGGGCTCGAGTGGCCTTGGGCTCAACTGCCCCATGCGGGCAGCTCGAGTGTCTCCGTAAGCGCCTGAGCAGCAGGGCCCCCCTCGCTGGTCCAGAACACTTATTAGAACGGTTAATCTAAAAATGTTAAGTTCGAATGAACCTATCAGAACGGGGACAGAGGACAGTAAAGAGAAGAAATGGTTGCCAGCCGTGTCTTGCGTTGTGAGATTAAATCTGAGATTGTCTGCAGAGGCCTGAGCTTCCTGACACAGAAGAGACCCAGTGCGGAGGAAATTCTAATAAAAATCTTGAAATCTAGTAATAAATTACCCGGCAAACCCAGGAGTGAGTGGAGGGCTATGAAAAGGGGAAATAAGTCGTTCCCAGGCCTTGTTGCAGGACCAGAGGGAGGGAAGGCAACCGAGGGTCATGGCAGAAGTGGAGGAGTAGAGTATCTTGGGGGGAAAGATTCAGAATCTGTTTTTACATCATTTTAGAGAACTGTTCACCTGACGTTTTCCAAGGAAGGGGCCTTTTCTCAGGCAGTCCCAGCAGGAAGCAGTGGGCACACTCAAACTGGGATGAGCAGGGGTATCTTTGCAGGGCCCCGAGGACCAGTGAGTCCCACTGCTTCCTAAGCTGGAGGGAAGAGCCCGGAGCAGGGCCAGCAGGATGCAGAGCCTGGACACAGACGGGATGCGGAGGGACTTCGTGGCAGGAGCTGAGGTCTTTCCTCCAAGGACTGCAACCATCTTTGGGAGCTGGAGGTGAAATGGGATAGACCCACAGGCTGAGCACAAGCACCCCCACCCCTAGTTTCCAGTAGGTGCTCCCGCTGCCCGAGCCCAGACCTGGCAGCCCAGGGCAAAGAAGCCTGATGCTGCGTCCTGCTCAGCCCCCTGGCACAGGGCGGAGGACGGGGGAGGAGGCGGGCTGGGGGTGAGTGGAAGAGGCCTGACGCAGACAGTGACCAAGAGGGGAGGAAAATGCGGAGCCAAGTGTGCGCGTCGACAAGGAGAGACGGAATGACTAGCACCTGGGTCCCACCAGCAAAAGCAAAGGAAGAAGAAGAAACAAGGAGGTGAAAAAGATAAAAAGTGGTAAATCCAGGTACATCGTGTCAGTAACGTGCCAATGGACTGCACTCTCCTGTGAAATGGAAGGACACCCCTGTCGTTTAGGGTCAGCCTGATCGCAGCTCCTCTTTGGTGACTTTCTCAGCCCCTAACCTATGGGCCTCCCAAGGTTGCCTCGTTTTCCCTCTGTGCCTAGTAAAGGGCCTGGCACACAGGGATTTCAGGGCACGTCTGACCCAACTGTCCCCATCCCAGTAGCTCCGGTCACCCAGCGGATCCTTCGGCTGTAACCACAGAAGACACTCACGTCCCAGGGGCTCCACTTGTCCCAGCAGTTTTCCTAAGAGCCTTTCTACGTTGTCAGGGAGGAAATGCGATGAACAGGTCCAGAGTCTGCTGGATCGGGGAGCTCTCCCAGAATCTGACACATTGCAATTCATGCAAGGAGAAATGCAACATCCTTTTATTGGTACCTAATCCAGCGTTGCTCACCACGCACCTATTGATTAGGAGGGAAAAGAGGAGCTAAGCAACCAGCCTGGTGTTCAGCTCATTTGGACCCGATGATTGAAAGCAGCCTTTCAGGCAGCTCTCAGTTTTCTCTCAGAGAGAAGTGGTCAGCTGCTCCGAGGCTGCCCTCGCCTCCCCTCCCTCCTACCCAAGGGTCTGCAGAGAGGGGTGTGGCGAGGGTGCCCCGGCTGTCCAGCCATCTCCAGGGCATCCTGCCTTCTCTGCCATGACCACTCCCGTCGGCTGGGGCGGAGTTTCGTGTTTTGGCCTCACTCTCTTCTGTGGGTGCTTGGAGTCCGTACGTGTGCCAGGCTGTCACTGGCAGCTGCCTCCTGGGGTCAAGACAGGACAGAGTACAAGAGCCCCTCCTGCAATGAACTGAGTATTAATTCCTCCCCCAAATTCATATGTTGAAACCCAACGCCCAATGGGATGGTATTGGCGGACGGAACCTTTCGGAGGTAAGTGTGTCATGAGGGTGGAGCCCTCACAAATGGGATTAGCATCCTATGAAAAAGGCCCAGAGGACTCCTTCGTCCCTTCCACCATGAGGAGACCCAGAGAGAAGATGGCCATCTATGACCCACGAAGAGGGTCTCACCTCACACACGCTCTGCCAGCAACTTGATCTTGGACTTTCTGGCCTCCAGAATTGAGAGAAAAACATTCTGTCATTTAGAAGCCCTCCAGCCTCTGGTACATTTCTTACAGGAGTCCAAACCAACTAAGACGCCTCCTTTAAGGTCCCCAATGAGCCCTGCCCACCCCGCTCTCCTACCGTCTCCCCGTCTCCCCTGGATCTGGGGGTGGGGCAGCTTTGCTCTCTGCCTTCCCTGCGTTGCGTCCTCTCCTGCCCTGGAGGTGGTCCAGCCCTGTCACGGGCAGGTGGGCTGAGTCCCTCAGGCTCGGCTGAACAGGCTAAAGGGAGGTGATGGAAAGCCTGGCCAGCGCCCTCTCGCCACAGCTGTCCTCCTGGCAAAGCTCCTTCCTGGCAGCCTCGTCGTCTCCTGTTTGCATGCACAGAGCTAAATACTCTCTAGCTCAACCGTCCTTTTCTGGGGGACAACTCCCAGTGACCCATCAGGCCGCTGGGTGCTTGAGGCAGCTCTGGCAAAGACCAAGGAATCCCACGCTAACAGGGTTCAGGATGCTGCCCTGCTTCAGCTGGCCTTGGGGACGTGTCCCCTCTCTCTCTCTCTCTCTCTCTCTCTCACCGCCTTCCGCCCCGCAGCAGGATGGTGTGTGGACAGGTGGTGGTTTCATCCCTGAAGCACCCACTCCTGACACAGGGCTGGCAGGGTGAGAACCAGGAGACGCGAGGCTCATGTGGGTTCACCTGGGTCTCCCTGAGTTCCTTGGAGCCGCGTCTTTAAGATTTAACACAAAGTCAAGGGGAAACCGCTAAATGAGGGCGGAAAGTTCAAGCACAGTCTTTAAATCTGCAGATGCTAAGCAACGCGGCTTCTAAAGGAAGGCCGCACACGCACCTTTGCAGGGATACGGATGTAGATAGTTAAGAAATTCAAATGATGACATTCCAGGAAAAAAAACAAAAAGGATGCTTGCGGTGTGTTAATTTGTAAGCAACGAACAGGACATTTTATCGACTGAAAAAAAGAAGGGGAACGGAAAACAAGGGGGGAGGTTGGCAGTGGAATGAGGGAAGTCCTGCCTCAGAAATCCTGAGTGGTGGCTGATAATTAGGGGGAACGACACGCGGTGAATCTAAAGCAGCTCCCGCTTGCCGTGGACTTTGATCTGTGCTGTGGCTTCGGCTGTGTTTTCTTTGTAAGCAAAGGGCTTTCCCCTCCCTGGCCCTCTGCAGCACCCTCCGTGCATAATGGGCTCTTCACGGGACCGCCGGCATCACAGACGCCAGCGCCCAGCGACACAGCACCATGTAAATAGCCCCGATGCCCATGGCCGCAGGAGATGAGCGCCCTTCACCTTCTCAGCTGGGCTGGAAGAGCTGCCACTTTCGGTCTGCCCAAAACAGCCGGCACTGCTCACGCTCCAACGCGCAACCTCAAAGCACCTGTGTTTAATTTTCTTCGGGAGCACCGTTTTCATTTCTGAGCTGCAAAACTTCCGTGCTCCCGGCCCCACTATGTCAAAAATGCACAGTGGCAGATTGGCATATTGGGCTATTAATAATTTGCTATATGTGTTACAGATGTTGCACAAACGAACGGTGTTCTATCACCGTTTCTTGACATTGGGGCCCTTGGGGTGGCAGGCTAAGACCCAGATCTGTCTACAACCTGCCTATTCTGGAGAGAAAGGGGGAAGAAAAGTGGCCCCTTCGAGCAGAATCACATTCCAGCTTACAGAGCCAATTTCTCAGATGTTTGCTCTTTCCTGTTTCTTGTTCCCCCACTCAGACCTCATCTGGCCATGATGAAAAATGATGTGATGCAATGTTTTATTCTATGCTTGACGCTCTCATGGAAGGCAACGTGGTTCATTGATTCCAAACTCCAAAAAGGTCAAGAAATGAGGAACTAAATTTTTGGAAGCAGCCCAGGAAAAACTTTCAAGCCCGGGAAAACAAAACTGCTAATTGTTACCCCTTCTGTCGCCATTAAGCTTCAGAGGAGCCCTGAGCATATGTTTCACGAGCCTGTACTTTTATATTAAAACATTATTGAGCCACCGGGTGAAATGTACATTAAGTGAAAACCAGTTGAAATGGACAGTAGGTTTAAATTTTGACAGCAAACAGCTGTAGGATTTCTCAAACTTCATTCAGATAATGAAACCAATAGGTTATGCTCCAGTTTCAAGTGTCCCCAAACAAATTTATATGAAAAATGATATTAATTTATCTGAGATGACTTCAGCCAAGACATAGATTTTTCTTTGTCACTTCTGAAGGGTAGGGAGGGAAGAAAAAATCTGAACTATTACAAAACATCTAGCTTGGATAGTTTAGGGGTCTAATAAACAAAATGTGCCTTTTCAATTTAGATTAATCACAATTGCCCTGTTTACCCATTCTGTAGCCATGACGATTTTTGAAATGCTAATAAATTAGATCTCCTTTTCATCCCCGGAGTTCGGAAAATGGTCCTTTCCAAACAAAATACATGTGTGGGCAGCATGCCCGAGTTTTTCTTTTTCTTTTTCTTTTTTTCAGATACTCTTTTACAGAATGCCACACAGCAGTGAGCCCCTCTATTGACTAATTCCAGTCGGAGGAAAACCTGGAGGTTAGCGATCCAAGTTTAAGCCAAATGGTGCCAGATAAAATTCCAATTTAGACACGGTTCCAATTCACACTGCTTTCAGCCTGTAACCTTCCTGGAACAGTGCAGCCAAAAGATTTAATAGTGTCACCAGTAGGGCACACATAAATAGCAGGTTTTATTGGTCACTATTTTGGAAACGTCAGGAGGGCTAAAATATGGTCCTGGGTTGCACTCAGGCTTCACTTTAGACACCTCCCTGGATCTTGGAAGACGTTTTCGCACCGTGACATACTGTGATGCCGTGGGAAGAAGCGTTTCCTCTCACGGGACCTCTGATGTTCACGGGACTGGGCGAGGCATTTTCTGGTACTGTCAACTAATCCACGCCCACTCACGGGGACTCCTTTTCCATGGGCTTCAGGCCTGTCCGGGGTGCCATGGGTCCCACAGGGGCCCAGCTCCCCAGAGGCTCACGGGCCAGGTGGAGAGATGAGGTTTGTACCTGGGACAGTTAATGTAGGGCCAACTGCAAGATAGGGCTCTGGGATCCAAGCAGATTTGGGAAATCCAGCAGGGATATGAGGCAGGCTGACGGCGGAGGGGGCGGTGGGCGCTGGGAGGGCGGGCCTCCCTGTGAGGACGGGTTTGCCCTGAGCAAGAGCCCAGGGTAGGAGGGGGTGTTCTGTTCGGCACTTTGGTTAAAAACTCAAACGTGGCTTTCCAAAGGAAGTTCTGGGTCTTCATGGAGTGACTCTGTTTGAAGGAGAACTAGGCAGGCATCGCTTAGAACCTTTGCTTCCAGAGACATGTTTTGCCCAGATTCTCTACAATTTTCAGAAACGGTGCAAGTCTCTTCAACATTCTGTGACAGAGAGATCCAGCGATCCAAGGACTGGTGTGCATGACATACTCATTTGCGGCCATTACGTTTCTGGAGAGGAGCATTTCGGAGCCTGTCTCTGGGTGGAGGGAGCCCTGAGCTCTCTGGAGGCCAGCAGTGGACTTGGGGGCCACAGAGGGGAGGGTCCTGCGTCTCCAGGTCCTGCCGTGTCCAGGACGAGGCCAGCCTTTTTCTCCAGACAGGTGGTTTCACCGCAGCGTTGGAAGCGTTCTTCCTTCAAGGATTTCCTTTCCCACCACTGCTCATTGGTGACCCACTCAATCACGTTCACCGTGAAAATGGTCCTGAACCTGGGACTGGGGGCAGGGGTTCCCGACAGCTGGCCAGGGTCTCTGGACTCCTGCTGAGCTCGCTGTGGGGCTCAGCCCACCTAGCCCTCTCGGCCTGCTGTGCATGGCCCTCAGCTCCCCGGCTTCAGGGCAGCCGGGGCTCCCTGGAGGAGGAGGCAGGGTAGAAAACCCTTCTCCTCCAGGCCTGGATGGAAACCATCCCTGACAGACAACCTCAAATAGAAAACGGATCTGGAAGGAAGGCCTGTCTTGTTTAAGGAAACTTGAGAGCTTTTTCCTCTTGCAAGGCCAGCTCAGTTCCTTCTCTCTTTCATTTATTGGTGACTTTCACAAATGTTTGAAACCAAATTTAGAACAGCTGGCTTTCCAGAAACTGCTGGAACAGAAAGAAAAGGCTTCATTTGGTGCCGTCTCCAAATAAACAGGAGTTTAAACCTCCATCCCCAAAGAAATCTGGCCTCTGGTGGCTCTGGTGGCTGAAAAATTGGCCTTTGTTCAAGATAGATGGTGTAACCCTTGCCAGGTTGAACCATCTCCCGTGTGTTTTGCAGTGAGCGCAACTGAATCACTAGATCCCGTGTCTCTAAGAGCTGGGTGATTTCCCTAAAATCCGCACCATGACGCAGGCATAAAAATGCCACTGCCCCGTGAGGAGAGAGGACTCTCAGACGAGGCAAGACACTTACATTCTCTTTTAAGTAACAGACATGATAGATTTCTTCTCTGTACAAGATGTAATTCTGTGTTTTTTTTTAATCTGTGCTTCGAATATAAGTTACCTTTCAGCCGTCCTGCTGTCTGTTCTTTCTTCCTCCTCATTGGAAAATCCAGTTGTAGTCTGCTTCCCAAACTAAAACACACAACAGCTTCCCGGGCGGTCAGGGTTTGACGTCAGAGGTGAGGGCCCCCCACCCCGGTCTGAAACGCCTCTTTCTTAAGTGCCGAGGAAGGTGGAGCCATCCATCCCTTCAGTTTCTTATTAAAACAAAAACAGCCAGCTTGCAGTCACAAGAAAGAAAGGGTTTTGCCCCCAAATGTGATTTCTGACTGTGTAGTTCTGGTTTCTAATCTCCTGGCAGCACTTCCTTGTTAACACGCCAGATATCAGAGAGTGGGGATCACTGAATGCGTGTTTATTAATGTATTAAACTCAGGGTCAGGACCCAGGTCCAAGGGTCCCCTGGTCAGCAGGGCCCCGGCTGCGACGTGAAGCCACATGCCCCAGGCCTGGTGCCCCCAGGAGGGCAGCAGCCCGGGGCCCCATCTAAGATGCAAGCGTGCACCCCTATGGGAGCATTTAAAACTCTTGCTTAAGATCACCAGGGAAGTGCTGGCTGGTGGTGTCCCAGGAACTTACTGAGGAAGTGAGTCCGGAGTCCCCTCGCGTAAGAAGCACACAGGACCTGCTGCAGGCTGGGCCGAGGGCCGGGATGCCTGGGCGTCAGGTCTTACCCATGGATGGGGATGTGTCCTGTTGTCACATGGTCGGAACTGCCACCCAACAGCCAGAACAGAAACTGCCACCAGATGACGGCTCCGACTTCCGAGGCCCGAGCACCTCTGTCTCCCGACTGACACAGAAAAGCCAATCTCAAAAGAAAAAAAAAAAAAAAAAGACACAAATGAACTTATTTACAGAACAGAGACAGATTCACAGACAGAGAAAACAAACTTGTGGTTCCCAAAGGGGATAGGGGAGGGAGGAGGGGCACACTGGGAGCTCAGGGTTAGCAGACACAAACTTCTACGTATAAAACATGTAAGCAACACAGTCCTACTGCACAGCACAGGGAACTACATTCAACACCTTGTAATGGCCTGTAATGAAAAAAATGTGGAAAAGAATATATATGTGTGTGTGTGTGTGTGTAGCTGAATCACTATGCTGTACACCAGAAATTAACACAACATTGTAAACCGACTATATTTCAATACAAAAAAGCCAGTCTCCAAATACAATAAAACCCAAACACCTTCACTTCCTAGAGCCCAGTGTTTCAGTTTCCTCGTGTGGCAACACCTCACCCCTAATGTCACCATTCCTGTTTTACAGACGAGGAAACAGCTTCAGTGGGAGTGGTTAGGCCATTTGCCCACGGCCACTTGGCCGGCACCCGGCGGCCCCTGCCTGAGGGCAGCCTCCCCCCAGCCTGCCCGGATGGACCCCCGTCTCCCTCTCTCCACCCGCAGGTCCGTGGGCTTACACTTGTCCGTGGGATTGAAAACCGTGCTGTCTTAAAAGTGGGTTCAGGTGATGCTTCCTGCTGGGGCTTCTCGAGCCCTCTGGACGGTTAGCTCCTCAGAGCGCAGCTTTGGGAGCCCCTCCATCGCCGCGCGCCGAAGAGGCGGGGATTCTAGTTTCCGCTCAGGGCCGCTGGAGGGCCCGCTCCGCCAGGTCCGGCAAAGTGCTCAGATCCAGGCTTCTTGAGTCTCTCACTGGTTTAGAGCAAGTCAGTTATCAAACTGCTGAAACCGCCCAAGCACGCAGACTCCCTGCCAGCGAGCCTGAAGCATGCCATGGTGCGGGTCTCGCCCTTGAAGAATGTTTCTGTGCTGCTGCCACCCAGTGTCACCCCCGCCCCAGGAATCCAGGAGACCCCTCAGTGGCCCGGCAGGGGCCGGCTCATACCCTCCCGCAAAGCCCCCGTGACGCCTTTCACAGGAGAGGCGGATCAACACAGAGAATCACGCCGAGAGCCCCCAGTCACTGGGAGCAGTCTGGCCTTTCCCTGCGGCCTGCGGGGGGAAACCAAGCGCAGAATTCCTCCCGTCACACTTGACGCGTTACACGTTGCAGTTTTCTGAAACTGTGCTGCCCTGTCTTAGAAAGTTCTGACTCTATGACCGGGCGGCCTGAGCTATTGAAGGTGTTGGAGAGGAGGCGCCAGGTCAAGGGGACAGAAGCACAGAGGCCACATGTGTGTGTAAACTGCACCTGGGAGGCGAGGGCGTCCGGGAACAGGCCGCCCCGCTGTGACCTGCTAACCGTATTTACTCCGGAGCAGGCGACGGCGGGAGGCGCCCCCGTCCCAGCGCTTGTCTGAGTTCCGTCAGGAGAGCTGCCGACCTCCCCCTGCGCGCACCTCTACCTCCTTTCACGGTGCCGAAGGGCCCGGGGGCTGTTTTCCCAGCAAGGTCTCTGCAGGCCCGGGCGTCCAGGCCGGTACACGTGGCCGAGGCACAGGGTGTGTGAACCGGTGCCGGGCTAACAGCCACTGCTCTGGTACCCGGCTTAAGGGACGACGTGGCCAGCGCTTGGTGCAGAAAGTTCTGGATGCTCAATGTGGAAGTGACTGTGAGGCCTCAGAAGCCTGAATGTTTACCTGCAAAGGCCATTTGGGGAAGACTGATTTGTTTTCTCCTCTTTAGCTCAAAATGTAATTGATTTTTGGTAAAGGATAGTAACTTCTCCCCTCAGTTTCAATTTGATAGATGTCAAACTCTGAAGTGAGTGTGTGACAGGTTGTCCTGTGCAGAACTCACGGAGGAGGTGGCTAAGAACAGATTTTGCCTGCCTTGGACATTCCAGCCAGATGAAGGATACAGGGCTTGTAAATCAGAGACACAGCACTGGGAATACAGTTTCTCTGGAAGGAGCTGTCACGGTCACTCTGTGAGACCTCTCCCCTCTGCTCGACGCGACCTCCAGACCCTGGAGCTGTGAGGTGGGCGGCCGCCTGGGCCTGCCTGGGCTGGCCGGGAGAGCAGCGGCCCGGGGAGGGGTGGGCAAAGGGCAGTAGCTGCTTCTGCCTCGCTCTCCCCACTGCATTCAAGGGCTGGGACTCTGGGTACCAGACGCAGAATCCTTGGGAAGAAGAAACTTTGGCTTTGGGTTTAAGGGTCCCTTGCCAAGAACTCTGCCCTAACAGGCAGCAGGAGGTGGCCTGGGGTGGACTGGTGGAAAGTCACAAGCTGAGAGGGCCCAGTAAGCTCACCCTCACCTCAAGGCACTGGGTCCGGGGAGTCGTTCCAAGAAAGCCAGGATATGACAGTCACCAAAGACGGACAGGTGCTGTGCTGTCAGGGGACTGTCCATCAGATATCAAATGTCATGTCCAGATGAGAGCCTGTGTGTGTGTGTGCGTGCATGTGTGTGCGCAATATACAGATGTTTATCAAATATAGCTGTCACAGCATGCCATATTCTCTAGAAAGACAGACAGCCAACGTAGCACGCATGGGTGATGTCTATAGGTACGTGATATAGAGAGAGGTGCAGTGTGTGTCTGTCACATCATGACGTATTTCATATCTACACATAGAAAATACATATATATTTTATACATATTGTAGATATGCAGGTACAGATATGTGTGTCTTGCTATATCTTGACATACAGTCAATATGCATGTATATGTGTGTGTGTGAGTACACATATATGTACACACACACACAAATATGGACACACACATAGGCTTTCAGGTCAGTCAGGAAGGTCAGAAGTATTCAGATTCTCAGGCACTCATCTCTCTTTTGGCGATGGAATCACCTTGTGTTCCGACTGTAGACGAGGAATAATGGTATCCCCCAAGCCTTCTGAGTTCCTGGCTGAGATCCTCCACAATAAAAGGCACATTAACAAGAGAAACACAAACGGGAGGTTTTTAACGTGGATACCTGAAGACAAAAGAAAGAGGCTGGGAGTGAGGAGTCCAGGCTTAGGAAGTTACCAGGAAAAGCGGGTGAACAAGGGTGAGACTGTGACGAAGATTTAAGTGGGTACCTTCTCCACTGAGAAGGCACTCACCAATAGAGAGCTCCTTGGTGAATGTACGTTTCCCTCACGAAGCGGTAACTTCAACACTGTCTTCAGAGCTTCCACATCTGCAGTTTCTCGAAATAATCAATCCTTAAGTCAAAGAGGCGTATTCTGGAATGACGTGTTCTGTTACCGTTTACCATAAAAGATATGTTTCCACACTAGGAGCTGTGATTCAGGTGTCATATGATATTTGCTATATGACACTTGATTGCTGTGATTTGTAACTTATACACACAAATACATATGTACACAGTTCTCTCTTATATGTTACTAATAGACAATTAATATAGTTTAATCTCATTAAAATACAGGCACCAGAGGAATAAATTTAGAACTGAATTTCCAAGAAGAGTTGACATTGTGTCTGAGAAGGGGCATTCACATTCTTTAAAGGAAGAAAATGCCGTATGTAAAACCATACGGATGCAGAGGAATTTGCTAGGTTTGGAAAATGGCAAATATTATCAATGTAAAAACAATTCTTACTAATGATCAAGTTTGGATTTGGGTGTGGGTCAAGATGGGTCAGGTCAGAGAAGTTTTGAGCTAGGAGTAAGGCACGGCTTCCTTAAAGCCTGGGCATATGGGTACGTAGCGTTGCATTTGACTGTTTATTTTGAAAGAATTACCAGTTCTCAGGATGTTGCAAAGGTGATACGGAGAGGTGCCATGAAGGCTTCAGCCAGCTTTTAGCCAACGGTAACAGCTTATGTAATTATACAAGACCGAAACCAGAAGATTAGCGGGACCATTCACAGGCCTTATTCAGATTTTGCCCGGTTTGCACGCACTCACGTGTGCGCATTTAGTTCTGTGAATTTTTATCACGTGTGTGTATTGGTGTAATCACCGCCGTCAAGGTGCAGAGCTACCCCACCACCGGGAAGACGGCCTTTGTGCTATTGCTTTATGGTCAGAAGCATTTCCTTCCTTCCCCCATCCCTGAGCGTCTGCGGCCCTAATCGCTTCTCCATCTCTGTAATAAGCTTAGCAGAAGAGCGTTAAGAAAATGGAATCCTACTGCGTACAGTCTTTTGAGACTGGCTTCTTTCATTCATCAGAATGCCCCTGAGGTCCATCCAAGGCATTCTGCACACGGCAGTTCACACCCTTTTTTGCTGAGTGGTGTCCCACGATATGACGCACGGCGGTGTACTGAGCCTTTCATCCAATGGAGGGCACGTGGCTGATTTCCGGGATTTGGCTGTTATAAATGAAGCTGCCATGGACACTCAAGTCCAGATTTTTGGGTGGATGGAAGTTCTCATTTCCCTGGGATATATGGTCAGGAGTGTGATTGCTGGGTCATGGGATAATGGCCTGCTTAGATTTTTAAGAAACTGCCAAACTGTTTTCCAGAGAATTTGTACCTTTTGCATTTCCCCCCAAAGTGTAACTTGTCACAAGTTTTACTTTTAGTTATTCTAATAGATGTGCAGGAACCTCTCATTGTTGTTCTACTTTGCGTTTCCCCAACTTGTGATGGTGTTGTACGTATTCTAATGTGCTTGCTTGCCATCCACATATTCTCTTGGGGGAAGGGTCTGTCTTTTGCCCATTTTAATTGAGTCATTTGTACCTTTACCACCTGTGTTGTACCACCTGTATGTGTGTTTTTAGCTGTACTTAGCGGAGTGCTGGGGTGAGGAAGAAATTTGTCTATTCCATTTTGTCTGGAACCAGAAGTTGGTTTGTAGCACTTTGATTCCGCTGTTTCGTCCCCATATTTTCCATCCTGGAAACACTTTGGTAACATTTTACGAATGCAAATGTTTGAAACAGAATTATATACCAGTACCTAGTTTTTGTGGAGAAAGTATTTTCTGGAGCAAATCTTGTTAAATCCATCTAAAATAAAAACAGAAACACTTGACGTGTTAAGCTGCTGTATAGAATTGTGGTCAGGGAATTATTTTAGAAAAATTATTTTCATCAAGATCAATTCTCTCCCAGGTAAATTCTGCAGTCAAGCTTTGATTCACGGATCGGGTTTTATTTTTGGTCCACATATTTTAAAAATTAATTTTAGCTTTTGCCAGTGTATACTTTTTATTGCAGTCATCATAGTTTTTAAATCCATTATTTTCTAGATCATTTTTACTGATTTAGGCCTGCCAAGAAATTGCAGTTCTTTTGACAATTTTACCATCTGCATTTTAGCCGCCCTCACTTTTATTTTGTGCTGATTTGTTTCTTCCCTAAGCATCATTATGAATTAAGTGAAGTATTGGTCTCTCCTGTTTATTTCTTAGCTAATCCTTGAGGAAAAAAGAATTCTCCCAAATAGGGTTTGCGTAGGCCTGAGTGTGGAGCCAGCTCTGAGGAAGAGTGCTGCCCCAGTGCAGGAAGGAGGACGAGGTGAGGGTGGGCTGGTCTCTAGGTCAGTGGGGATGATGCTGGAAGGGGTGGCGAAGCAGCAGGAGTCGGGGGGGAGCTGAGCCTTCTTCTGAGAAGGGAATCTTGGGCTCCGGCACAAAGAGGGCTGCTTTGACCACATGGGGACACCCACACTTACACAGTCACTGTCTCCTCCAACTCCCAGCCTCCTCTCCCACAGCATCCCCAGCGAGGCGCGCACATGCCTTCCACTTTGCCACAGGTGCATCCTGTCACCACGCGCTGGCACCGTCCCAGTGGCCTGCCTCTGAGAGGCAGGTCAGCTCTGATGGTGGCCTCAGAAGCCCCTGGAGGCACAGCGGGGAGCTTCCCTGCACTCGTTGTGCCTCTTGCCCTAATTCAGGAGAGGATGTTTCTGTCCACGAGCGGTATCACCCATTGACGTTTCCCTGGCAGAGCCGCTGTGACTGGCAGCAGAGCGGCCTGGCTGGGCCAGCAGAGGAGAGCTCTTCTGACATGTCTTCACTGGGCAGGAGCCCTTTCCCAGGGTGACCAGTGCCGAGGAAGAGGAGGCATCCTGCAGAACAAGGATGCAGCCAGCGGCATGCGGATGTGCCCCGGGACACGGATGCTGACCTGTGATCAAATCATCTCTGCCAGCCTGGCCAGAAGAGCCGGGAGTTTTCAAAGGCCAGAGCTCCCTCAAAGAAGCTTTTTTGCTTGCTTTTGTGTTTTTAATTTGCACAGTGAACTGAGCTGCCTGAGACAGAAGGAGGTGAGAGGAGGTATGGACCGACCGACTCAGTCTCCTCAAGGTGCCTCTGTGAGCCTGAGCTGTGCCTGCGGCAGCCGGGGTGCCTCAGCTAGAGGACGAGGTGCCTGCTGATGGCGAGCACCTTCAGGTCCTGCACGGCAACGCGTGGTTCCCGCACTTCAGTGGGAAGGGAAAGGAAGGCGTCTCCCTGGGCTCCCCTGCCTCCGGCCGCATCGCCCCGTGACCCTCCGCCCCCCGCCCTCTCTGCCCTGCCCTCAGTTGGCTCATGAGCTGCCTCACGCTGAGTGGGGCGGAAGTGCCCAGATCTCCTGTGGGGCCCGCCCTCCAGATCCGAACGCCGGCCACCGCCTGCCTCAGATGTTCTGAGGACATGTCAGCCTCAGAGACCCCGATGTGCCTCCCGCTCACCAGCGCCCCTGCCCCTCTGCCCCCTTGGGCCCCAGGAAACCCTGCTCCTCCTGCAGCTCTCCTCTGCCGGCTGTCAAGAACGCACCCAGCACAAGCTCCCCCCAACACCAGGAACCCTCACATCCCTGCTCCCTAAATCCCGTCCTCGTGAATCCCCGGGTCCAGGGACTCACCCTCCGAGACTCTCGAGTCCGGCCCTGCTGCCTGGCCTGTAGTCACGTGCTGTTGTCTCCCTTGGTTTTCCCTTCCTTTTAGGCGTCCCTCCTGCTTGCTCACCTCCTTTCTCCTTTTCCCTCTCCCAGAGAGAGAGACCCCAGACACAGATCTGCATGTGCAGCCAGCCCATCCCAATAGCCTAGATGGCTCCCCACTGACCAGCGGGGGAGCCCAGGGGACGATGTTCAAACCACCAGGTGTGACCAGGGTCACCCAGGTCCCCAGATGTCCAACTTCCTTGAGTCTCCCTTTGCTTTAAGTCAAAAGCAATCTGGACTTGAAGCTCCGTGAAGTCCTGCTCCCCTCCCGCGGGCTTTCAGGGGTGCTGCTGCCGTGTCCCAGCATCCTTCATGCCTCACTCCTGCCCCAGCCCCCTAGCACTGTGCTTCCTGCTGGGGCGGGTCGCGGTCGTGTGTGCACCACCTCCTCCACGCCCTCGAGTATCAGGACCCAGATTCAACATGCCTGAGTGAAGACTCAGGGAAGAGCTAAAGGAGTGACAATTCTGAAAGGAAAATGAAAGACGTAACATGGTGTGTGGGATTCCTGTTCTCGAGGGCTTGTCCTTCGTCTACGCCGTTTTCTGTCTCGTCTCCTGCCTGGAGGGTGGATGATGGGGGTGGGGGAGAAGCAAGGTTAGGGTCCCAGGATTGACAGAGGCTCAGGTCCGTTTATCGTGGGGTGCAGGGCCACAGGATGGAGAGGGCGCTGGAGAGAGGAGGCGGCAGTGCGGGCGTCAGAACCTCTGGGTTCCAGCCCCTGGTGCTAAATTTCATGGTGTGTGTGTGATGTACGCCTCCTTAACCTCCATTTCCTTGTCTGAGAAATGGGAATAATAACCCTTGCCTTCCTTCCCAGAGTTATGAGAAGCAAATGAGAAAATACAGGCAGCTGTAAAAATATAAAACTGTAGTATTTGCCTTCACCAATTCCTTAAGGAAATGGGGCCAGAGTTGAGGGGCAGGCCAGACCCTCTTCCATGCAGACGTTACAATCCAATCCTAAGACCATAATGTGTCTGAAACGTTACGAATTTAGGAAATGCCTTTTCAATATGGTGAAGGAAATAAGCAGGTCCCGGTGGCGGTAAAAGCTGGGCCCATCGCAACAGAAGGCCGGCAGCAGCTTCAGTGGAAAAACAAACCACCGGGGCGCTTCCCACGGAGACCCTGACGTGGAAACAGCCATTGCAGGGAGATGATAGATGCCTCTGGGGTCTCACAGCTGGGGGTCGGCTTCGCTCGGGCCAGTAAAAACCTACTTAACCCAGAAAATGAAGCCTTGCGACTGTGTGTGCTTTCCGCAAGAGCCCTCCGGCCCGGCCTCCCGACTCACTGGTGTGAACCGACGGCCACACCGGAAACCTTCCCAGGAAAGGAAGAAACACGGGACACTCAGTGAACGTGTGTTCGCAAGAGGACCCCTTCGTCCCGCGCCTGGTGGAGTCAGAACCCTGCTGGCCAGCAGCGCAGCCGCGGCCCTGGGACAGAGACAAGGTCCCACCTGCCACAGCCACGCCTGCAAACCGGGAAGAGGAGGCCGAGGCTGTTCCGAAGACATCAGGTCAGAGGTCAGTGACATGTGATCAGCACACGTGGTGTGGCCGCTGGGTGACAAAAGGGACCAGATGCCCCACTGGTCTGTCAAAGCTGAGACTCTGAAAGTGTCCCCAGAAAGGCCACTTCCCCGGGCAGGGAGAGGCGCGGGGGTCAGGGTCTCTTCCTGCCTTGGCAGCATCCTTGATGGCTCGGGGCTTACTGAAGGTGGCCCCTTACCTTTTTTCCTAAGACCCCATTTAAAAGAAGAATGTTGACTTGCTGCCAAAGTCCATAGGAACATTCTCAGCCAAGTTTAATAACAGGAAGATCAACTTTGACCCTGATGACTTCATGAACATTTCTTATAAACACGCGTCCAGTTCCAGATAGGGCCTCCTTCCTGCCGTGAACGTTTATTAGCAGCCTGCCAAGGAATTGGAAGCTGTTTCTCCGAGAGCAGCTCGGGGTGTCTTGGCGTCTGTCCCTGTGCCAGCCCAGAGGTGACTCCGGGTGGGGTGGGGGTGCGGGGGATGGTGGCACCCAGCTCCAGATCCCCGGTCGCCCACCGCCCCCCAGACCTGAGCTCTGTCCCTGCCCCTGAGGGTCCAGGCCAGGCTCCGCCTCCCAGCTGACCCCGCCCACCGCCCTGGTTGCCTGGGGATGAGAGCGAGCAAAGCCACCAGGACGTTGAAACAGCAGGCTGGGGAATCAGGTTCGTTAAGCATCCGATTGTCTTTGCCCTGATCTGTCTTCCTGGGAATTTTGCTTACAATAATTTCATATCGTATTTAAAAAACAAACAAACAAACAACAAACCAAAACCTCAAACTCATCTCAACTGAGGGCTCCTGGCAGACTTCGGTATTTTCATTCAGTACCGGGTGGAAGGCTCTGAATTCTAAACTGGTGTGGAGCAGAATGTATTTATAAAGCAGATGTAAAACGTGGGTGCTTTGCTCCCAGATACGAATGAACTACTTAAAACTCAAAAAAAAAAAAAAATCAGAAACAGAAACCAAATAGCTAGTTGTTTGCTGCTGACTCAGCACGACATAGTATAATCTCACCCTACATTTGAGGGAAAAGTGCTCAAATAAGTATCGGGCATCTGCACATTTTAGGACCTTTTTTCCTCTTGATGCTGCCGCCTTGCCGCTCTCTAGTCTCCCGTTCCCCTGGCCTCCCCCACGCTCACAGTGAAATTTCAATTTAGACTTTTAAAAACTGTTCAAGGAGAGAGAACTTTTCATGCACAAACCATCATGCTTGGCTCTTGTGAAATTTCAGGTGCACTTGACGGAAAGAAAGGCTGCTCAGGAGCCACACGCCCATGTAGCTTTGGAAGGAGGACCCGGAACTCCCCACACGGTGTGAATTGTCTCTTAGTCAGCATCCACCCGCCTGAGTCTCCTGCTCCTCCTGGAGGATGTGCAGACGGGCCAAGAGCGGCTCCATCACCTCCTTGCAGAGGGTGTCACGTTCTGCATCCTCTTCCATCTTTGTTCCTTCACTAGACAGCCATCTGCCCTGCCCTCTCTCCCCAGGCTGGAGGGCAGATTTGAAGACGTTCTCTTTAAGTTTGATCCAGTAGGACCACCTTCTAAACATTTAACACACTTTCACACTTCCTCCAGAAGGGACAGCGATCCATTGTTAGCAAAGTGCTTCCCACAAGTCAGAAAGGGCCAGGGTTCAGGTTCAGATCCATGGGCTTCTCCTAGCAGTGAAGTTGGATGCCTGAGACCTGAGTAGGTGTCTTCTCCTCTCAAACTGAGAGGATGCTGAGCAGAGGTGACACTGAGCAGAACCAAAGCCTAGGGGTGGGATGTCCTGTCTTGGTGGCTCACTGCTGTTTGACTTCTCTGAACCTCCGTCTCCTCATCTGAGGGAGCGGAGAGTCAGACTCCCTCCTGAGCTGGTTTCAAGGACTGAAATGTCCTCTTCTCTGCTCACCGTTCCTATTCTTCACAATATTGTTGGAAACGACTTAAGTGGGAAATTTACTGCTCATGATGTCTGATGAAACCAGCTAAAGACAACCACACCACCAGGCTCCCCCCGAGGTCCGAGGAGAGACCCAGCACTCCCGCAGGGAGCTCTCACAGGTGGGGCAGCCCCAGCCCGACCTCTTCGGAGACCTCAGTTTGCGTGCTGTAGGAGAAGACCCCGAACCAACCAGCCGTTATGGAACGTCCGCTGTTCCACTTAGCGGCTGCATCATACAGCCTAGCACAGAAGGAGACCTGAAGTAGTAGCTGGCCTGAAGCCTTCACTTACAGAGAGAGGCAGACCCCAACACCCAGCAGGCGGGCATGGCTCACCCAAGAGCGTGCAGCTGGTTGGCTCAGGGGCAGGAGGCCGTGAGAGGCCGGCCACCTCCCGAGCATCACACAGACCCCAGTCACACTGCTGCGCCGAGGCTGTGCGGGCAGCGCCCTGATGGACATGGTACGAGGACAGGCATGCGGGGCACAGGCGCCTTCGTCAGTCAGGAGGCAGAGTGAGGGTTAAGCCCCCGTCCTGCCCGACTCCCTTGCCCACTCTCACCTCCTGGGGGCTTCCCAGGCCTCCTGTGTCCGCCCGCCGTCTGCCTGGCTTTTAGGGCTGTTTCAGGACTTGGTTTGGAACATCTTCTGTTCACCGACTGGGAATAAGTGGGGGAAGTCCACGGGAGTGGTTTCCATGGCAACCACACCCTCGCGGAAGGTGTCAGAACTTTCCCCTCCTACTCCTCGTACGGCAGAAATTCAGAAAGCGGTCGGCATAAAAGCGCGTGCTAATTGCCTGACCTGAGTTTGCTGGGGTGGGCAGGAGAGAGCCCGGCAGGCAGACCTCCTCGACGCAGGTCCACGGTCCTCCCTGGGAGTGAGTCACTGTCAGAGGATTACAATTGTCTGTTGGAGGCGGCACCAGGTATCAGACAGAGGGTTGGCTGTCTTGCAGGCGGCCTCCTGCCTTTGGAGGATGTGGAGTTGTCTTCTGGGACAGCGTCTGGGTCAGCCAGGCAGATGCGGTGAGGTCTCTACCCCCGTGGTGCTGGGGGAGGGGCAGCGTAGCCCCGGTAAGACAGTTGTTAGTGTTAGGCACGGTCCTGAGCCGTCGGTCTCAGATGCCTGAGCGCCAAGGCCGCTGGGCAGATGGACTTTATGTCATGGGACAGAGGGCTGCCTCCTGTGATGCAGCTCAGATGCGGGAGGAGGGGCTTGAACCATTCTGGGAGCACTTGGACCAGTGGGAGACGAGGCAGGCGAACAAGTCCCTCCGTGTTGCTCCCTGCAGCTGTCACTACTCTGGTTGTGGCTTTTCCGCACCATCGGTCAGGGGACTCCTCACCTGCCGGCAAGCATGCTCCTGCCAAGCCGTGGTCAGGTAGCTGGGAGGCCCCTGCGAAGCAGGACCAGGGAGACAACACAGCACCCTGTACTCGTTTCCCACTCTAGTTCAAGGTCCTCTTCCTTCTCTCGCCCCTGGGCCTGGAATGTCACCTTTTAGTGAGACACGGCACTCAGGCCCTGCCTTACACCTCTTCTGGGCCGTCCAAGCTAAGACCAGACCCACTGCGCCAGGCGCTGTAACAGGTGGGCTGAACAGGCCAGCACGGGAGGAAGGCCCGCGATCTTGGGAAGCTGGCATCTTAGCCAACGACAGGCTTTCTTGGGTGGACGCAAGCTAGGGTTTATCGCAGCTGATGCAAAGGGGCGGCTGGTTTTAAATGACGGGAGAGAAATTAAGAGATGAAAGAGGGTCGGTGTCTAGTATTTTGACAACCGATTTTCAACATCAAGGAGTAGGGTGCTGTCGTGAGGCGACAGGCGAGGCAGAGGAAGCCAGTCCGGGGGCGGAGACTGCGGGCTCAGTGTGGCCAGGGCAGCTTCGCCAGGGCAAGTTCCCCCCAGTGGGCCTGAACACAGGCTGTCTGAGCGAAGTCAGAGGTTATTTAGAGAGACAGTGGCGGTCTCCCTGCCTCTTCTCCAAGACCTCCAACAGCACACGTGTGTGGCCGTGCGCGCGCACACACACACGCACTCACACACACACATCCTTGAAGATATGTTCTTCCCCCGCAGCATGGTGGCTCGGTCAGCCCCTCACGCCACTCGCTGTCTTCATGGCAACAGCCCTTTGGAGGCAGCTGCCAGGTAGAAGCAGGTGCCTGTTGGATGAAGCCTCAGGGTTCCAGGGTCACCTCCACCCGTGGTGACCAGAGGGTCTTGGATCACTGGGCTTTTATCTGCTGGCACAGGGAGGACCTGCCTTCACCGCCCTCACCAGGAGGCCAGCTTCTCAGCCGTAAGTGACAACCCACAGTGCTCCGGGGCCCCTCCCCCAGGGCATCACTCACCATCGGCACCCAAATCAAAGAGTTTCTCTCTGAGGATGCGCGGGGTGGTGGTGGAGAGATGGAACCTCTGTGGTCCCTCCGCTGCTGACACAGATCCGGCCCACAGGGTAGGCCTGGAAACCCTTTAGGCCCTGCCCAGGAGTGCCCTCCTGGGTCGTTACCAGTCAGAGGCGATGCGGACAAGCCGAAACCCAGGCAGGCGGGGCCCTCAGAAATCATTCTTGCTTTACCAATTAGCGTAACTTTGCAGACCCAACAAATCAAGAGGTCAAAATGCTTCCATTGTAAGGTCATAACCTTTTAGGTTGACATTCACTTGGAAGAAACTGCTCGTGTTAGAAATAATTACGGCTGATAATGAATACAATTAAGCATAAAAGAATCTTTATAACTCCGGGCCCATTTGTGCACTTAGCCATCGGCTCATATTTTTGCCTTCACAGATGTTACAATAATGGTGTCAACACTTTTATTTCTTTGTCCATAAGCTGGAAATGATGGCTGTTTCATAAATCGCTAACGTGCTCAGAAGACGGAGGCCCAGCTGCAGAGCACATGAGTTCAGGCTCCTGCCCCTGCCTCATGTTTCACGATGACCTCAGCTTCCTGTGAGGAATGGGAACCGACGCGGGTGAGCACTTGTAAAACCGTTTCTGAGGAGCGGAGTTATGAAGAGGTGCGGCCGTGTCCAACATCTGCTCCATCCATTACACTCACGGAGGAGCCGGGGCCGCGTAGTAGGGCAAGGAGCATCAATAAATTAAAATTCTCCTGTGAGCACGTTTTCTGAGCACTTGCCAATTTGATCCAGGACAAAAAAAAAAAAAAAAAAAAAAAAAGGATGCTAAACAAGAGAAAAGAGGTTTTTTTTTTTTTTTTTTGCTCACTCCCTCTGCCTGAGCTGGCTTGGGCTGCACTGAGTAGAATCTGGTTTTCTTTAGGCGGCTGATGGACTTTCTCAAAATACAGGCATTTTTGTGGCTGCCTGAGCCGGCAAGGGTTCCGTGGCCTCTGGACACCACGTTCATTGTTCCCATGATATATTCTTCATCAAAATACCAGAAGGATGAAAGGAAATAAATAAAGCGTCATTCTAGTCAAGTGCCTAGGTCACAGATGGCATAAATCCTCGAACGATTATTTATTGTACCTGGAATTTAATCCTGTTAATTGTGTTAGCTTGTGTCACCGCAGCAGGAACGCACATTTTGTCAAAATGGACGTAGGTATTAATTAGGAAAGAAAAATACAGAGACATGTAATAGAGTTTTGAGGTTTTTAAGTGGGTTGTTTCAGGTTGGTGTTCTAAATAAGCCGTTGAGGTGGGGACGTGCTGCCACCCCATCTCACATCCGTGGTCCCGCCCCTCCACCCATCGGAAGCCGGGACCGGCTCCTTTGCCAGACGGGGGAGTCAGGAAATTGGAAGTGGAATGCTCCATAATCTGGCAGCCTTTCCCCCTGTCCGGTCTGCTTCCCCTCACATCATATATCAGAGACAGTGCAGAATGTTCACAAGCTCACATCATTCCTGGTACCGAGGCCAGGTCTCTGAGTGTGCAGGGGCGGGTGTGCGCCTGGGACAGCAGACTCGGGCAAGGCTGTGTGTGAAGCCAGCAGCAGATGTGGAGCGCGCGGTGTGCACCAGGGATTCAGCGTGTCCCGCGGGGCCACGGCCAAGCTCCCTTCTGGAACGACCAGGGTGACTGGCTGGTCCTTGCTGGGACGTCTAGAGTGGACGGCACAGCTCCCTCCCCTCCTGGGCACATTCGGTGTGCTCGGACCCTAGAGCGCCCATTGCCCGCAAACTACAGTCCTTCAGAAAGTACCTATAAAAATCTCTCAGACCTTTTGAGGTCTGAGTTTTTGCCCCATTTATCCCCTAAATAAATGATAGTAGAAAATCACATCTCCCCACCTCAATTTTTCTTACATCTAAAATGATGTGTGTGATACAGACAGGCAACAACTGAATTCAATCTTTGCATCTCCCTTTAAAAACCCCGATATTAACTTGAGATGATAAATTAGAAAGCTTATTCACATTATGCAAAATTATTTAAAACGTGATGAAGTCGGCTTAAAGGCTATTTTTTTCCTATCCCTAAGAACAAGTGCTGTTTGGGGGAAGGCAAGAGAATAGATTTTAATCTGTTTTCCCTTTGAAATGACCATCTGCAGGCTCCTTCTAGCTACCTGTGCCCTCTGACCGTGGTCCTGGGAGCTGGCTTTATGAGGCAGAGGCCGTTGTCTTGCCACCAGACCACCTGTAAGGCCACTGTTAGCCCACGTGATTTCACAGTCAAATTGGCTTCTTAAGCAAAGTGAATATTCAGTAAATATTTGCATTCAAAGACATTGCTCTTAACCACTGTGCTCAAGTGAGGCTTGTTCATTCAGGCAAACTTAGGGTTGAACCCCCACCCTACCCTTTGCTAGCTGAGTTACCCAGGCCAGCTGTGTGTAACCTCCCCGAGCGTCATGATCTTCATCCTGAAAACGTGGCTGTTTTGAGGGCTGTTGGGGTGGTTGCAGGAATCAGTGCAGAGTCATCAGCAGAGCTCCCGGGACAGAAAGGCGCTGTCTAGTGGTGCTGCTTCTTCCTCTTGTTATTATTAATGTTTTAATTATGAGACAATGAAGGATTTCTTGCCAATTTCCTACTCTCTCATCCAACTGCCTTGGTGTAATTATAGTCAAATCAACCTGTTTCAGATAAAGGCAAAAATGAAACTTAACCTGTGAGGGCTGCGTGCTGCTCCGATTTGGCCTGAGTTACTGTTATGCGTTACTATTAGTCATTCCGAAGTGATTAACGTCTGGTTCATTCACAGCACCCCATTCAATAAGTCGTTACTGAAGTTCTGATGTAAGAGCGAAATCTACAAATACAACGCTTCATGAGGAAAATCGGATAACGGTGGATTAACACATGCGAAAATGTACACGGTGGCTGAATTGGAGTCAATGGCTTCCAAAGTTCTTATTACCCAGAAAAGCACAGGAGGAACCAGAGGCACTCACAGTGTGACTGCACGAGTCCTGACGCTTGTCCACATGAAACTCTGTGCCTCACTGCTCTGACATTCATTAGAATTCCGCACACACATGCCCAAAGAATCAGACACAAAACCGGAAGGGGTCCTTCCACCCCACAGGTCTGTAAGCTCTTGATAGGGCAATATGGATGGATAATTTCTCATAATAATAGTAATAGAGTTGAGCTCTAATAATAGAATTGAAATCTCCAACTATAATTGTGGGTTTTTTTTCACTTCTCCTTTCAGTTGTATCAGTTTTTGTTTACCTATTTTGAAGCTCTGTTATTAAGTGTACAGTTAGTAAAATTATATCTTCTTGATGAAGTTGCCTTCTATTATTACTTAATGCTCATCTTTGTCCTGTGTAACATTCTTTACCAAAGTTTACTTTTCCAATATTAATATAGCCACACCATGCTTATTTTATTTTATTTTTTGATTAGTGTTTCTTGATATTTCTTTTTCCATTCTATTACTTTTAACCTTTATGTTTAGAGAGGGTTTCTTGTAGATAGCATATAGTTAGGTATCACTCTTTTGTTCAATGTGACAATCTCTACCTTTTAATTGGAGTGCATAAACCATTTACATTTAATGTAATTACTGATCTTGTTGAGTTTAAACATACCACTTGGCTATTAGTTTTCGATTTGTCCCACTTATTTTTTGTTTTCCTTTTTATCATTTCCTGTCTTCTTTTTGATTAATTGAATATCTTTAATTATTCCATTTTATCTTCACAATTAGCTTATTTGTTATACCACTTGTGTATTTTTTTACAGGCTGCTCTAGGGTTTGTAATACACATCTTTACCCTATCACCTTCAAACACTGTTACACCACTTCAGGTAGAGTGTACTAATAATCTCATAACCTTCAGCTTTCATTTCCCCTCTCCCATCCCTTGCGCTAATATTGTTACACATTTTTTTCTATGTATGTTATAACCCACAGTATATTTTTACTGTCTTTGCTTTGGACAGTCAAATATCCATTAACAAAATGAAAAATCTTCAAAAATGATTTTATAGTCACCATTTCTTGCCGTCTGGAACTCTGCATGTGTGGGCAGAACTACCTTTCCATCTGGTGTCACACCACTTCTGTCTGAAGAACTCCCTTTAACTTTTTTTTTTATGTGTGATGTAGTTCTGATTATGAATTTCTTAAGTTTTTGTTGTATAAAAATTGTGTTTGGCTTTCCTTTTGGCTATAAAATTCTTGGTTAGCAATTATTTTCCTCTCAGTGCTTTACAAATGTCACTTTATTATTTATTGGCATTCAAAGTTTCAGACATGAAGTCTCTAATATTTCTCACCTTTGTTTCTCTGTAAATACAAGTGCCTTTTTTTTTTCAGCAACCTTCAAGATTTTATCTAGATTTTTTAGTGGTTTGACCATGATGTGTGAAAGTGTGTGTGTGTGTGTGTGTGTGTGTGTGTGTGTGTGTGTGTTTAATTTGTCTTTCTCAAAGTTCCGTAAGCTTCTTGGTCTGTGACTTGTCTTTCTTTAAATTTGGAAGATGCTTGGTCATTATCTCTTGAAATATTTTTTCTGCCCCATTCCCTTTTTCACCTCCTGCGACTGTATTTGCAAGTGTGTTAGATCATCTGGTATCATCCCATGTGTTTTGAGAGTTCCGTTCTCTTTCTCTCCCCTGCCACCACTTTTTTTCTTTGTTTTTCAGTTCGGATAATTCCTATTTATCTAGCTTCAAATTCACTATTCATTCCTACTTCTCTGTCCAGTCTGTTAATTTGTCAATTGGAGAAATTCTTTACCTCCAATATCATGTTTTCTACTTCTAGCATTTCCATTCGACTCTGTTTTGTAGTCTCCATCACACAGCTGAACTTCTCCCATTTGTTCATGCAAATTTGTTTATTTTCCCACTAGATCCCTAACATATTGATTACAGTTATTTTGAAGCTCCTCCCTGTTATTTCCAACCTTCAGTTCACCTCTGGGTCTGTTTCTGTTGACTGTACTACCTTTTGAAGGGTTCTTCCCATCTTGTGTGTGTATGTGTATGTGTGTTGTAATTTTTAGTTGAAGGAAGGACAGTAAGTGTAGAAGAACAGTGGATCCTGAGGTAAAACACCTTTAGGCTCAAAACAGGCATGATTCTTCCTCTATCAAGTCATTATCTTGGGGTGTTGAGTCAATCTAGTCACCAGCTAAGTTGTATATGGGTTTGTTGCTGCTCTGGTTATATTTAATGCTCCACAGTCTTGTTAAGTCCTCCACTGGCTGCGGCAATCTTTTTTCTTGTCTGAATCTTGGCTGTTGCCTGAGGGCTTTTCAGTTTTCCTGTTGTATCTTTAACTTTCAACTGTCCCTACACACACGTCTGTTAACTGGGGATGTCTCTCCTTGATTTACACACCACAGTGTAGACTGCTTTTGCTTATACCTGGTACAAGGCTTAGGGTGAAATGAGGGGGTGATTCTCAACTCTTCTGGCCTAGCCTCAGTCTCAGACAGACTCTGTATTTCTGTATTTTAAGGGTAGGGTTTCCTTAGTGTTTCTATGCCCCATCCCTCACCGTGGGCCGTTATACTTTGCTGTGGAGCTATAAAAGTATCTTTGGTGAGGGAGAGCTTCCTACCAGAAGTAGACTTCAAGGCTCCTGTTTGGGGCAGAGAGAGAGATATTTTGTCTCTACCTCTTCTGTGGAGGCAATAGGGTCTTTGCCTGTGTCCCAGGACTGGAGTATGGGCTTCCTGTTCCTTCCTTAATGGTTTAAGATTTTTCCTTAATATTCTGGAAAGAAAGGCTAGTGCAAATGTGCCAGAGAAGGGGACTCATGTAGGTCTTTTCAATTTCTCCAGTCTTTCTTGTAAGTACCTAGTGGTAGTCCCTGCAAAAAAGCTTGTGAGGGATTGCGGTCTCCCTTTGTGTCTGGGGATTTAAAATTCTCCTCGTAGCCCACACTTGGTCTCTAAGAGTCTGTTAACATTTCAGCTTTTTAATTCTTACTTGCTTTCATGGTGTCTGCCTCTTTTCCCTGTGCACTGCCAGAAGAGAGTGCAACCATGAGTATGTCTTATGTCTCCTAGGAGATACTTGTCACTATTCAGAATTCAGTTTACCTAGTTGCCTGGTGACATCAGCTCAAGGAAATGTAGGATTTGTAGATTATGCCATGCTTTTCTCATTGTTGGGGAGGGAGCAAAGATCTGGTGAGGCTTTCTACATCCTCAATGGACACAGAGCTCCCAGGCAGAAGAAACTGGTGAAGTGACTTCTGAAGCCTTTTCTCAAGCTCTGATGTGGAAGAATGGTAATGACCTGGTCAGGAGACTTGAAGCTGTGCATTCAGAGCATTTCTAACTCATCTTTTCTGTTTCTCCAACTCATCTCCTTCTTTATCGTTCTATTACTATGCTTTCTCTTCTCAGGGTCTTTCTAAAAATGAGAGAACTTTAGTAGAATTGGGGTCACCAGGCAAACAGGCACTAATAAAGGGTGTATTTTTAATAGGTTTCTACGCTGAAAAATTCAAGTTCTCTATTATAAATTCTTTTCAATTATCTTTTATTTTGGCATGGTACCTGCTTTGTTAGCTACTTTAGGAGAACAAATGTCTGGCTTGGCCTTTGGGAAGATCAGAGAGTTGTCATAAGCTTGCTCTGTGAATATACTAAACACGGTGATCGATTTGCTTATCAAACACATGGTAGTTTTCAATGATGCTATTATCCCAGAAAATAGATGAGTAATGCTGTTATACCAGAGTTGTTGAATAATTATTTGCAGATAATCTGTGTTTCCATCTCTGGAAGACATTATTCTACTCAGAAAAATTTTGGACTATGTAGTACTCACTATTCGTTTAAATTTTTTGCTTTCTTCCTGTTACATTATTTTGACACAGTGGGACAGAAAATACACTATGATAGAAATTCGAATTTGAACTCCCATGAGTAGATGGAGAAGAATTTGGGTTCCCTCAGGGTTGGTGAAGTGGTCCTACCAAACACCCACGTAGTATCATTACTGTTGTTGTTAAGTGAATTTAACTGTGCCTAGTTGTAATAAGCTTATTGAAAATTTGAGAGAAGTTGGGATGGGTTAAAGTTTATACATAAAAATCTGAATATGTGTTTTTTTAATGTAGCAGTTTTGTGTTTCAAGATTTTAATGGCAAAACTATTATTTAAGGACTCAGCGTAGGCACACCAATGATGACAACATGGACGGCAGTGTCCAGTCTGGAAGACGAGGTGGTGAGGGTGTCACAGCGCACAGCAGAGCTCGAGGGGAATTCCCTTCAGCCCCCCCCCCCTTTCCCCAGACCTCACGCCATCATCTTCGCTAGGTAGCTCTTCTGCTCTGGTTCCCCATCCAGGTCAACCCCCCGGGGCTGAGAGGTGCCTGTTAGTTACAGGGTTCCTCCCAGCTGGACCGTGGCTCGTCCTCACTGACTCTCTTTTCCCTCCTGAGCGTCTGTGGTCTCTCCTCTCTGGCCGCCGTTCAAACCACTGCTCTTCCTCATCTGACGGCCCCGCTTGCCTTACACCTCAGTTCTCCACATCTTCCTCCATCTTCTGCCAACACAATATTTTAAAACGGCAAATCTGATCACGTTGCCCTTTTACTTAAGTCTTCGGTATTTCCTCCTTGATTACCAGATGAAGTCCAAATTCCTTTTCCTGGCATAAATGCCCCCCTCCCCATAAACTGTCCTCCGGGCATGTCCTCAGCCTCTCCTCACCACGAACTCCAGCCTGGCCCTCTACTCCCAGCTGAGGTCCAGCTCAAGGGACCCGGGCTCTTCCACAGCTCGTGGCTCTGGTCCTGCTCCCTCTTGGGCGGCACACTCTCTTTCTTCTGCTGTGGAATCCCTGCTGCCTTCAGAGACCAACTCCAGCCTTACTTCCTCGGAGAAGCTCCCCCTGTCTTCTCCTGTTTCTCTCTCATCCTCTACCCTCCACCTTCTTTTCTGTGAGCTGCCGAGGTGACCAGTAAGTGCACGTTTTGCCGGCAGCCCACAGAGCTCACCGCATGAATTGGTTAGATGTCCGTCCTGCTTCCTGATGTGTGTAAATGCTTTGCCCCTGTGCAGCTGCAGGTGAGTGAGGTGAGGGACGAGACCTGTGTTTTGCCGCATGGTCATGGTCCTTCATGCCCTGTCCCCTCCTATACAGAATGTTTCTGGGTCACTTCAGTCTTTCCAAGACTTTCAGCTGTGCATGACATGCTCACGGATCCCACATTTCTCTCTCCAGATCGCCTCCTCAGAGCCATTCCTGTATTTCCGGAGGCTTCCCAGACAGCTCCACTTGGGGGGATCACGCAGGCACCTTGACTGTCGGCACCCACAGTGAAGCCGCTTTCCCACGCCGGCCCCGGAGATTTTCCTGTGGCTTTGCCTCTGCCCTGATGCCATCACTGCTAACTTCCTGGTGTCACTTAGATCTCTCGGACACCAGCTTTCCGTCTTTCCTGTGAGCCCTTCTCTGCTGTCCACTGGTCACTGAGTCCTGTCCCTCCACCTCTGAAGCCTCCTTCAGACGAATCTGTCCTTCCCTTGCTTAGAGGATTGCATGGCTTCCTGGCAGGTGATCTTGGTCCTGGTCCTCCCACTTCTCAGGCCTCCTCCCAAGCATCCACTAGGACCATCCAAGGTGCGCACAGCCCAGACTCCGCGTGGGGCCCACAAGGGCCGTCACCGGCGGCCACGTGGGGTTTGGGCTTTGTTCCCCACTCCCCTGCGCGGCAGGCCCCGAGCTCCCGCCTTGCAGGGCTCTGTCCTGAGCACTTGCTGTGCTGCGTTCCTGTCCCTGCAGCAGCCCCCTCTCCTTCCTCTGCCTCCAAAACTCTGACCTCACATTTAATATCCGTTAAAATATCACCCCGCCCCTCTGAAATCATCCCTGACTTCCCCATCAGAACCAGGGCTTTCCTTCCCTCGGTGCCAGGAAACTTGAGTCTGTGCCTCCGGTGAGAACTGATCACACAGCATCACACGTTCTCTCGCCGGCCTCGGAGGTGCCTGGGGACCGGACCGTGTCTTGCTCACCTAAGTCCTCTCGGTGCCTTGCACAATGCCTGGAAATCACAGGTACTCAAATATCAGCCCTGGAGTGTGAATGAGAAAGATCAAAGGCCTGGGGGGTGGCTGCCGGGAGGAAAGGGGCTGGCGGTTTAGGAGAGAAGGTGCGGGAACAGATGAGGGCAGAACCCGCGCTGAGGCATTTGTTGATTTGTTTTTGATAAAGAACTTTGGGAGAAGGCATGAAAAAGAAACTTGGACCTTAGCTAGTCACCTTCTTCTATTGTTCCTCTTCCTGGGGGAGGAGCCAAGGTGTATTTAGAAGGGGCCTACAGTTTCTGGGTAAAGCTTAGGATTCTAGGACAAATCAAGAGCTTTTGGCATCGCGTGGATTTTCTTTTCCACCACGTGGCTTGTCAGTGACAGTCCGCGCGTCCTCAAGGACTCTCGCGGTTCCAAGACTCTGCCAAAGAGTCTCCAGCAAGTCTTTGAAATGGGGGACGGCCCAGACAAGATGTCGCTTTTCAAGGCGCAAAGGACTCCGTACAAGCGGATCTCGTGTAGGCTATTACCCGGGTTCCTGCGACAAGCCCGTCACCAGCGGGTACACTTCATTCAGGGCACAAAGCGGGGTGGAGCGGGGACGGCAAAGAGCCGCCAAGGCAGGCGGTCCAAGTCAGCGGCAGGAGAAGGATCTGAGAAGAATGACATTCTAGTCCTCATTTCTTTTCCTTTCAGGCTTTGTGGCCCCTTTGCAGACACAAAAGCTTTACAGAGAAAAGGCTGGTTGGCAGGGGAGGCAGGCGTCCCGCTTCAGCTCACGTGGCTGCGCGGCTGGCACTTGTCTCTTTTTGAACAAACAAAGCTGAAGGGAACTGAGCCTTCATCTCCCTGTTCTTCCCTCTCCTGGCCTGTCTGCTCTGTCCCCTGAATCGTTCTGGAAAAGGAGCACTTACAAACCCGCCGTGCTGGGCTTGGGGCCTAGGCAGCCCCCACTCTCCCCTGGGCTCCCCCCCCCAATCCCTGATGTAATGTCTGGCCCCAGCCGTCCTCCCCTTGAAGCAGAGAAAAAGCGGGGTGCGAGGGGTACATTTGGGAAGATGATCTGGGCGTTACTCATAAGGACACGTTTCGTTCCAGCAGCTTTGTCGGATCCACGATCGTGCAGACCTTCAACTGGTTCCTTCGCCTGGAGGATCAAATTTACAGTTCTCTCCTGGCTGCTGCTCATGGTGAGACATTTGGAATCCACGGGCAGACTGAGCCAAGAGGGCAGGAAGTCCGGAATTCTGAGAGGCTGCTGAGCTGTCAGGGGCCAGCCTAGCTAATTTGCTGATGGACAGAACTTGACCCAAATGAATTTCTGTGTAAACAGAATTTATGAAGCGTTTTTGAATAATTCTATTAAATGAAATTCCAGGCCTTTCTTTTCCATTTTATTACATTTTCTGAACACTGTGTACTCCAATCATATTGAAACATTTTGTTTTCAGGCTCCGCAGAAAGTGCTGATGGTTGAACCTCCAAAGAATTGAAGGGTTAGTTCATAAATGAATAAGAAGCCAGCGGCATTTATCCAAAGTTTGTTTAACTATCCTAACCTCACGGGCCTGTAAAAATTCAACTGAAAATCATGGAGAAGAGGTCCTCCCATGAGATCCCTTGGCACTTTCTGCTTCTGCTTGGATCAGAAATACCATGAGAATATCTTTTTTCTTTCTTTTTTTTTTTTTCACTTGCAACATTTCAACACCACTAGTTCCATTTGCAGACAGAGAAGAGCAAAGGGGGAAAAAAAGGAACAGGAGAAAAACATGGTTGAACTTTTCTTAACCTAGAAGTTATTACAGCTTTTACATGAAATTTCAAGCCAGAACACCCCTGGCTGAAGCCAAGCACCTCTGGCTAGGAAACCCCTCATGCACGGGACTCTCGTCCCCTGCGGTCCTGCTAGAGGACACCATCGCATTGAGGACACTGACAGCAGAGCTCAGGCTCTGGCCTCAGCACCCATTAGCCTAACCTCCCAGCTGATCAGTGTTGCCCAGGACAGGGGTGGAGGGCGGCGGGAGAACTGGGCAGTGATTTGGATGCGTATGGGATTTCTGTCTGGGGTTAAGAGAATATTCTAAATTTGATTGTGGTGATGATTGCCCAACTCTATAAATACATCACAACCCATTGAATTGTACCCTTGAAAGCAGGTGAATTGAATGGTATGTGAATTATATCTCAATACGGCTGCCATATTGGAAAAAACTAACCACAGCCTTTCACTTCTCCCTGGACCCACGTCCTGGGCAATGTGACTGTCACTCATCCCGTCAAGGGGTGAAGTCTCTCCTCCCAGCTGGGACCCTGGGCTACCTTAGGACTCGTGTTGGCCGTAGAAGATTGCGGGGGTGGCAGCATGCCTGGAGGCCCCGCACGCCTCTGCTCACTCTTAGTCCACTGTCAGCACTGTGAGAGCTCGCCCTGGCTAGCCTCCTGGAGGTGAGAGACCCGAGCAGCGGAGCTGGTCATCCCAGCCAAGGCCATCCGAGCCTACCTGCCAGCTGCCCGCAGATACGAGAGTGAGCCCAGCCAGGAGTAGCAGGCCCCCCAGAGCAGCTGAACCCACTCATCCGGCCAGAGATTCACGAGGCATAAATATTGTTGTTTTATGAAGAGCATTGGGGTGGTCTGTTCTGCGGCAATGCCTGACTGATACATGTGCCAGCTTTTCGAGCTTCTAGAAGTACAGGAAAGGAGGACACGTGAGGTTGCACTTGTTACCCACGAGGCCAAGAATTTCACTCTGATTTTCAGGCTCTGACCGGGGCTTTCATTTTCCCTGTGAAATCTCCCTGATCTAGCGATGAAACCCATCCTTGGGCAGGGCATTAGGAGTCACCCTCAAGTGGCCCGTGCACTTCACAAACTCCTCAGGACCCTCTGGAGAGGAAAGAGCAGGGCCGGCTGGAGCGGCCCGCGAGGGGGGCTGCCAGGCAGCTCCATCGCACTGTGTCACACAAGGGTCACCCCCACAGTATTCTGCGGTGCTGGACACAACCCACGCTTGGATACTGGGAGGAGGTCAGCTCGAATAAGTGTCAGGGGCTCATAACCCTCACAGAGGAGATGTTCAATGAAAACCCCTCCGTTAAGTACCCCAGGGTGGCTGGGGAAGTGGAGGAGGAGCCTGTATCCTGGCAGGAGCGGGAAGAGGCTCCGGGGAAGGACTGTGGGAACCAGGAAAGGGCGGGGCCAGAGCTTGCTTCTTGGGGAAGGCACACTTTTAAAGAGCCGAATGACTTCTAAGTTTTGATGTTTTGTGAGGAGTGAGGTCTGAATGACCTGTGCCAAGACCCAGAGGCAGGTAAGAGTGAGACATACATACCTGAACAAAAATGTCTTCTATCCACACTGCCCCACAGACCTCCTGCACTGACGGTCCAGCTGTCGACTGTTAGAAATGTGGCTGCTGTGACTGTAGAATCAGATTTTAAATTTACTTGTAACTAATTTAAATTTAAACTTAAATCGCCACATAGGACCAGGGGCTAGCATATGGGGCAGCACAGCCCTATGGAAGGTACAGGCGCACTTTTTTTTTTTTTTACTGTAACAAGTGTTGCAGAGCATTCTTTCCCCAGAGAAACACTGGGCTGTGATTTAGTCATAACTAACTTCTGCACACCCAACTGCCCGAGTTTCTTCTGTCTATAAGAGATAAACTTCTTCCTGTTTAGGGAGACCTTGCACCCACACCTTCAACAAATATATATCTTTACTGAATTCTCACTGTGCACAAGGTAACCTGCCTGGCAAAACACAATTAAAATAAAGAAAATTCAGTTTCTTTGACTGAGCTCAGCTGTTTAAAGCTTTAAAAAATTGCAGAGGGTGGCTTTGATAACATTTTGGAGTAAAATTATTTAAATTAGAAAATTATGCGTTTACAGCAATAAGTAAATGATGTGCATTTAGGGAGAGCTCTTCTTAATTCTATAGGTTGGCAGGTTTGATTTTTATCGTCACTGAAGATGATGTAATTGTGCCTTAATAAGCAAAATTATTAAAGGGTTTATGAGCTTTCATTTGTGAAACGCAGGGAGAAAAGGTCGATAAGGGCTCCCCTCGACAAATCTCTAAAGAATTTGAATTTGAAATGAATCTCATTCTACAAGGAAAAATGTAAAACCATCAAGACAGAAACTAACCAAAAAAAAAAAAAAAAGGAAAAAATCCTTAATTTATGTTGACTTCATTATTCTCTAGTTTAAAAGCAACTCAACATAAGATGAGGACTTTGAGTTCAAACTTTTAAGGAATTCACATATTTGCATCAATTTTTAAAAGATTTTATAACTAATGAACTTGGATTTCTTTTGGCATGGCATAAAATCCATTTGTACAGTTTTTAATTAAGAATGCAGCCTATGCAATTAAAATTGAGGGTAGGGACTTCATCTGATGTCCTATGAGAACCCCAGTCGAAAAAATTATGGTAATGCTGTGTGTCCTAAAAGCCTTCTCTGAGTGTCACCAACACGTGGTGCGGAATTACCCCTGCTGCATAATGAGGATTTGTTTAAAGTTGATAATTAGGAACATTTAATTTTGATGTGTTAGGGTCTTGTTTACCACTAATCTCTCTGGCATTTGCTGTGGGCTTGGGAACCAGCATGAGGATAATCAAAAATTGAGCTCAGAAAGTATAGACTGGGTCAAACTCACAATCCATAATGCAAATACTGCTGTTTTCACATAGGCAGGGGAATTCCTAATGTGGATTTTAATATTTAAAGTTACCAGTGCCATTATTGAGAATATTAAGATGCTTTCATGTCGAACTGATTAAAATTACATTTGGAATAATGAATGACATGTAATGTACAAATACCCACCCACTTGCACTTAAAAAAAAAGTATAAATAACTGTAATGGAAAGTCTTCCAAGGTTTTCTTTGGGGAGGCTCAGAGGTGGGGAGGCAGAAACCCAGGGCCAGTGGGTCCTATGAGGTGGCCTGTTCCAAGCCTTGTGACTCAGGGCTTGCCAAGAAGGAGACTCAAAAAGAAATTGAATTGCTCTGAAATTCAGAATTTATGTTCTTCCTAATTTTCAGAAGACTGAAGAGTCCCACTAAAATAGGTCTTTATATCTGGCAAGGAGGCATTTCTCAGGTTGACTTTGAGTCCTGTTCATTTCTTTAAACTTTGAGGGAGCAGCTCCAAATGTATTGTGTGGGTTGCTCCCTCTTGACAAAGCTGCATTAGGTTCTTATCAAAATCATCTTGGTTCCATCCCTCCAGAATGTAGGTCATGCACAAAGCGGTGCTTCTGCTATCTGCACTCAGAGCACAGATGCTCCGGCCTCCCTAGGTAACCCTCACAGTGAGGAGGTTTAACTGAGATGCAAGTCTTGGCAAGGAGTCCCATCCAGTGTGCTGGCTGCTCTCAAGGGCCTTCCTTGACTGTCAGAATAAACAGCTCACCAGCCCACTCTCACTTCCAGGCAAAGCGCTGGGAGGAACCTGCTGGCTTCTCCCCCTGCCCCATCCCCAGGGCACCAGAGTAGCAGGGTGGACTTGCTCCTGGGAAGAGGTCTAGGTTAGCTCCAAGTGACCCCAGTGTACGAGATGAAGCTGCCTCCACTGCCTCCCCCACTACACCCCTGTCAGCCTCCCTTTTATCACCAGAATGACCTTTTCTATTTGTAGAAGCAGATTTTATTTTTAAAGAACATTTTTAGTTTTACAGAAAAATGATTGGAAATTACAGAGAATTCCCCTACACTGTCTCAGCCTGGCCCCCACCTGTCAATTTGCCCATGAGTAACATTTTGTATTCTTGTGAAACATTTGTTAGAATGGATGAACCAATATTGACACGTTGTGATTAACTGAAGTCCCTGGTTCACCTCAGGCTTCCCTCATGGTGTTGTACATAATATGGGTTTAAACAAATGCACAATGGTGTGCGTCCACCATGATAGTATCATACAGAAAGTTTCCCTGCCCTAAAAACCTTCTGTGCTCTACCTAGTCATTCCTCCCTCCTCCTAAAAACAGACATGGGATCATGTTATTCCTCTTTATACAGTGATTAAATTAAAAACCGTTCCAGCACCCTCCCCTACCAGGCATAAGCCTATCATACTGCTCCACCCCTCCTCACCTGGAAGGATTATTGAATAAAGCCCAAGCACCTTAGTTGAGGGCATTAAAACCCTTCCTGCTCTGCCTGGTCCCTGCCTACCTGTCTAGCCCCATCAATCCCACATTCTTATATCCAATGAAGTGTCATAAATGAGGGCATGGACTTTGCCCAGGACACACCTGGGCTGGAACCCACCTCCTCCACTCTCCAGTTGCCTGACCTTAAAAGGATTAACTATCATCCACACTGGAAAAGATCAATGACACGTTGGGAAAATATTTTCAACAAAAATAGCAAATGTATCCTGATCGTATGAATAGTTTGTACATGTTTCTTTTATTCATTTAACAAGAGTTTGCTAAGTTTCTATGAATGTGCCAGGACAGCAGCACCCAAGTTTTTGTCTCTTTGTCTCAGGAAGTCTATCTACATCCCCACTAACCTGTAAAAAGAAAAGAAAAGCCACGCCAATCTAAGTGCTTATTACCAAGAGAGTCCTAGAATGATATCTTATAGTTTGCTTCTCAGCACCGATTTTTATTGGTAAAATATCTGCCAATCTGATCTGTCAGATGGTGTTTGTTTTGATTCACATTCCTTAGACTATGAATTATTTTTTATGATCATTGTCCATTTTCTCTTACGAATTGTCATTTCGTGTACGTAATGCTGCTTGCAAGTAACAGCCCTTTGACTGTGGCTTACATGTAAAAACTGTTTTCTTCATGCTGCGTGGATTACGGCCCCCAGCACAGAGTCCGGGATCTGGGGTCCCCTTCCGCTGTGACTGACCGCGAGCAAACGGCCGCTGAGGACGGTGCTCGCTGCGTGTTTGCAGATGAGCTCTTTCATTAGGCTGAGACTGTTTTCCTTTTAGCTGATAGTTGTTTGCTCAACATGAGCAGCGGCTTTCTTCTGTGCTTTTCTGAATCAACTGCAAATTATGCTAACTCCTATTTTTCCTGTTAATTTGTTAGTGTGGTATAGACTTTCTCGGAAAAAATCTGAGTTGGGTTGGTGTTCAGTTGTTTTCCAGTCTTTATGGCAGTGTAAGGCTGTGATTATCTGTTCTTGAAGGTTTGGGAAAATTCATCTTAAGGCTACCCATGCCTCTAAAACCATCTCGGGTAATGTCTTTCTGGGCATTCAATTTTTTTTTTTTTTTTTACCAACTATTCAATTTATTTAGTGATTATAGGCTTATTCACATTTTCTGTATTTTATTAATAAAATAGATTTAATTAATGAATTAGTAAATATTTTCTAGAAAGTTGTACATTTCATCTAACCTTTTAAATTTATTGACATTAAGTTGTTCAGAATACGTTGTGTCTATAGTTAAACCTCTTTTCCATTCCTAACAGCTTTAGTTTTTACACTCTTTCTTTCTTTATTCTCTTGTCCATTCTTATTGGGTTTTGTTTTTGTTGTTTGTTTTTTCTATTTAGTTAGTCTTTCTAAAGACCCACCTTTAGATCTCTATGTTTACTTTTTTTAGTCACTTTTCCTCTTGACATTACTATTCCTTTCTTCTACTTTCTTTTTATTTATTTTAATACTTCTTTCTTTTAATAAATGTGTTTAAGGCTATAAATTTACCTCCAAGTACCACTTTAGATACATCCCAGGAGTATTTAAACGTACCAGTGTCATGGTCCCTCATTCCAAATATTTCATATATTTTCGTTGGTGCATTATGATTTCCTCTTTAAACTATGGTTTGTTTAGTAGATCTTTTATTTTTCAAAATGTATTTCACTATGGTTTTCTAGTTAAATTGATTGAAATGTCTTCTGTATTGGTTATTTTCATCATTATAACATAAGGTCTCTCTTTTTACTTTCAATTTTTGTATTTTCTATATTAATATCACAAAAAACAATTTTCTTTCACTTAATGTTTCCCTGGGATATGTTTTCCCATCTCTTTATTGAAAACATTTTTGATTCATTTTGTTTTAGTTGCATATCTTATAAGAAGTATATATATATTAAATCTGGCTGATTTTCTGATTGTGATATGTGAGGTTAGTCTATTATTTTGTTTGTGATAGTGATCATATTTAGAATTATGGCTACCTTACTTCTTGGGCCCTCTTTATCACCACTTATGAGTTTATTTTCTCTTTTTATTTTCTCTGAAGGATTTCTTTTCTTCCCCTGTATCTTTTGTATTTTTTCTGCTGGTTTGAAAGTTATAGGTTGTATTTCTGTTTCAATTTTGTTTAAAAATTGTATAAACATATGTGTTAAAGTTATTCCACGTGTCTGTCTCACTCCCGAACAAGACAATGCACATTTTAAGGACCAGATGACTAGCTTCCTGCCCCCCACGACCTCCTCATTAAGCCGATCTAAGGCTGAGTTCCCTGTACAAAATGCACACAATTATTATTTCTCATTGTCAATAATTAATTAAACTTGCCAATGTATCTTACCGCTGTTTCTTGCACCCACCTCCTCCCTCTGGGCCTGCTTGTGTTCTTGCTGAGGCCAGACTTCTAGTAGTTTTTTCACTGAGAATTTTGAATAGCAAATTTTTAGCCTTTGTTTATGTGAAGAAATAGTCTTTCCTTCGCTCTTGAAAAAGACGTAGCTGGGTGCAGAATGCTGGGCTGACAAACGTTCTTTCTCAGGCTTTGAGGATCGGCTTCTGTTGCGTTCAGGCTTCCTGGGTGGCTGCTGGGAAGCCTTCTCTCTGCTCGTCCCATTTCCAAGATTTCCATCCGGCTCCTTTTTTTCATGGCTACTTAGTCTCATTTGAAGTTTTCCTTTTTGTTTCCTACTTTCTTGTTTTCTAAAACTAGGTGCTATTTTTTTCTTTACATACTGAGGGCTCTAAACATGCTCATTTTCAGGTCTTTTCCTTTAACTCTGTAATTTCGCCTGGAGCAAACACACCTTCACATGAATAACTGTGACGCTCGCTGCCCTTGGCGCTACGTCTCTGCAAATGTTCCTTGGAATCTCGTGTCCACGGGTCTTGAGAAAGAAAGGAGATAGATCTCTGACCTCTCCCTGCCTTCCGCCCAGTCCAGGAGCTTGTCCGTTGTCACCAATCGGCTCCCCTGGACCCGGGTGCAGAGCCTGGCTCAGTTCTGGGCACGAGGCTGTGTCCGGGTGGTCCTTCCTCCCTCGGGTCCCAGCTTCACAGGGGGCGCTGCCGTGGACGGCACTGCCAGCAGCAGCTTTGCTGCAGCCCTTCAGGAGCAGGGGCCTGCTTCCTGGCCCGGCTTCCAGCAGGGGCTTCTGTGGCCCACGGAGCACGGTGAGCGGTGACCTCCAGCAGCCCCTGCTCTGCCCGCACGGGTGCCCACCACCTGGCTTCCTGTTCCACGGGGCCCACGGAGCTGTAGCCCTGGATTCCTATGTGCCTGTGTCTTTTTACATTTTTCCCTCTTGTACTTTATCTGTCATTGTTATGTCTTTGGAAAGAGTGGAGCCGGGGGCTCACACTGTGAACTTGCAGTGCTGGGGTGCAGAGTCGCAATGTTAATGGTCGCAAATATTCTGTTATATTTTAATCCTTATTTATTTCGCTATTACTCTCATTTCATTAAATAACTTTAAAAATTATAAATAACTCTATATTGATTACATTTTAACAGTTTGTCTAGGATAAATTTCTTTTTTTTTTTTTTTGAAGGTTATTCTGGATCTTCAAGTCACTATTTAAAAATTTTTTGAAGTATGTTTGGTTTACAGTGTTGTGTTTCAGGTGAATTCACAGCAAAGTGATTCAGTTATACATACTCATATTCTTTTTCAGATTCTTTTCCCTTAAAGTTGTTACAAATATTGAATATAGTTCCTTGCGCTATGCAGTAGGTCCTTGTTTCTTATCTGTTTTATACGTAGTAGTTAGTATCTGCAAATCCCACACTCCTAATTTATTCCTCCCACCCTCCACCACTAGGATAAATTTCTTAGAAGAGAGAAATAGCATGTCAACAGGTATCAACATTTAAAAAACTACTTTGATACTCAGGATTTTTTTCCTCCCAAAAGATACCAGGTGTGGGTGTGCATGGAGATGTGTGTTTGTGTGTATGTGTGGGTGGGTGCATGAGTGTGTGTTCCAGGCTGAGAAAACTGCTGGTGAGAAGATGCTAAGCAGAAAATGTGACCCACAGAGCTCCTGTATGACCGGGATCTGCAGGAAGAAATGTGCATGGCATGAAAAGTGCACTCACTGTTTATTGACTAAATAGCCTAGGATGGAGACTGATGGGAAGCCAGCCAGATGTACAGACAGGGGTCACACTGCAGGACTTTGCAGATTAGACTAGGGATTGGGGGCTTTACATGAGGAAAAAGGGGTACCATTTAAGGTAGCAGCACGACACGTTACATGTTGTATTTTTCACACCTAAGCTGGGATGTCTAGTGGTGTCAGAGTTGAAAAGAGGGAGGGATGAAACACGGAGACCATCTAGGAGACGTCCATCCCTGTTGGTGAAGGTGAAGGTGGCGGCCAGAGGGCTGGCCGTGTGCGGAGTGAAGGGAGTGCATTCAGACACCTGTGGAGACTCAACGCCCAGGACTCATTGCTTGAATGAAGTCAGTAGAGGAGGCGGAAGGTCCTGATTTCTGATGTGTCTGGTGGGTCACACAGAGGAAGAGATAACAAGAAGTAGAAATGGATTTTGGTAAAGGATGATGAGTTTTGAGATTGAGGGGAAATACTGAGTAGCGTTTAATTCCATGAGTCTGAAATTCAGAAAAGTAGCCTGGGGTTGGGCCATCTGGGACTTCTAAAGCCACGGACCTGAGATGCCTTGGATTGCTGTGAGCTGGGGAGAGAGAAGGGCTGGGGTTGGACCTGCAGGAACCCCAGGGAAGCAGGAGGGGCTGCCTGGTGAGGAGGGACATGGTGTTCCAGAAGCAGGGCAGAGAGACAGCTCCCCTGAATTAGACTCCCCTGAAAAGTCAGCACCATCAGGCTAGAAAAGTACGCGCACACTTGGAGACCTAGAGGCTATCAGTGACTTTAGCCAAAACCAGTCTTGGAAGAGTGGAAGCCAGATAAAGTGGGTGGAAGAGATGCTGATTAAACAGTGGAGAAAGGGAATAAAGAAAAAAACTGCAGGAACTTATCTGCAGAGAGCGAAATGGGAGGTCAGACAGAGCCCTGCCCCGCCGCCTGGGGCGCAACCCGCAGGCTGAGTGCTCCCCCCACCCCACCCCGCAGCAGCCGCCAATGTTAATCCACCTGGAAGGAGGGAAGTGACTGGGAGGGTGTGCGGCTGGGGCGACAGGGGCGTCCAGGGGTGGTGGAAACCAGGGTTTGTCCAATGCTCTAAGCCATCGTGCTCACCGACACAGATTGTAATTACATCACCACCATTTAGTTTGTTCCTCGTTACTTAGATGAGAGAAAGAACTGAGTTATCGCAGCTCTCACCCTTTGAGAGCCTGGCACACCTCTCGGAGGTAAATCATGGTCAAACGAGAGGGGACCATTGCCATGCGCAGGGCCAGCTGGCACACAGCAGCCGGTGCCACCCCAGGGCTGGATGGCAGCCGCAGGGCAGGGCAAAGCATCCCTTTGTGCCCTTGTGTTGGAAGCCTGGACACGGATACAAAGGAATACAAATTAGTGGCAGAGAAAAAATGACTCTGCCGCTCACCCGTGTCCTGGGAGCAGGACGAGGTCTCCATCCCGTGGAGCCTCCCTGCTCTGGACCACACACTCCCCCGAGCTCCTCCAGCCCAGGGAACAGTTGGCCAAGAAATATATGTAAACTGTAAATCAAAAGCATAAAATATATGAATGAAGAGAAAATGCACTTTGGCTGTAAGAAGAGACATCTGTTGGGCTCCATATAATATAATTAACAACTGGAACCGAGTTGGCGGGAAGGGTGGTGGGTGCCCCCGTGGGAGAGCGCCCGGCCTTTGTCAGGCTGACCTCATATGAAGCCTTGGCAGGAAATTTACAGGGTCACCTGAGACCAGAGGGAAGTGGAACACTCAGGCCTGGGGGAGGTGACTGTCACCGCTCACGGGCGCTCGCTTTGCGGCAGACAAATGGGAAAGGGCCCAGTTTACTTTCTTGTAAAGAGCAGCCTATGTTTTCTATTCAGTTATGCTCTTTCCTTGATTGGGTTTTTCATGGTCCCTTTCTCCTAGGGCTTCCGGGGGAAAGAGACCTCGGGTTTGCCGAGCTCCTGCTCTGGTCCACCGGCCTCTTGTCTGACAGATTCAGAACCACGGTGGGACACCGGGGGGCAGGTGTGACGCTTAGACACATTATTTATCTTTTTAGATAAAGAAATTGCTAGAAGAATGGTTAGCCGGCTTGTGAGGAGCCCCCAGCTCATCTGCGAAGGAGCCTCGGCCCACACTGAGGCCCCCAGCCCCAGAACCCACCACCTCAAAGAGTGGCCCTCGAGGAAAAGGCATCTCAGTCCACGTGGGGGCCCTTCTCCTTGTGCGGAAGAGGCCCCCACCCTCCAAAGGAGGCATCCACGTTCACGCTTAAAGTGCATTTTGAGGGTCAAAGCCTAGACTTTTTATTACTGCTCCAGAGTTAATGTGGGTTTTGAAGCAATTCAGGGAAATCACTTTTGTTCAATTGAAAAGACTGTGGTTGTCCTCTTGGAAAGACACACAGAATGCAGATAGATATAATTTTATACTTTTTTTTCTGGGGGTTTTAGAGGAAAATCTCTATTTGTGGGAAAGAAGTTTTAAGAGGATGGTGTCCATCTCTGTGTTCCTTCTCTTCCATCAGACATCCTGGAGGCCTTGCTGGGTGAGTCAGGTGCCAGCATTTCTGGTGTGTTTCTGACTTTTCATTCTATTATATCTGGGTGGCCCTGGATATTAAAACATAAATATATGGACACAGAAATAGTAAAACATAAAATATATAAAATATATACACGTAAATGTTGCATATGTGAAATTTAATTGTTTTTTATAATTACAGCCTTTTATGATTTTTAGCTTACATGTAATTTTAGATTGACATTGACTGATACTATTTTGAATGTCCTTTAGTGTCATGATGTAATTCCTTGTATTTCCATCTTGTCTTCATATCATCTGAAGTCCAACAAAAGTCTCCCCCACCCCCAGATTTAGGGCCGCTTATGCTCCAGCCCTCCTGCTGGTGGGAGCTGACCTCTCCCCTCGGCTGCAACAAGGATCAGTTGCTTGAGCTTCAAAAATGTCTACTCCTCAAGGTCCAGACCCTGCCCTCTGGCCCTCGGGCAGGCACTTCCAGACAAGGGTCTTGTAGGTCTGCACATGCCTGTGTCCCAAACTTGATTTGTGCTTCCCCACATGCATTGATGCCCCCCTTCCCAGTTGCTGGCCCCGTTGTCCATCTGCTCACCCACGCCAGAAAACTGGGAGGCAGCCCGAACTCTTTTTTTTTTTTTTTTTCTTTTCACTCCCCGTGTGCTATTAGCCTGCAAATACCCACTGGGTGGTATCCCGCAGGCAGGTAATTTACCCAGAGTTGGCCTCCTCATTCTCCTTTGTAACGCTGCCCATGGTTGATGGAAAAATGTTACTGAACCAAACCTGGGTCCGCTTGCCCGCCCGCAGTAAAGCCAGTCTACCTTGGTGAAGGGAAGTGCAGCGTGCACTGCAGGCACCCAGCAAGGAGTCCAGGCAGCTAGTGCTGAAGAGACCTGAACTCCCTGAAGACTTTATGTCAGAGGGCAGTGGTGGGGTGCATGATAAGCTCGTGGAAATCGTTCTGCTCGGCTGGTGGTGAGGTCATCGGGGGTCAACATCACCAACTTTCTGGTTCCAGCTGGTCTGGGGCCCACGTGCTGGTGGGCAGCACACAGTTAACTCCTTCCATCTGGTAGGGGTTTCTGTCTCTGCAAAACAGCTCAGAGGACATGGTTCGGAATATTATCTGTAGCCCTTGCGGAGGAACTAAATGTCCTTGACTTTGTTTAATGGCTAACTATTATTATTTTATCTCACTTAACTGTTTTCTTTCTGCATTTTCTCAATACTCTGATTAAATCTACTCTTTGGAACTCGGGGAAGCCTAGGAGACTAAAGTTTTTCTACAGACAAGAGATGGACAGAGGACACTAGGAAGGGTCCGTTCTGGGAAGGCCCCACAGGGTCCTGCTCGGTTCCATAACTATGCACCTGTCCTCCAAGGAAGAAATCTAAGAGCATCCATAATCTCTTCTCTTTCTTATGTCCCACTTGTCTCATGTTCTAGAAAATCTACTTCTTGAACCAGAATGGCACTAGTTCCTGCCTGGACCGCTGCCAGACCCCTTAACAGGGCTCCCTGCACCCAGCTCCTCAGCATGATCCATAATCTTTCCCAACCTGCTCTGTTCCTCCATCCTCATCTCTTGCCACGCACTGCCTTCAGTGACACCAACAGCTCACAGGGCTCTGAACAAACCATGCCACCTTCTTAGCAGACTCGTAGGCTTGGTGTGTCTTTAATGCACACCTGGCCAGTTGGCCAACTCCTAGTCATCACTTTTAACAGCAGCTGCCGTGCCATCCTGACACCCGCCTGGCCCTCTATGTGACCTGTGAGTTCCTGCGTGTCTCAGTCATGTCACCTGCTGTGCTGACGTGCAGAGGTTTTCTCATGTCTCTGTCTCCCCAGATGGGCGGCAGGCACTTTGGGGCAGTGACTTAGTCATTTTTGTACCTCATCGCCCAAATCAGTGCTTGCTATAAACATCAGTAAATATTTGCTGAATGAATGAGCAAATGAAAACAGGATGTTTTCCAGGCATGGCTCAATCCGGACACCCTACCAGAGGGAACAAAGCCATGCCGTGCTGGTCTCTGAGGGCATTTTCAGCTCATCTCCGGCAGCTCTCCCAAATCTATCCTACGTCGCCAATGGCAGAATTGTCATTCCCTCCTACCTTTTCCCCTCAGCAATCTCACCCACAGTCTTGGCTGTGATTCCCACCTCATCTTGGATGGATCACAAAGCTGCATCTTTAGCCAGACTTCTCCTCCGAGCTCCACATCTGTCTAGCCAGCTGCCTGTTTGGAGCTCGCATTGATACCTGCAAGTCAGTGAGCCTCACCCCTGCCCTGCCCTCTTCCCGGCTCCCTCCTCACTAAATGGGACCACCATCTGTTCCCGGGAATGAGCGGAAACAGGAGTCATTCTGAGCCCCTCTCTCTAAATCCCCCCACCGATCTCCAGCCTGTCGCCAGCTCTGCGAGGATTTTGCCTCCCACTTATTTCTCCAACAGATATTTACTAGACACCAATTATACGCTGGGCTGTCCCCGGGCTTCGGGAATCATTGATAAATAAGACAAGCAAGACCCGGATCTGCTGGAGTTCACACAAGGGAGGAAGCCACCCACGGATACGTACACAACTAGGTGTTAGGAAACACTGTCAAAACACTGAAATGCGATTGTGATGAGGGGGACTGGGCAGTGTGCTAAAAGGCTGTTCATTGCCCACCCAATATCCACTTTCTTTTTCTTCTTCACTAAAAAAAAAAAAAAAAATCCCATGATTTTATTTTAGGCAACCATGTGCCTAGCTAAGAACCAGCAACAAACTGAAAAATAAACTTTATTTCCAGCCCCCCTCACCACCGGGGTGGTCACGTGACACATTTTGGTCAAAGAGGCCTAAGAGTTGCTTTCCGGACGTAGGTGGTTTCCCATCCCCTTCCACGGCTCCCGCCTTCCTCCCTGGAACGTGAACGAGAGGCTTGAACTGGGGCTGCCTCATGTCGCCGTGAGTGGCAGAGAGACTGAAGGTTCTCGCCAAGAGTGGCAGAGTCACAGGGAGGCGTGGCCCAGACACACACTTGGTGACAGTCTAGCCCCTTGCACCGGGCCCGGGATGGTGGTCTCCAACCTTCTTGCTTTGTGAGAGGCGCACCCCACCAAGTCCGTTTGGCTGAGCTTCTGTCCAGGCGCTGTGTTACCTGCAGCCCAGTGCAATGCCAGGTGCACAGGCAGCGTCCCTCCCGGGTACCCAGGAGACCCGTCGGCCTGTCTCCTTGTCCACCCTACCACAGACCCCGGAGGGCCTCCTGCCTGCTGGACCAGTGTCCACACCATCCTCCTGCAATCACTCCACCACGCCCCAGTCACAAGGATGCTCCAGGTGCACATTTGATCAATCTCGTGCTTTCTGTAGCTTTTAGAACAAAGTAGGGCCTCTGAGCCCTCCAGCCTCACCACGCTCTACGCGCGGCTCCCGGCCTCCCCGGCCTCTTCCCAGCCTTCATTCTTGCCTTATTCCCTCTGGCTTCATCTTCCCTCTCAACTAAGTCTAGTTCATTTCAGAAATAGTAGAACCTGTGTTTGTCACCTCTGATAGTCCCAGAGCCAATGCCCTACACCCAGAATATTTGTGGGAAAAATGGGTGAATGGATAGACGGAGGCTTTGGCTCTTCTCTGGAAGCTGTTCCATTTGCCTTGCATTTCTTTCTCCTCTTGAGCATCTACGACTCATCCTTTAAGATTTAGAGAATCAGGAGTTGGTGTCTCAACAAATTAAGTGGGATGGTGTTGGTACACAATCAGGGCAGGTTCTGACAGAGTGAGCCCTCAACGGAAATCCACCGTCAAGGTAGCCCTTGTCTTCACTTCGAGTCTGTTCTCTCTCGGCAGAATTAGGTCTCTCAGCTTTTGTGTTTCTACAATTCCTGGTCTGCACACATATTTGTTGACCATATATGCATCAAGAGGTGTTTGCAGATGCACACTGTCCCCTCCACTGGACTGTGAATGCCACTAAGGGATGAAGTCATATTTTGTTGGCTTGGTCCCACATCAGCATTTCCAACACGTCAAACATGTTCTAAAATTGTCAGAGTTAATCCATTTTATCAAAAAGAAGCCTGCACCTTGGAAATGCTGAGTCCTCCCACAGCTGGGGGGAGGAACGGAGCCAGACACGAGCTGAGGACTGAGCAAGGCTAGTCCTTGTCTCCTACCTTGATGCCCCAACTGTCTCGCTTCCATGATTTACATATTTTTAAGAAATATAATGACTAACGTATGGCAATTCCAGGTTTTTACACAAAAATCTCTATCTTCATAATATACTCCTGGAAGACAATGAATGTTTTCATCTCTCAGTGAGCTCAACCCTTTGTTATTATATAAAGAATTAAATGACTGATTTATCCAATTAGTCACAATCCTTTAAAAATAATCCTGGCGTGGCTGGTATGAGCAGGACAGCAGTCGTGGAGAAATCCAGACACACCATGTAGAGAAATTTCTATCGACTTGGTGTGGGTACCTCTCACTCAGCAGAAATCCATTTATCAGCCTTCAGAGCAGGAGGCGGGGGGTGGAGAAGACAAGCCACCTGGTGGAACAGCCTCCCTTGGCCTGCGGGCGCCATGGGCTGTCAGGCTGCCATCTTGAGCCCACCTCCGTGTCCCCGCTGCCGGGGCCAGTTTGAACGGCTCACTCCTGCTTCCGAATGAGTTCTGACTAAACGCCATCAGCCGTGTGACAGGGTCTAACAAAAACCAGCGCTCTGCCAGGTTCAATAAACACCTTTTTCAGGGTAATGGTCCTTAATGAGGACACCAGCCATCAGTTAGGTTGGGAACATACTGTAATTATTACTGGGCAGAGATGTCGGAAAGGGAGGCCCGCCAGTGTAAAGACTGGAACGATGTGGGGGAGGGGAGCACATGGAAAAACATCGCCTTCGCTCTAAACTTCACGCTGGTGGGGAGGCAAAAAACAACAACTCAAGTTGTAGGGATTATTTCCAAAACGATGTCAACAATTTATCAAGGGACCTGGGGTTAAATAGTCACTCATGTAATCCCTGCCAAGTTTTGTGCATCTCTAATTAAGTCAATGAGAGAATCGGAACCTTGCTTGATGGAGCACTTGGCTACATTGGGTCTGTTATATGAAGCAAGAAACACCTTCCATCAAAATAACCCTTGAGGGTCTGCCATGAATGTCACGGATGTTCCCATCACATCCGTGCTGAGACAGCCTCTGCCCCCAAGGAGCTCAATGTATTACGGCTGTGTTTGTGTATAGCTCATCTCCCCAATTATAAGACCAAAAGCGTGAGACTCCACCTTAGAGGCGCAGAGAAATGGCCTTTGGGGGCTCGGAGGAGGGCAGGGTCGCTTTTGGGTGGGAGGGGCAGGAGCGGCTCCTTGGAGGAGGTTACAATTCATCTCATTTATTCATTTAAGGCTCATCTGTGGAGTGCATGCCTGTTCCTGCCAGCCCTGGAGACTCCGGGGCGACTGAGACCGGGTCCTGCCCGAAGATGACAAAGTAGATTGTGGGAGACTTACTAGATGGGACCTGAAGGATGGCGAGGATTTTGACAGATGAGTGAGGGCCGGGGGAGAGTGCTCCGTAAATTGGCACAGGCTGAGCGTCTGGGGTGAGAACAGCGTGGACAACTCGGAGACTGCCAGGACTGAAAAAAGGACATCGCTTTTATTGAGCACCTACTGCGCACCGAGCACCGCTACAAAGCTTGCATATTTTATCTAGCCGACGCTCGCAGTAACACTCTGAGGTGGGAATTCTTTCAGCACAAACTGACTGAGGCACAAACGGAAACTTAGGGAACTTAATTCTCCCCAAGCCACACAGCTAGTAAGGGGTGGGGCAGGGGGTAGAATTCGCTCCCTGGTCTTTCTTCCACCTCTACAAGTTGCCTAGAGTACTGAGCGCATATAAGGCAGCGGGGCAACGGGCTGCGAAGGCTCGGAGGCTGAGCTACAGAGGGCTCTGAACGCCGGCTAACAGAACTGTTCTCTGTAACTCGGAGCTTAAGTCCAATCAGATGAGCGATGCGTTGGCCAGAAGGGTGAATCCTGGAGAAAAAGTAATGGCAATAAACTGGGGAGGGGTGTTGGGAATAAAAGTGGGGATGGGCGTCAGGGACGGGGGGCACTGGGTGAGAAGTGCTTACGGGGGTCTCAGACTCGGGGCTGCAGTTGGCTGGGAAACTGGAGGCGGGTGTGGACGTGGGGACACGCTGAGGGCCCTGCAGAGGACACGGCATCCGGGTCTCGTTCTCACCCACAGTTGAATCAAGAGTGGCCCCCTTGGGTGAGGGGAGTGAAATGGTCCTCCCAGGAGAGGATGCCCACCTCCCCGACTTGCCTTCAAATAGGTCGCTTTCTCCTGTGTTAAGCGGGAGCGCGCAGGCAAGTTATGGTGAACGCTGGAGCATAAAATCTGTGCTCTTCACAAAGGATGGGGTTGATCCACTTTGGTGGGGAGTTGGAAGCTTGTGCGTTTTTTGAAGCCCTTTAAATTACAAATTCAACACAGCTCTAGGCAGTCCTGGGGCTTTGAAAGATCCCCACCTCAGAGAGTCCCTGAGTCTTAATGCCCTCAGCGAACGGCCCTCTGACTGAAGGCGCAGGGAAGCTCCAGGCGGGGGCTGCCCTGGCTGAGAGGCTGGGCCAGCCTTCCCCGGGAACCTCTTTCTAGAACCAGATTCTCTCGCAGAGTCCGCCATAGTCCACTCCTGGTGCTGTGTTTGACTTGTCACAGTGAAACGTCAGGCTGGCTTCCCTTCCACTCCCGGTGTGCCCCTGGGCCTCCTTCCAACACAGTGTACATCCAGGAGATAGAAATGGATTTTAATATTAATTAAAGCTAAGCAGAATTAGGGAAATTAATCTGCTATAAAAAAAAATCATGTCATATATTCAAAACTCCAACAGAAAGAGGGCAAGTCCTTGTTTGGATCCGAGTGAAAGGGGACCGTTGTCCGGCACAGAATCCTCCTGGTCTGGGCTGCACAACCTTGTCCTAAAGAAGAATCTTCACTGGGACACAGGCCGTAACTCAGTCCTCTGTGAAGGCATCAGTACAATTGTTTAATCTCCATAGATTTTTACGTAGATGTTTTAAATCAGGGTGAATGTTAACAATAGAGTTTTGCAAAAGAAAACAAGAATGTTGATTATCAATCACCACACACTTTACAACTGCGATGACTACAGAATACAGAGAGTGGCCACAGGTGACAGTTCTCTGCCCCAAGTCAGCAGTGGCCAGCTAGTTAAAGGTGACGAAGGGAGACTCCCGTTTCCAACCACGTGCTAATTTGATGTTGAAGTCAGCATATTTCCTGAGAATGTGTGCTAACATTACTGAAAACAGGGAATGTCACCTTTTAAGAGAATCTTCATACAAAAAATTGCTTCTTGACAGAATGCTCCCGCAGATTTTATCAATGATGCTATGAAATCTTAAACATATCATTTTTGAAATGAGCTGTTTCTTATCGAAGACGTTATCAATTGGTAACTATTTCTCTGACTTGGGAATTCTGAAAACGATTTTAATTGTAGTGGCAGGGAGATTAATTTTCTTTTCTTCTTCTTCAGGAAGACTCCTCCTATTGGGGAGACCTTGCTGTTTCTCTTAATTGTTTTTGACGTCACACCGGTTATGATTGTTTTTTCACTACGTTAAAGAGAAAAATCAGTTTCTGCCACACACACACACAAAAAGAATTACATTAACATAAACAGAGCTAGTAATGCATTTTTGTTCTCTCAACTGCCCGAGAAATCAAACTGAGAAGGAAAATGTTTACGTAATTTAAGGAAAAAAGGCTTAATTATCAAGATTCCTAAAAAAGATGATGTGCTCAGTATGGCACCTAAAAGATGGAGATTGATTTCTTTCTGAAGCAGATATCCAGAACTAAAGATCAGGGGCAATTAAAAACGGTGGTCTTTTGTAAATTACTCCCAGAAGAAATCTTGGAAATCTTTCATTTTAGTCATTTCGGTCCAGTGAACCATAAAGCCATTATGAAGGAACGAAAATACTAGGGCGAAAATTGAAATACAACAGTAATTAACAATATGAATATATCAAAATAAAAATGAATTGGGAAGATAATGCTCATCACACAAGCAACATAAAATGAAAACATTAAAATCTTACCAAAATCAGATCTAAAAGTAAAAGACACTCAAGGCAGACACAGACTAATTCCAGGCACCATTTTCCAAGACTGAGACTGAAAGATTATTTGCAGCATCTCTCAAAATGCAGAATGAAGGTGTCTTCACAGGCTTGCTTTTCTTATGTTTTGAAATTATTTCTCATTTATCTAAAGCACATTAACGAACATGAGGCACAGTTTCTATTTACTTTAGAATCATGGTTAATAACCCCCATCTTGGAGTTTCACTTTTTGCTTCCATATGCTAAATGCCAGCAAAAATATTAGCGGAAAACCAAGGGAAATGTGCAGCTATCACAAACACAGATTTCCCTCTGGGTTCTCTAATACTTTACAGACAAATGTTAAAGATTTATTGCACATGAACATCAAACATGGTTTTACTACAGTTCTCATTTGGATCAAATTGACACATTTTACATTCATTTTAGCCCTAATGAGATTCTTTCACTACACATTATATTCTGAGTGACCCCGTACATTAAATTTGTGGCATGGAACAAACCCATTGATATAACAAAGCCCTAGACTTACTGGTTTCTTAATTTACAAAAGAGAGAAAACAGTTTAGCAAAATCATAAATCTTGAACAAATGAATGTATTAATCGGTACTCAACAGAGAATACAAACACTGCGTAGATGGGCTGTGTTCTGCATGAGGTTCATTTGTGGGGTTGATAATTCAACTCTAGACTTGGATTATAACCTGAATATTCAACAGTTCAGGCATATTTCATGATTCCAATCGAGGGATTTGGTAAAGACAAGTTATAGTCTTAACAAGGATGGAAAATTAGATTTGCAATTCATTTTTAAATCATTGCTAACGGGCTGCCATGATTCCATATTTACTTTGGTACACAATGACTTATTTTTAAGAATCAGTCCTAGAAAATATTCTCGTTGTTTAATCCTCCCTGTAAGGAATGTGATGGAAGTTTGTATCGCAGCAGCTGCAAGGCTGCTCCTCCAAGAGGGAGGAGGTGACCTTCAGGAGAGGTGACAGGAAACCAGAAAATGTTAATTAAAATTATTAGTGCTGTTTGAGGTGCTTATCTTGTTTACTGCTAAGGTGTTACTCCCTTCTGCGTAATTAGGGATAATTTTACTTACTTTCAAGTCTGTAATTTTAAATATCACAAAGTTTTATCTTCCAGCAGGAAGTAATTCATTATTGGCTGATATGTAACTGCTTGATGTTTTAATCAATACATGCAACTTCCACAAGCCCCTTACAATTTATCTAGAGGTCCTACACCTCTTTCAGAGCGGCAGACTGTGCCTGGTACATGAATTGAATTTTTTTTTTTTTGGCTGGAATTTCAGCATCATTCTAGGTTTTTGATGTGGGGAAAGATTTTTACTTGATCTGTCCTTTTATATTTCTTTATGTTGGAGACTTTACAGGCAAGCAATGCTGGCAAAATAAACTTCTCTGAAGTCAACTCTATTTGCAAGCAAAGAACTCCGGTCACTTAATCCCCTCCAAAACCAACCAACAAACAAAAAACAACCACAAATATTTTACCCCCGTAAGAAATAAATGTCTTAAAAGTCATTGATGTATTTTAAATCTACCTAGTCTCTGCTTTTAGCTGTTGCTACAATTTACATATGCAGCCAAATTCCATATTAGAATTATTTACTGCAGGTGTTAAGGTGGTAACGTTCAGGAAGAGCCCGGATGACACAGTGAAGGCTTCTCTGCGTGATTATGATGGTTTAAAAATAAATTTTTCTAAGTTTCTTGCAAAATCTTCAATTTTTGAAAATCTGTTATTAGTGGAAAGCAAAGAAATGTCTAAGCTAGATTCTTTCTTTCATTTATAGTAAACTGTGATTTTTTTTTTTTTTTTTCTGTTAAGTAAACTGGAAAAGGGCTGTGAAGGTTGATCTGTAAAATCGTGATTAGGTTGAGACCCACCACCGGTGCCTGGTTTTGATTAAACTGTAACAGGAAAATGCTTAGTACGAATATCAAAGGGCATCTTCAACTGATTATCATTTTTTAGCTCAGTGATTTGCTTGAAGGTTTGAACTGGAAACCATCCTTCAAAATACCGAGTGGCCTTTAAAGGTGTGCAAAGAGCATTCCTCAGAACATCACCTTACCTCTGTTTAGAACAGCATGCTGGTGAAATCCGAAGTTGACTATTCTAGAACAGGTCAGGGTTTAACACTCACTGGTTCTACAGGGAATCAAGCTACGAGTCCCTTAGGATAAAGGAGAACCAGGCCGAGTCCGTGCCCCCCACAGAGCCTGGTTCCGTGGATTGTTCCCCAAAGGTAAGGAATCAGCCCTCGTGGCTCAACAGAGTTAACGACCCTCCCCGAGAACTTCCTGAACCCGGCAAAACACTGCCCTAGATTGAGATCCCCCACACGGTGTTCCCATCACACCCGTGTTCCCATCGCACCGGTTCAGTAATTAGTAGGCTCCGAATAAGCCATCAGTCCCACTGGGGGAGCCCTTTAAAACATGCTAATGAAGCGAACTTGGTGACTTAATGAAAGACGTTCAGGAAAGCCTGCAGGTGGAGACGGGTGGCTCCGGGCTGGTGCATCGCGAGGTGCGGCCCTGGGTCCTCCTGAGCCCTCTGTCCTCTGGCTTTGTCTCCTTGAAGCTGCCAGGCCTGAGCCTCTCTCTGGATCAGACATGATGGGTCCTAACTGGACGCCAACTGCTGCCCTCCCACGGTCAGCTCTCCAGGGGCAGTGGCGAAGATCCTATCAAATGCGTACCAGGTCATGTCATGCCAATGCCTAAAATGTTTCATCACACTCAGCCCTGTCCCCTCCTCCCGACTTGTCCCCCACACAGCCCCGTCTTACTGCCTTTTTCCTGTTCCTGAGACGATTCAAGCTGTTCCCTCCGTTCTGTTTCTTTGGTTGGTCTTTGTTCTCAGGCCTTTCCCCTGACCCCATCCTTCCAAGGAGTGTCTCGGCCGTCTCGTGCTTGACTCCATCCCTAACACCTGGACGAGCTCCCTGAACACCTGCAGACTCCAATGACCCAATTCAGCGCAGCCCGGGCGGAGGGCTGAGGTCCTGACCCGCTCAAGCTGTTCCTTCCCCCAGAGGCCCCCTCCCTCCCTCTCCCTGTCCTTTCCCATGTCTTCCTCCGGGAGCCTGCCGTGCAAACCTCCCCTCTTTTAAGGAGCACCCTTAGCGTTCCTCAGGTAGGGATGTCCTTCCTGAAGACATGCCTGGCTCCGCAGCCTCGCGGTGCCTGGCTCCGGCACTGGTGGTGGGCGCCGCATGTGCGTGTAGTGGGCACGGCCACCTGCCCTGTTGGCGGGGCAGCTCCCCACGGCGCTGCACCCACGGGGGGAGTCGGGGTGCACGACGCGGAACTGGAGGGCAGCAGGCGGCAGAACTCGGCCATTTTTGGGGGCGGCCCGGGGCGGGTCTTTGAGCTGCGTGCCCGGCGGCGAGGAGGAGGCCACGAGCCGCGCAGGTGCTCGGCCCCCCCGCCCCCCCCCCCCCCGGGGGGGGCTTCCTCCTCTGCCCGAGCCGGCGGCCCGGGTCCCAGCGGCGCCTCGGCGTCTGGCCCGGGCCCCGTGAGGGCGCGCGGTCACCGCGTCTCCCGTCGGCCCGTGTGTGGGCCTTTCTCTCCACGTTGTTCTCTCCCACGCGCTTCGTGAGGAGCGTGCGGAGCTCCACCTAAAGCTTTGTGAGGCGTCACGACTCCTTTTCCAAAGCAAGAAGCCGCTCCTCACTCCCCCCAGGATGCCGGTGCCGTGCAGCCCCGCGCGGTCCGCTCCGAACGCGTGTGCTACCTTCTTCTGCTGTTATCAGTCCTGTCGCCAACACCAGGCTTGCTCTTGGCGCAACAGTAACGGTAAAGAGACTTCTGGAAAACCAAGGATTACATGCGGTGAGTGAACTGATGCATCGGGGGACTAAGGCATTCTGAGGAATCCCGCTGCTCCTGGCAAACGTCACAGGAGTGCTAGTTCTGAGATGGATGAGGACACTCACAGCCGCAGGAACCCTGAGCTACCAGCCCCTGTTCATACGGAAGCAGTCGGGCTCCGGGAGCTCAAGGACCTCGCTCCCGGCCACGCTGCTGGAGGGGTCCGAGTCAGGATGGCGGCCACATCTGTCTGGCCCCCATCACCTCCCCTCACCCCAGCACCAGGACCATGTGTCAAGGCAAGGGCCATCAAGAAATACCAAAGGAAATACTCTTTAAACAACAACACGTTTAGGTTTTGAGGGCAGTTTTATCTTCTCACTTTTCTAAACTATAGACCGAACACCTATCGTGTGATGGCCGTGGGCTGGCCACAGAAAGCCTAATTAACTTAAAACCAGGTTCATTTTTGAATCCATGGTATGTTTGTTCGGAGCCAAAGGCCAACGGGGTTTAGATGTTGTTGGAAGTATATCCCCTGAGGAATTAAAAAATATTCTGCAATAGCTGCTTTCTTAAATAAACTCTGAGATTGACTTGCTTCCAGCTCGCTCCCTGCTTATCTTACTGGTTCACTGTTACTAGTCCCCTGGGAGCTGGGAGAGACTGGGGAACGGAGGTGGACGTAGGAGACGGGGAAGTTCAGAGGAAGGCAGCTATGACCCAGACCTCAAGGCACTAGGAACATTTGGAGAAGTAATTCTCTGTGACCCGGCCTTGTTCAACTTCCCCTTGATCCTCCACCCCTAGTCCTCCCCACCGTCAGCCACAACCACACTATTCCTCAAGATAAGCACGGGAACGTTGCTTTCCTACGAGAAAACTGGCTTCCTCCTCTTACCAGTGGTGAACTCTGTCAGCGGGACATTTCAAGAGTGATGGTGGCTTTCTAGATGACCGCCTTCCATCCAGAAGCCATCGCTCAGTGGACAGCTGGAGGCATCTCTGTGTGCAAAGGACAAAGCCCCTGGAAGGAGATTAAGAAGGAGTCTTTGAATATTACGGCTGGAAAGCAGCCTTGGCACCATCACAGACAACATCCTTGAATCTTGGATGGAAAACAGAGAAGGGACTTCTCCAGGATCAGAGGCCAAGACAAGCCGATTTCTGTGCCCTTTAAAAATATATGTTGCTTCTTTTCCTTGGAAGCCTCCTCTTCCCCATGGTTGTGAACACTCTATTCCAGTGACTCCCAGGCACATCCAGCGGTGGCCGCCGTGATCTGACGGACCAGTCCTCTGACTTCCTGTGCCGCGTGTGTCCTTCACACACCTGGTGTTTTTTCCTCAATGTTAAGCCTTCAGCTGGTGTTTCCTGTGCTCGCAGAATTCCTCTCTAGACCTCATGAGGGCTGGCCCCCTTCATCATTCACGTCTCAGGCCTAGGATGCTGTCTCAGAGGGGTCCCTGACCACCTCATCTAAAATCACACCCTTGCCCACCGGCCCTCTGTGTCCCTCCTTGTCAAGATCAAAGCAACTGGACCTCAACGCCAGGAGCTTCAAGAAGATAAAGACCTTGACTCTCGTTGCCCTGTGGCCAGTCGGCCCAGGGCCGGGCTCCATGAATTAGCATGTAGTCAATACTAAAAACAAGAAGACAGCCAACAATGGGAATGTCCTTAATGCTACAGAGCTGTACACTTAAAAATGGCCAATGTGCTGCATTTTATGTTTTGTGCATTTAACCACAGTAAAAATATGTCATAACGCCCAATCCGATTCCTTCCTGGGAGTCTGCCCTGGAAAGACTCAGAAAGGCAGTAGTTGGAAGGGGAAGTCGAGCCCCAGAGAGCAGCCCGTCAGCATGATGGCAGAGTTTGGCACAAGGGACGTTAGCATCTGTTGCTAAGGAGACGATAACGTATCACTACAGCCGTGTTGGGTCCTAAACAATAAAACATGTCCCAACTGCAGGCGACAGTAAAGCGTTATGAGTCACTGTATGTGCACATATTCCACGCGGTCCTGTGAACTTACGTTCCAGACTCAACGTCACCGGAGAACTCATCGCTGGGCTGCACGGAGAGACATGAGACAGAGCGCGTGACGGTGAGCTGGCAGCGGTACACGCGCGCGTTACGCGTTACAGCATCATCTCCTGCATCTGCGTAGAGGCTGGAGAATGAGAACAAAAATGTCCTGCAGACTGAAGGCGTCGTAGCAGGAGGTGGCGCAGCCTGCAGCTGAGACCGATGGCTGGGAGGAGCCATCTCGCCCTCACACCATCTGCTCCTCTGATGCCCCCAGTGTCGCTCTGCCCTGAGGTTCCTGTAGGCGTCTCTGAAATGGGGGTGAGGGGGAGGAATCCAGAGCCTTTAAGTGATTCTTAATTTGTTTGTCATGCGCTTAAAAAATTTCAGGAGTTGTAGACAGTGCAACGTGTGAGAGAGTTCTGTGCAGCCCCAGTGGGTATAAGATTAAAACCACTAGTTGGTCCCGGGACTAAGTAGCAAAGAGGAGACTTTCTGAAGGAAATTTTTCATGTTCACCGCAGTTTTCCCATTTAGAGACACTGCATGCAGACTTAGAACAGCCAGCTGAAAATAAGCGAAGTTACAGGTGCTGGAGAAACCTGGAAAATCCTCGAGTTTCATAAGAAGCCGGATATGAATGTCTCCCCTGCAGGCACATCTCTGCACCATCAGAGACAGAGAACTCTGCAGGTCTGAGCTCACCATCGCGTCAGAGTCCAAATTAGGTTAAAACTGGCACATCGACTTAGATGTCTGGTAGAAAGATCTTAGGAATCAAACACTATTTCTGTCACATTTGAACTTGAAATCTGACTGTGCCTGGCACACAGACACGCCTGAAAATTGTTGGTAAGTTGCAAAAACTGTTGAAAACCTCTCAAGAAAACATAGACTTTGATGCAAATATGAAATCATAGTTCAGTGTGTGGAGGATATCCAAAGAATTGTCTTTCCCTCAAGTCGGTTCTTGAAATCATTGTTTAAATTTTTGTCATGGCATTATCTTTCCCTTTTTTCTGTTTCTTTAAACAATTCTTCGGTTCTAAGGTGGGTATTCAGGGCTCTGATCCTTCCTGCGTGGGTTCGTTGTCTTTGGACTGCTCGTGGGAGGCACAGCTGGGTGTTTTCTGCCCCCAGCTCCTGAAACACTGGTGGAAGTACCAAGACTTTTGCGTGCAAACGCAAACCGGTGCCGCCGACTGTTTTCCTTTAGCGGCCTGGCGGGGGTGCTGCTGGTCCCCACGCGCTGTGTCAGGGAGACCTGGCTAACGAAGGGACCTTTCATGTAGGAAAAGCAATTGCTGTGGAAGGAGAGACAAGGGTTAAGATCAAAGGGCAGAGGCACTCATTACAGCATATTTCCATGGGCTGCAACCGCCTCACGTGATCTGTGACATTTGGCCACAATGGAGAGAATTTGGAGAGCGAGTGAGGTCAGGTGGGCGTCTTGGGAGAAAAACAGAGAAATACTATAAAATATGTGCAGTTAAGCGGAAAAATCAGCATCTGCCAGCTTTTTGTTTTCTTTCTTGTTTTTTGGGGACTCACAGGAAATCGTGTGTGTGCGCACGTGTGCGCGTCCTGAAAATGAGAGAGGAGACAGGGAGCACGCGGGACCTCTCGGAAGAGGCGCTGAGAGGAGAGGCTGGGCGAACCAAGCAGCGTCCTCTGGCTGCACGGGTGCGAAAAGCCCAAGCGGAAACCCCACGGTGAAAAGCTTTGGGTATTTGGTTTCTTCCCCTCTGAGGAAGCGTGTGGGAAGGGGCCACCCTGACTGGGCAGATGCCACCGGACAGATGCCTGCGTCACCCGCTCCCTCCACGCGGCGCCTGCGCACGGGCCCCGGGACGCCGCGCCCGGGCCAGCAGGGAGCAAAGCCCTCCCCGGGGGACTGCGCGGGGCCGTGGTCTGTAACTACAGAACCTCAGATGCCTTGTCTTCGGCCTTTCGCTAGGACTGTCATTACACGCCCCACACGCTGGATGGATTAAACAACAGCATTTATTTTCTCGTAATTCCAGAGGCTGGAAGTTCCAGATCAGGATGTCAGCGGGACTGGTTCCTTCTGGGGCCCCTGTCCGTGGCTTGCAGAGTCCTCCTCACGTGTCCTTCCTCTGTGTGTGTCTGTGTTCCAAACACCTCTTCTGGTAAAGACCCTGGTCATATTGGGGTTGAGCCCACCCTAATCACCTCACTTTAGCATAATCACTTCTTTAAAGACTCTATCTCCAAAAGCAGTCACACTCTGAGGCGCTCAGAGGTCAGGACCTCAACACATGAATTTTGGGGGCTCAGTTCAGACCATGACAGCCCAGAAGCCCCCTCAAGCTCCACTGATCCCTCTTCTGGCTTCGCATGGCACTGCGTGCTCTTGGAGGTCATTGCTTGGGGACATGTTCAGATCTGGGGACACACTAACTGTCACATTACTAGACCAGTAAGTGTGTAGCAGAGATAATCAGGAGAGTAAGAAAACTACAGTGTCCCTGAGGGAAAGAGAGACATGTCCTTCGGTGCCCCAGTGGCAGAAAAGCACTAGAAATAACGGGCAGGCATGAGGAGGAGGCAGATCGCGGCTCGGGGAAGGCAAGAGGGTGCTCAGATTTTAGGGACCCAGCAGTGTAATTAACGGATACTTCGGGAGCCGGGGCCTTCCCGCCCCTGAAGAGCTCCGGTAGGCCCTGGGGGATGGCCCTGCTCTGGAGGAAACCAGGCAGGAAGTTTTAAACGTGGACGTGGGGCTGAAGTGGAGGGTAGTTCTGGGCGCCAGTGACCATTTCTAGCCTTCCTGCCCCTTGACCTTCCTGTCCAAACCCTTACCCCCAGCTCCTGCACACCTGGGCCCTCTCCTCACCTGCGTGCTGCGCCCCTCACCCCTGCTGGGTCTAGACTCAAACCTTGAGCTCCTTCAACTGAAATCAAGCTCTGTGCCTTTTGCATCAAGGGAAATCTCTTGGAATGTTCCAGGTACCCTTGGATATAGGCCACAAATGCATCTAAGCCAGCTCTGATTGTTCTTGCCTCACGCTTCCTCATTCCAGCCCCTCGCTCTGGGCCTGACTACCTTCTCCGTGAATTTTTGAGCCAATTTCCTAAGTGGTTTCTCTCTCCAGCCTGTTGTTCCATCACCAGTTGTAAGTATTGCTGATTAGTCTTTTACATTTTAATCGAAAAGTCAGTATTGTGCACCTGCTAAGAAGCCAGAGCACAGCGAAGGGCATGTTGGCCCCCAGTTCCCCTGCCCCCGCCTAGAGCAGCCGGTTTCTGTTATTTCCAAACCTTGTCTTCGCTCCCTGCTTCAGACCTCCTTGCTGAGATTCCAGGTTCTGAACTGAAGGCCTGAAGGCCACTCTGACCAAACAGAGGGGGCGTTAGTCTCAGTGGGAGGTCTGACTGCCCACAGCCAGGTCCCCGTGGTTGTTCCCCTGTCCCTGTCTTTGGAACAGGTTGGGGCCCTTGGCTCATGCGCAGAATGGTCTCTTGGCCTCACCCCTGCCCACTGCCTTCTCCCATCCTTCCTGACAAGTCAAGGGGTCCGGTGTTCACAGCGTCTTTCCTGGTCACCCGGCTCCACTTCTCCTGCTTGGAGCACCATCAGCTCGGGGGGCTGAACTTTGTGGGGGCTCTGCTGTCCCCACCTCCCAGGGCCCACGACACTGACATCCATGATGCTTCTACCTCCACGGATGCTGGCGTGTGTGGCATGCCCGGAAATGCCTGGTAGACAAGGGGCTGCGGCCCCGCTGTTTGCGTGGATTCCTGCCCACGCATGTCCACACTTCCTCACCATCCCATCCAGCCCCCACACCTCCTTCCTCGTGCGGATGAGGACGTGGGAGCTCGGGCCATCTGAATGACAGCCGAAGTGGCCTGGTGAGGACTCGGGTGCAGGCTTGGGCCCTGGCGGAGAAAGCAGACCCCTCACAGGGAAGGGATGGAGATCGCTCTGGGCCCTGGTGGCAAGTCAGCAGCTCTTGCCAGGAACCGACTTGGGTGGTGTTCTAGGCAGAGAGACAGAGGAGACGGAGATGGGAGAGCCATCACCCACGGACCACAATGGCGCTTACTTCACTCTGCACACTGGAGCCAAGAGGATGCCCAGAGGCGCTGGTGGGCTCTGGGGTCAGACAATGTTGCTGCAAGAACAAGGGCATGGGATGAGGACCGTGGGACACTGGCATCGCTGTGTCTGGGAGGTAAGGGTGGAGGGTGGGAGAGTGGGAGCAGATGGTCCTGAGGGAAGCCTGCTGGGCCCCCTCTGCCCAGGATGTCAGGGGTCCACGGTGTCAGCAGGAGGGTGAGCAGTGGGACCTGGGAATCTCCTCCCAACCCCCGGGCACTGGGCACCGGCTGGAGATTCTGCACAGTGAGCTCCGTGCCCGGCAGCACCTGGCCTGTCCTGACTGCAGGGGGAGCAGGCTCCACACCTGCAGCTTAAGGCTCAGAGGCGATGGGGCCCCCGTCATCCCCTGGACAAAGACGACAGACGCTCTCCTTGACCAAACCTTAGTCAGGCTTCTCTGAGCCCTCGCCTCAGCCCGGCCTCCGCCTTGGCCCCGAACACGCTTGGCCTGCATAGCCCAGTCTTAGCAAGACTCCTGCTGAGGCAGGTGAGTGAGAACCCCTGGCCTGAGACTTGGTCAAGTTCCGCATCTCCCCCTTTGATGCGGAGGTCCCGGGCCAGCATCGGCAAGAATTTCTGGACCCTTGGTGCTCCCGCCCACTGACGCCCTTGGTGCTCCCGCCCCCTGACACCCTTGGTGCTCCCGCCCCCTGACGCCCTTGGTCTGCTCCCGCCCACTGATGCCCTTGGTGCTCCCGCCCCCTGACGCCCTTGGTGCTCCCGCCCACTGACGCCCTTGGTCTGCTCCTTGTTATAAAGCCTCTCTTTCTTGCTCTACTTGGGGTCGGGCCCAGTCTCTTCCCTGTTGTGACAGAGCCAACCCTTATTGCAGTAGTCTTGAGTAAAACTCTGCTTCACATTTTGAATAGTGTTTGAGTAATTTCTTTTTTAAAGACTGTCTGAAGGGATTTCAAAATGTGAGACGCTGCGCCCCAGAAGTGACAGGAGCCGGGGTAGAGGAAACGCTTAGCTGGTGAAAAGTGCGTCCCGCGCCCCGGGGCTGCTCTGGCAAAGGGCCCCGGGCCGGCGGTGTCGCAGCCGGACGGACCCTCTCACCGCTGTGAAGACCGGGTGTCCACCATCAAGGTGTCAGTGCGGGGGGGGGGGGGGATCCTTTGGGAGGCAGGGAGGCTGACTCTGCCTCCTGCTTGTCTTCCAGGGTCCCTTGGCTTGTAGACACATCACTCCAATCTGCAAAACTTTGCACTTGATTTTAAAAGTTTTAAAACACGAAAACTCGGACGGATTCTGGACCCCACAGCTAGCTGACGGCATGAGATCAGGAGGAAAACATACAAAAGAGCTGATGGGCTCGGCCTGGCCTGAGAGGAAGCAGCCGTCAGAGAGCCGAGCCCCGAACCGCGCGGCCCACATTCCCACGTGGGCACGGCAGCTGGAGGTGACTCTGACTTGGGGCAGGTGGCCTCTGTTTCTCGTGGCCCTGCCAGCGCCCCTCCCACCTGGAGCCTGGGCCTTACCCGCCTGCCCCGTGGACATTTGAGTTCATGACCCCTGACTCTTAAAATAATTAAATAGGCTCTATTTTAAAATTGGCATAGTATGGCAAAATGAGACACGCGTCTGAACATAGCTCAGCGTAACTGGCCTGAGTACAGTTCATATAAAAATTTAGCTCAACCTGTATATTGGTTTAAGCCCTTGGCAACTCACTTCCATGAGGCGCAAGGCTTGGCCTTTTTTGGGTTTGGAAGTCCTGGCCTGAGTTTCATCCTCCTTCCTGACATTCTGGGGAGGAGTGGAACCAGTTTAGTGTCGGTTTGGGTAAAAGAGGGTTAGGAGGGGCTGGTCCCGTCCTTTGACTGTTCCCTCCTGTCTTCTCGCTCTTGCCCTGTGGCCCTGGCCCTCCCTCCCCTCTCCAGCAGCACAGTGGCAATCCTGTTCAGCCCTGCAGAAAGTTCCAGATGGGTCAGGGGGTCCTTTGGCCCCCTTGGAGGCTTACCAGTGAATTAATTATGCCTTCAGAATCACTGCGGGGAGCCCGGTCATTCACCTCCGCGTGTTCTTTCCCCACATTTTGCGTGATGGATTTCTCACAGCGCTCAGGTTCATCATACCTCCTCTGGCCACTCCTCCCCCGCCTTCTGGAACTTGGCTGGGGGAGGGCTCAGTGAGGATTCCAAATGGAAGAACGAGGCACAAGGCAATGACTGCCCTCTCGACGAGGAGCAGGATGGGTCCACCACGAACAAAAGGAAAAGTGCTGTTAAAAATGCTTTTTCCCAACGATGAGGAAATGCTGCAAACGTACTGGGGCTTTTTTATTCTTTCACCGGACCCTGACTGAAGACTTTCTCTCCTCTGGCTCTGGATTTCTTGTCTAGTCCTGGGAAGGAGGTGGGGAGCAGTAGGGGAGGAGGCATGACTAAGACATGGGCCCTGTTCTAAAGGGGTCTACTCTCTGAGGCGGTGAGTTTGGGACCTGAGTCTGTGGGAGCTGAGTCTATGGGAGGTGAGTCTATGGGAGGGGAGCATCGCAGGGGAGGGGTGGCTGTGGGAGGTGAGCACACACTGATAATACTCGGGTGAGGAATGCTACTGAGAGTACTGGTACTGGGAGCATTGCTCACTCTCCCGGGGGCCTCTGGGAGGCTTGGACGTGCAGTGGGGAAAGGGCTGCATTTGGAGGGACGGACACCAGCTGGCCAGGGGCACTGGTTTGTGCTTCTCTCGTCTGTCTGGGCGAGAGCAGTGCAACATGCCGGAAACAGTGAACCAAGAGTTCTGGGAGAAGGGTGGGAGTGATGCTGGTCACTCTCCCGGCGCTGTGGTTCCCAAAAGAGCGGGCTGAAACATGAGGAGAAACAGTCCAGACAAGGCTTCTCACTTTTAAGTTTCTGGGGTGCAGGAGCGAGAGGATCGTCCTTGTTTGCCTTCTGAGGCTCGGAAGGAGACTGATGGAGCCGAAGAGAGGATGTGTGGGGTGGTGATGGGCGGAGCAGACTGGAGCTCCGCGACTCCCGTCCTCTGGGATCAGGCCTGGAAATCCTTGGGGGATGTCTCAGGGAGCACCCACACTCCACCAGTCTGTCCTCTGGGCGACGGGAGTGCAGCTTTGGCCTTTACCTTCATTCCAGGGAAACTAAGCCTTCAGCATCCCAGCTCGAAGGGCAGCGTTCACAGGAAATGCTAAGTCTCACAAGTTCTCTGTGTCCCTCACCATCACTGTCTCCCCAGCAAGGCTTGGATGGGGCAGGGATAGTCTGCAGCCTCAGTACCCGGGGCCACGGTCCTGGATCAGATTCTCTGGTTGGGGGCAGAGGGCAGCCCTCCAACGGCTGGGACCCCAGTCAACCAGGGCTCTGCCTGGCCTTCCTGTGGAGAAACACTTGGCTGTGCCAGAGGGTCCCTGCAGCACTCCGGAGGGTCAAAACCTCGCCTCCCCCTGGCGTTTCGATTGGGCATGAAATCCTGTGCAAAACTCCGTGAAACGTTGGTCCCAATCACGGCCCGGGAGTCGTGGCCACCTTGGCAGAGCTCTCCAGGACCACGGCCAAGATGTTGAGCCCAGTCCACGTGCTCTGAAAATCCCAACCTTTAAAATCCATTCTGAAGATGTGATTTAATTAAATGCTATGTGCTTGAAACTGGTTCAAATTAGTTTAGCCGTTTCTGAAGGTTGTTTCCCACGTGAGCACGTGTATTCATAACACAGAGGCCCCGGACCGTGAGCGTGCGAGGATGAAATCCTTTTAGGCTATTTAGAATTAAAAAAATAAAATAAAAATGACTGCCCTTAAATTGGTAAACCAATTCCAGCCACCAGAAAGTCTTAAAAAGCCAGACATCTTCTAAAACTCTTTTATGAGCACACATGGTATAACTACCACAAATATTACTGTTTGTGAATAAAATGGAAATTAGCGCTTTTGTGTTCACCTGTAAGTTTTTCTTTAAAACCCATGATTGCATTTGAAACCTGCAATTCTCAACAAAAAGAGAAAAGTTCAGTGCTGATTGCTGGATATTTGGACCTCCCAGTGCAAACATTAACTCGCTGAGAGGCCCTCTGGAATGCAGTGAGGGAACAATACTGGGAGCCCAGCCAAGTGCAGCAACGCTGGCGCCGGGAACCAAGGGATTTGCCTCCTGGTAATAGGAACTGAGCGGGGCCCAGCACTTCTGTTAGACTGGAAATGACATACTGTGATCCTTGACTTAGCCAAAGGGATTTTAAATGGAGGGAAGAGCTGGCAAGACAAAATCGCCTGCACTTTTCACAGTGTTTTCTAAAACAAGCAGAGGAAATAAGGAGGAAAGACTGAAGTCTATTACATTTGATCCAGTTAAGTCAAGAGTGGAAGCTTTTTAACTGCTGTTGTTATTATTTTTTTTTTATTTTTTGTACTTTCTCATCATGTCCCACCACCCAGAAAGCACAGACGTAAAGCAGAAACTTGAAACTGCTTTCATTCCAGCAGAAGGGCACCCCAACGCTGCGTTATTGACAGGAGGTCTGAAACACTGACAGCTGCAGAAATTGTACAGTTGGAGTTCAATTCCCCGGGGTGGGAACAATATACTGATGGTATTAATTCTGTTTGGAATTGTTAAAATAAGAAAAGGTTATGGGGCTGAGTGAGGGGCCTGCCTTTTCTTCCTGCGAACAAAGAAAGATCTCGCGTCTTCCCTGGTGTCCTTGGAATGTCATTTCCAACCTTTTGAAACTGTATCTGATTATCCATGTGGCAATTAATCATAATTAAGCAGGCCTGAGGTTTGGAGAGGTGCGGAGGAGGTGGCTCGGAGCTGGCTTTGGTCCTGAGAAACTCCTGTCCTGGTTTTCGGTGGCAGAACCCCCTTTTCCTCTCCTGAGAAAGTGAGGTGAGATGGAGGGAGGTGAGGGTGGCGGCAGGGGGGAGGTGGGTGGAGACAGTTTGGGGGGGCGGATTACAGCTCCTCACCAAGTTCCAACACACTGGAAGCCAGGTAACAAATTACCTTTCTAATGCCAAGTGATTTGGAGCCATTCTTACAAACCAGATTTTTTCAATTTATTACAGGAAAACATTCAATCATTATATGCTGGCATTGGGTCTGGGGCACACGGAATTCTCCTCCACCCGCTCCACCCCCCAATGAGCATTTTAAAAGCTTAGCAAGCCCAGAATGCCGTCTTATTAAAAATTTTTATATATTTATAATTAAAATACGGGGCTGGCATTCAAATCGTTTTAACAGATGTAATCGGACACGCCAGGCTTTGGGAGCCCAGGTCAGGAGAGAGACAATGGCTGCTTTAACTCCGGACTCGAGCTCAAGTTTCTATTTGCACATGGGCCCAATTTGTACCATTTATGATTAGGTTTAAGTAAGTTGATGTGCTATTTATTTAGGAGAATTGCCATTTCGGAGTATTACCATATTCCCTCTACAGCCGCGTGGCCGTGTGGTGGCTGCCCGTCCTGCCTACGATCAATTTGTTACTGTACAGAGTGTGGCCCCTGCTTGTCAGAAACAGCCCCTGCAGGGGACCTGGCTTGTCTAGTGACTTATCAAGTCTCCAGGACAGTTGTTTGCATGTGGTGTTTGCAGAGAGAACTACGAGGTGGATTCTAGACCCTGAGACCTCATGTGCAGCCGGGCAGTGAAGTCACTCTGAAGTTCAAGTCCTCCAAGACACCGTTCATCCACTGTCCCTGACATACACGGTGGACGGGGCACTGAGAGAGGACCCCCTGCCTTCCAGGGCCCCCAGGGGCGCTCACCCCACACTGAATGGGAAGAAAGAAAGAGTCTGCCTGTCTGGGCAAGGGCATGACAATCTTTCCTCTCCTCGACACTGTATTACACTCAGAAGCTTTATCATATCAATTACCGCAAGCCAAAATGGCCCACTTCCCACACCACATCCCTTCTTATAAGTGAGTGGGTTATGTTAAAGCTACTTCTAACGGCAGCAAGCCAAAGGTTCTGTTCCTTGGTGGCCCAACACCAATCCTGCAGAGTTACTGTCCCCTTCCCTGTGTCCTCAGGTGGCCACCAGGTGCCTCCCAGCCTCACCTGCCCCTTCTCCTGATGCCTACGGCTCAGCCGTCTGGTCTACCCCGAGGGGCTGCCCTGCCCTTCTTGTGCCTTTGCTCACGCTCTTCCCCCTCTTCCTCCCCTCGGCCCCACCCCGAATTCAGACCTGCCTCCTGCAAAGGGTTCCTTTGTACACCCTTCCCCCTAATTTAGAAGCCATCTGTCCCTTCATCAAGTTTCCAAAATTCTCATCTGAACTTGATCTCTGCGGGTGGCTGAGCTCAGCCTCCTCTTCCGTGTGGACCCAGTGTGGGTGTTCCACGCGGCCGTTCTCCCGCCTCCCTCTCTTCCTGCCGCAGGAGGCATCATTAGTCCCAACTTAGACAGACTCTTTGCACTTTGGTCTCATCGAGTGATTCTCAGGCAGCTGCTGTGGTGATGAAAGCTGGAGAAGTGCGGGTCTGTGTCCCCTGACCAGGAGCTCTCAGCTGTTCCACACCAAGGTCACACCCAAGGTCATTCCCACCCTTCTGGATTTCAAGGTGCTTAAGGGGCTTTACCAAGTCCAGGTCAAATTTGTGTCATTGCTTCTCAGATAGGGCAGAGCACACAGTAGGTGCACCCATAGCTGTCTGTCAACGCGGGAGCTGGCTCCCGCCAGGAAGCACCTAAGCCCTGGGTGTCCTCTCCTTGGCGCCATCCGGGTTCAGAGCTGACCCCGGGGTGTCCGACTTCCCAGGCTCCTTTCCCACGTGGGGGCAGATTCCACGTTCCTGCTGATGACTCGACGTCACTTGTTGAGCTAGGCCCCTACCGGAGGGATGGCAGGGGTGGCCAAGAGGTGTGGGTGCCAGGGTTCATGATTTTAAAAGCCTGCTTTTCACCTTTGAGGAAAGCTCTGGTCCCCAGACTCCTCTCTTGTTCCCCTTCATGTATGGTTTAACACGTGATCGGCAGCTGGAAATCACATAAAGATAAATTAATAACCACGATTCAGATGCCTTCCAAAAGAAACAGTTCTGGTAGGAAAAAAAAAAACAAAAAACAAACAGAAGTGTGACTCACTCGCTCTGGCTCTTACTACTTCCCATTTTCCTGAAGATAATTACTGTGTTGTTTGCCTTTCAAGTCTTAAAAACAGATAAGATAAACATTTTTGGGGAGAGGGGGAAACGGTTCATTTTTTAAAGGGGATGAGGCTCTGTTTTATTGCCATGGGGATCTGGAATCCTTGTTTTATTTCTGGGGATGGATTTTTTTTTAACACTATTAAGCAAATGGTTGCTCTGGTGCATCCTTTCCCTCCTAGTGGGTTTGGAATGTTCTGGGCTTCCACGAAACGAAAACACTAGAAACCCAAAGACCCCTTTGTCCCTGGCACCTGGAGGAAAAGTCAGGTGTAGCTGAAGAGGGCAGTGAGTAAGCCCAGGAGTAGATGCACCCGTGGCCACGGTGCTTCTGCTCGGGGATCATACTGCTCACGTAGCCTGCCACCCGGGCACCCACTTTTGCATCCAAGTACCCTTCTCCATCTGGACATGAGGGGTCTCCCATTTACCTGGGATCCAGGCTCTGAGCTATTGCCCATATTTTTAGCAGCAAGCAAGCTCCCAAATCTAAACCTAGACCTTGTCCAGAATGCCATGAGTGAACCATGCCTCCTTCCCCGTCTCAATGGGGGCTGCAAATTGAAACATCCGTCTGGAAGCTGTCCTTGGATAACCCCCAAGAGCCTACTGGGTACCCCCATTGGGCTGCAGGCTCCTCCTCTGCAGCCCAGCCCTGTGGTTCAGAAGAGGGCAGCTCCTTGCAGGACATGGAGTACGGGTCCTCCTCCCGCACCGCTGCCCGCCCCTCCTGTGCTGATCTCTGCGGTAGCTTCTTTGTAGGACGGAGACGAGACTTGGCAAATGGTACCACCTACAAGCCGTAAAGACAGGAGCTGGGAGGCTCTTCTGGGCTCAGAGCAGTTGTTGCAAAGTAACTCTCTGGGCTTGTTCACCCAGCAGGTGCTCACGGAGACCGACTCCGAGCAGGGCCCTGCCTGGACCACGTGAGCAGCTGAGGATTCAAGGGTGGCGAGCGAACTTCTGGCCACAGAGGAAGCCAACAGCATTCACTGAACACTGTTCCATGGGCTTCCCAGATATCGAGTCCTTTAGTCCCCAGGGCCACTCAGGAGTCAAAGGCTGTGTTACCCATGATTCCCAGCTTAGGAAACCAAAGCACCAAGTGGTTGACCAGGAGTCCGAGAGCAGTCCTCGCTAGTGTTTCCCACACTTCACAGCTCCGTGGAGTGAACACGACTCTGCTCACCCTGTGGTGACTTTTATGAGTTTTTGTCTGTATGTTTTGCTGTATCAGCTGGAGGTTTTTAAGATTACCTGCATCAAATTTAAACAAAATATATCTACAGATACTGCTAAAAAGAAATTAGTTACCAGTGGGGTTAGAATTAAGAGAACTGACTGGGGGTGGATAGGTTTGATTGAAAGGCAAATCTGATTATGTTTGGGTTCTAATCCTTCTCTTTCTTTTTACTTCTATTTCCTTCCCTCCAATTCAAGCTTGAAATTCCAGCTCTCATTTGCTTTTCCTCCCCGAGGTCTGGGAACAGCAAGAGAGAACAAAGGCTGACGGAGGAAAGGCAACGTGGGGTGGGTCCCAGGCGCCCTTTTTGCCCTAGAGGCAAACTCGTCTGGTAGAACTCTCGAGGCTCCCTGGCCAGCGACGGCCTCGAGAGACCCAGACGTCAAACACGCCTTTGAAATTCCTAGAGGGAGCGTGGCAGGTGGATGGAGAAAGGGAAAGAGAGGCCATCTGAAAAGGCAGACAGCGGCTGTGAATCTGGGCCACCATCCTGACTGTGCACGGATGCATTTCCCGAGGTGCCTGAGCATGTCTGCATTGGGCTGGTGCCCCTGCTTCCGTCCTCTTTCCTTCGGGCCCCAGGCTCTGACCTGCTCTGTGCGCTGCTTCTGTCACTGTTCCTGGTGCACAAGTCTGGGGCATGCAGAGCCGAGGGGCCGGGGCAGGGCCAGCTCCGGGGGGCACACACGAGTCCAGGGCCCGCGGCCACACCCCACAGCCAGAACACGCATCTCTGCCCCTTTCCTTTGCCAACTGCATTTGAGAAAACTCAGCTTTGGGAATTACACCTCCTGTCTGATGTGACACTTGGTTATTTGGCAGATGGTCTGAAATTTAGCTTTTGTAGATTTTTTTAAAAATGGAAGTCTATTTGATTTACAATGCTGTATTAGTTTCTGATGTACAGCATAGTGATTCAGTTGCACATAAATGTATTCTTTTTCATACCCTTTACCGTTACAGGTAATTACAAGATATTGACTATAATTCCCTGTGCCAAACAGTAGGACCTCATTGTTTATCTGTTTTATATATAGTTGCGTGTATCTGCAAACCCCAAACTCCTGATTTATCCCTCCCCCTCCTTGTAGGCTTTGAATCAGAGTATCAGAAACCTAACATTCAGATCTGCCCCCTTCCCCTGTAGCCTCCCTTGTGAATCAACAGAAACTGCATGCAGATTTAAACAGAAACCCAGTTTCCTGGACTTTTGAGTCCATTAAACTTTGGACAAATATAATTTTTGGCTCTGAGAATTAAAAAAATAAAACAAAACAAAAAAACAATCTTCGCTGACCCCAAAAAAAGGCTCCAAAAACTTTGGAAAATTCAAAGGAGTCCTAACATCACTATTTTCCTGCACTCATTCTTCAGAGCTCAGAAGCACAAGCATGACATTTTCCACGTTTATTATGATGGATGGGAACGGTTTTGGCACATGTGTTTTTTCAGGAAACAATTTCTTAAAGAAGTCCTGGTGTGGTTCTAAGTGTGAGGGTACAGCCTCTTCCATGTTCTGGATCCATGGTTTATCCATAAAATGTGGAGCTGTTCACCGCTTTTTCCTTTTTTTTTTCCCTTAAAGATGTGAAACTCGGTGTCGTTTGGAAGCTTCCAGAGGAAGCCCAGGTGCACCCGCATTGCTAATGCTTTGCGCCTCATAATAATTGTGAGGGCCTTGTTTCTCCAAATCGTTTATGTTTCAAGTAAAACATGGGGTGGGCTGGCGGGGTCCTAAAGGATGGGGAGGAGTTCCAGGACTGTTCACGCCTTAGCAATAATCCTGCAATATATTAGGAAGAAAGTACAAAAACACATGCTGGGGAGGAGGCAGGGCTCCTTGGCCGGCTCGTTCATCACATTTCCAGCCCGCACCCCAGGGGATGCTCTGCTGCTGGGTCCTCTCCAAGGCCTCAGCACAACCAAGACATTTTCCCACACTGTTTTGCCTTCTTTAATTTGCAGTGCAGAGTCAGCCCAGGAAGCCTCCCTGTCTTTGTCTCCTGAATCAGACGGCAGGGAGAGGACATCGACCTGATCTGGATGGATTGGGGGTTCATTGGTTTTTTTAAACAATCTGTTCACACAACGGAAGGAAAATTTCCCCAAATCACAGAACATGTACATTTTGCTTTGGGGGAGTTTAAGCATGAGGAATTAAATTCCACCCGGGACTGGCAGGAGCAAGTTTCAGGGCAGAGTCTGGGGGTGGGGGACGTACCGATGTTCCAAGGAAACCAAGATATTCCCACATTTTAGTGCACGTTGCGAAGCCCCTGGGTATGGTGACTATTTCTGACTGCACGTTCAATGCCCTGGCACTTGGGTCTGTGGAGGGTGCACCTTTTTCAGCCGTTCATTAGGGATGACATGCTGGGACCTGAGATATTTGTGTGGATCCTAACAACACCCTTTTTCTCTTCATTAACTGAAGGTTTTGAAATGAATCACCTTATGGGGAAAATGTGGCAGCAATTCCAGGGAAACATAAAATCACATTTTGTATTCACTCTCTGACTAAATGAAAGTTTGGGGGAGTGTGGAAGTGGAAGTGTCCTGTGCACTGTTTGGAAGTGAAAATGCTAATTTCCTCAACTGATAACTGATGGAGCCAAGTCATGTCCTCATCCGGGAGCAGATAGGACTGGACCCCTCGCCTCTGCAAAGCATGGTGTGGCCTTGGGGCCTAAGGAAGCTGAGAGGCCTTTGTCCCCTCATCTGAAGCTCCCGGGGTTTTAATAGGTTCACAGTCACCTAAGCTGTAAATTTACACCCAAAACCCTTACACACGAGAAGACCAGTGGTTACGCTCCTATTGTGTGAACTCCTAACTCGCGGATAAATGCTGACGATGGAGGAACAATGCAACCAGTGCAGTCCCTTCTGTCTCCATCCTTCCCGTGGAATTCATGCGTTGAAAATAGAGATGTCTTGGAGAAAGGACTCAGGCTGAGAGCGTCAAATCCATTGAGGTCCATAACAAAGTCCTTTGTATTTAAATTCATTCCTTGCTTGTCTGAATGTAGTTGCCAGGTGGTCTTTTTGTCCCATTTTGACTTGTTTTGCCTTAAGGAGGAGCCATGGCAGCTGAGTTCCCCGTGTCCTTACACCTTTGAAAGTGTCCATCGCGGCCAGTGTCGGCGGGGTACCAGTAGGTGTCGTCCTCCAGGCTCTGGCCAGGACTGCTACAAATGAGAAGTAACCTGAAGCTCAGCTTCTCCCTGGATGCTGTCTGGACAAAGACTCTTCGGGCTTCAAGTGAAATAACTCAAAATCTCTCAAACAGAAAAGGGCAAGTATTGACCTGATCCGTGATTCCAGCTACGTCTGGATCCAGAAACTCAATTACATCATGAGTCTAAACTCTTTATAAAAAGTGTTTTATTTTACTCTCACCTGAGTTGGCTTCCGGCTCAGCCTGGCTTCCCCTCCATGGTGGCAGTGGTGGCCAGCAGTGGCCCAGCTCCTGCCCCGGACAGAGAGCCCAGCCCCAGTCAGAGGCCCGGTGCTGCCGTGCCAGCCCAGTGCGGCCTGTGTCTGCTCCCCGACACGCGGCCGGGTCCTGGGGTCACTGGCACACGCCCGTCCAGAACCTGCTGAGATGTGGGAACTGAGTGTGGGAGCGGATGACTCTCCAAATGGCATGGATGGGGTCACAGAGGTTTGCAACCTGGAGTTGTGCAGGATTTGTTTGTTTTGTCGTTTGCTTTATTGAAGACGTAGATTTTTAATCTCCTGTATGGTGATCTTCTGTGGTTTGTTTTTGTTCATTATTCATAGGGATGAGTAAAGGAACGTGTTTTCATATACCTATTTACCGAGGAACTGCTTAGTGATTTGAGGCTGTGTTCCAGACAGTGTTGAGCAGGACTGCCTCGGGAGACCATCAGTCAGCAGGGAGTTGGGAGCCCAGGGCCGCGGCTGTGACAGAACAACAGGGCTGCCTCGGAGGTGGCCTAAGAGCTTGTGTTCAGGCGAAGTGTTTTGAGGACATACCGGGGAAATCGGAGTAGTTGTTCATGACTACATAACAAAGTAGCTTCACCATCCTTATCTTCATTTGGGGACTGTTGTATCGCCAGCTTACGCCTTGGTTCACAGATATTTTAGAATAAACCCTGCAGCGCTCACTCACCAGAGGGGCCCTGCTGGCCATCCTGCACAGCCTGAAGCCTGGGCCTTCTTAAAAAAGGCAGGAAGTGGCCTTTAAGGGAGGGCGTCATGTTCTACATGTATATTATGGATTTATGATATTCAAATTGAAAGGAATTTAAAGTTTTATTTGTGCCCACACTGAAGACTGCTTATGACATATGCTCAAGCAAAAAAATGAAATCCAGAGCAAAATAATATACATTGCCAGCCCCATTATTTGTTACAATGAAGCAAATCCGTCTCCATTTTCTCTTTTTCTTTCTCTTTCTCATCTCTTTTTTCTGTCTTTATCATCAGGATGCTAAAATATAACAAGATTAAATATCCATTTCTGCTTCTATAAAACTACTAAAACAGATTATGTGGATGCTTCATATGTTAAAATCGTAAAACCATGTGGGTATCAGGCTGAATGGTAAAGCAATCATAAAACAATGATGCTCAACAACTTTTAATTGCATTAAAATTCACAAACAGTTGAAGGTGCAGTTCTTAAGTGTACAACCTGATAATTCTGAACAAGCACATAAACCTGTGTAACTAAAACCTCCCATCTGGATATAGAATGTTTCCTAGTTCAGAAGATTTTTCTTGCTCCCTTACCGCTAATTCCCACTTCCACAGGAAACTATTGATTTGTTCTGTCTGTTTCTGAACTTCATGTCAACGCAGTCACTTGGTATGCGCTCTTATGTTTACCATACACCGCTTATCATGGTTTGGAAATTCATCCATATTGCCGTATGCATCACTTTTATTTTTAATGTTCACTAGTATTAGCAGTAGTGAGAATACACACCACTTGCCTGGTCTCCAGTTTTGAGCTATTATAAATAAAGCTGCTATGAACATGCGTGGAGGTCCTTCTGGGGTCACATACATGCAGACCTCAGAGATCTTGTGGGTTCAAGTCCAGACCACAGCAATAAAGCAGATATTGAAATAAAGCAAGTCACTTGAATTTTTGGTTTCCCAGTGCATAAAAGTTATGTTTACACTGTATTGTATTCTAGTAAGTGTGCAATAACATTATTTCTAATAAAACAATGTACATACCTTAATTAAAAATTCTTGACTGCTAAAAAATGCTAACCATCATCTGGGCCTTCAGCAAGTTGTAATCTTTTTGCTGGTAAGGGGTCTGGCCTCAATTTGGTATCTACTGACTAAACAGTGTGGTGTTTGCTGAAGGCTGGGGTGGCGGTGGCAACTTCCTAAAACAAGACTACAATGAATCTTGCATGTTTTTACAAATAGTTTGTAAAAAACACAATGTATCTTCTGTTGAATCCGCTTCCATCATATTCCCATTAAAAAAAAAAACTTGCCATTTTATTGTTGGATTTTATGAGTTCTTTATATATTCTGGATATAAGGACTTTGCCAGACATAGGTACTGTGACTAGTTCCCCCCAGCATCCAGCTTGCCTTCTCATTCTTGGTGGAGTCTCTTGATGAGCAGAAATTGCTCATGTTGATGATGCCCTGTTTATGATCGCTTTTCCTTTTGATTAGTGGTTTTATGTTCTTTCTATTAAATCTTGGCCCGACTCAAGGTTGCAAAGACAGTCTCATCATTTCTTCCAGAAATTTTAGTTTTTGCTTTTATGTTTAGGGCTCATCTCAAATGCTCCATCTTGAATTAATTGCTTTCGGCGTATGAGGCAGAATTAAGGGTTATTTCCCCCCTTATGTTTATCTAATTGTCCTAACATTATTAGATGCAAAGACCGTATTTTCCCGATTGCATCATATTGTGCCTTCAGCAGAAGTCCTATGACCATACTTACAGGTCTACTTCTGGGTTCATTCTGCTCCATTGATCTGTTTGTCTACCCATATGTCAAAACCACAAAGTCTTGGTAACTGCAGCTTATAGGAAGTCGTGCGATCAGGTATTGAAAATTCTCCAAATCTATTTGTCCTTGAGATTGTTTTAGTGACCCTAGTTTCTTTAGATTACTATACAAATTTTAGAATGTGCTTGTTAATATTCACAGAAATGTTCCTGGGATTTTTATTGCGATTGCACTGAAACTGTGGGTCAGTCGGGAGGAGAACTGACATCTTGATAATACTGAGTTTTCCAGTCCATGAATTTTTTAATCTCTCCATTTATCTACTCTCTAATTTCTCTCAGAAACTGTTTTTACAGTTTTTAGTACAGAGGCTTAACATGGCTTATATTACACTTATTCTTAAATATTTTGTTTTTTGATGCAGTTGTAGATGGTGCATTTTTGAAATTGTGTTTTTCACTTGCATGTGGCTGATACATATAATCACATTTGAATTTTACCCTTACCCAGTGATCTTGTTCAATTGACTTACTATTTCCAGCAGCAACTTTGTAGCATCCTTAGGATTTTCTACGTGCACGATCTTGTTAACGGCAAATAAAAACGGCTTTCTCTGTCTTTTCCAAATTTTATGGATTTTTCTTTTTCCTGCTTTATTGCTCAGTTGAATTAAAGTGGTAAGAGCAGATACTGCTGCTTTAAACCAATCCTACAGGAAGACATTCAACATTTTACCATTAAATGTAGTCAGATATGTAGGTTCTTCTTGTTTTATAGATGCCTTTCATCAGAATAAACAAGCTTTCTTTAATTTGTAGTTTGGTGTAGTGATTTTTGTTTTATCATGAGCTGATGTTGAATTTCAACAAATGCCTTTTTTTTCTGCATCTATTAAAATGATCATGTTTTCTTCCCCTTTATTTGTTAATATGATAAATTATATTGATTGATTTCAAATGTTAAATCGACCTTGTATTCTCGGGATAAATCTCACTTGCTTAAGACGTATTATTGTACTATCCTTTTCATACATTGCTAAATTTTATTTCTTAATGTTTTATTAGCTGTTTTATGTGTGTGTTTATGAAGAATGTTAGTCTTTAATTTATATTTTTTGTAATACCTTTTTAAATCTTTGGTGTCAGAGTTATACTGGCCTCAAAAACTGAGTTGAGTGATCCCGCCTACTTGATTTTATGAGAGAATTTGTGTATGAATAGATTGATTTCTTTGTTAATTTTCTCTGCTGATTTTTTTCTACTTCAGTGATTTCATCAGCTCTCACTTTTTACTTCCTTCAGTGGTTTGTTTTTCTTTGCTAGTTCATTTACTAGTTTCTTATGAAGGAAGTTAACATCATTAATTTTAAACCTCTGTTTTTGGATAATCAACCTACAAATTTCCCATCAAGTACTGCTTGTTCTGAATCTCACAAGTGTTGGTGTATTTGTTTCCATTGTAATTCAGTATGAAACACTTTATTGTGATTTTTTTCCTTTGAACAAAGTCTTACTGAGAAGTATATTTTTAAGTTTATAATTATTGGGTTTTTCCAAATAAATACTCTATTGTTACATATTTCAAATTAGTTTCTATTTTAGCCAGAAAACGTACACAGTAAGATTTTGAAACTTTTTGAAGTTTACTGGGATTTTATTTTTATGGCCCTGCATGTGGTTCCTCTTGAGGGACATTTCCTGGGCACTAAAAAATAATGTCTATTCCCTGGCTTTGGTTGTAGCATTCTATAAACGTCAATTAGATCAAGGCAGTTGATAGAGTTGTTCAGATTTTCTGAGCACCGAATTTGTTATCTAGTGATCATTTCAATTACTGAGACAGAAGTGTTAAAATCTCTACCCATGATTGTCCTGTGTTTATTTCTCCCTCTAATTCTATCAGTTTTTGCCTTATTTACTTTGTAGCTCTGTTTTTACGTGAATTCACCATTTTGACTGTTACATCTTTCTCAGGAAAGGGCTTGCCTCATTATGAAATGATTCTTGTTGTCTCTGGTAAGACACTTGTTCTGAACTCTACTTTTTTGTTATTACTATAGTTACTCAAGCTTTCTTAAACATATACTCTTGATGTTCTGTGTTTTGCTTTCCTTTTATTTTTAACCTGTTGTTTCCTTATATTTGGATGGTAATTCTTGTAGACATCATATAGTCAGGTTTTGCTTTTTTATACAGTCTGACAATCTCTGCCTTTTGATTGGAGTATTTTGTCCATTTACATGTCATGCAATTGTCACCATCTTATTATTTTCTCTTAGTCCCATCTTTTTTTATTCTTTCTTTCTGTTTATTATCCATTTTAAGTTAATCAGTTTTTTAAAATTCAACTTTTATGTTGTCTTTTTAACTAAACCTCTTGGTGGTGGTAGATTTCTTTTTCTTTTTTATATTTAGTGATTACTCTAGGGATTAAATTGTGAGTTTTAACTTATTATTGTCTCTTTAAGATTAATATTGAACCACTTCAGATAAAATATAATAACTTTCAAGTATTATTCCATTTAAATTCATTGTCCTATGTACAATTGTTTTAAAATATTTTGCTATTACCTATGTTAAAAATCCCACAATATAATGCTTAATAGTTCACTTATGAAGAAATTAAGAAAAGACAAATTAATGTTTTTCTATTTACCCATGTATTGCCCATCCATACTGTTCTTTATTCCTTCCTGTATTTCCAAGTTTTGTTCTGATATTATTATTCTTTATTGAGAACTTCCTTTTTCACTTCTTACAGTGCAAGTATGCTGGCAACAAACTTCCTTAGCTTTCATTTCTCTGAAAATATTTCTTTTTATCCTCATTTCAAAGGATACGCTCAATGAATGTAATTTAAGGAATTGACAGTTTTCATTTCTCAGCACTTTAAAGATGTCATTACTTTATTCATTGTTACTTTGTTTTTCTGACGAGACATCAGCAGTAATTAGTTCTGTTCTCTGTTTATTTAATGTATTTTTTTTAATCTGTTTTCAAAATATTTCTTTTCATCTTTGGTTTTCAACAGTTTTAATCCGATGTCCCTAGGTGTGACTTTCTTTTTATTTATCCTGCTCAGGACTGTTGTGCTTCTTAAATCTGTAGGCTAATGCTCTTTATGAAACCTGAAAATAGTTCAGCTGTTATTTCCCCATTTTCCCCCCCTTGAACTATCTTGTCTCTCCTCTCCTTCTGGGTATCCAACTGTATATCTATTCAAGCTTGTAATTCTCCCTCAGGTTATTGAGGCTCTGTTCATATTTTTAAAAAATATTTCTTCTCTGTGTTTTTCAGTTTGTCAAATGTCCATCACTCTGTCTTCCATTTTTGTGGATTCTTTTTTCTCACTGTCTAACCTGCTGGTAAGCTTACCTGAGTGCATTTTTAATTTTCTGTTTACTCTTCTGTTTCAGAATATACTTTGGTCTATTTATAATTTTCATTTCTTTACTAAGATTTCTCTTCTGTTCACTCTTAATGTACCTCTTTGCCTTTAAATTCTCCAACATACTTACATTTCTATTGACTGCTTTTCATCTTGATTAGGGAGTCACATTTTTCCAGTTTTGTCTTGTAATTTTTGATTCTATGCTGAACAGTGTATGTGACGTAGTGTAAGAAGTATTGTTATGTTTCCTTTGTGATTGTTGAGCTTTATTTTGGGCAGGTACTTCAATTATTGGCAGATGCCATTGATCCCATCAACTTTCCCTCAGTCTTTCTTAGGATGACTGTATTTTGGTTTTGGTCTTGGTTTTAATATACGATTCCCCCCTACCCTGCCTCAATCTCCATCTTGATCTCTCTCTATCTATATATATATATAAAGAGAATATAGACATAAATAATACATTTTTTTCAACTTGAGAAAATATTTATATTTACTATTTCACCAATGATTAAAATAATTAAGAATAAATCAAACAAACTGCATCTATATGAAAAAAAATAGATTTCTGCTAAAAGATTCAGAAGGAAAACATACCTTGCATTTAGAACGAATAGATACTTTGGCAAATAGTCCCAGTGAAAATTCCAACAGATTTTTTTTTAAACTTGTCAAACTCTAAATTTCAAAAACATACTATTCTTCCATAAATAGAAAAAGTCTGAAGGTGGAAAATAAATGAGGTAAAGAAAATCTATCCAGATGTTACATGTGTTACGAAGCTTTAGTAAGACAAGTAAGTTGGTGTTTAGTATGAAAGTAGATTTAAGAAAATGGAATAAAAAGAGTATAAAATAGACTCTAATTCATATATAAATTTAATATGTGATAAATGTAGCATTTAAAATCAGTGAGAAAGGCATGGATTATATAAGAAACATTGTTGAACAAATAACTAACCATTTGACAAAAAAAATCAATCTGGACTCTCAGTTCATGTGTTACTTACCAATGTAAATTCCAGATGGATCATAAATTTAAGGTGTAAAATCCAATTTAAAAAAATTTTAGAACAAAACATGTAAGAATATTATTTATATAATTTCAATGTGGGGAAAAGCTTGGTTAGCAGGAAACAAAATCCACATACCACAATTAAGAGAAAAAAATATATATATATGTAAATTTACTGATTTGGCATCAAAAATTACCCAGAGTAAAAAGATAACAAATTGGGGGCAAAAAGAATTTTACCACATAAACAATAAGTACAAATCTTCCTTTCTTGATATGTAAAGGACTCTCACAAGACAATTAGGAAAAGTCATGATCTAATATACAATTGTGTAAAAGATTTACATAAACATTTCATGGACAAAGAAATACAAATGGATTTTAAACTTTGGCTAAATTGCTTAACTTCACTCTTTATTAAAAATAAAAATCCAAATGAGACACACCATTTTTCTCTCTTAGATTAAAAAACATTTAAAAATCTGAGTACATTGTGTTGATGAATCTGAGAGAAAATAAGCATTTTGTACTCTTTCAATGGAAGTATCAATTTTTGCTGTCTCTTTGGAGGCAATTTGGTAATTACCTATATACCTTTTAAAAAAACTTTTCTATATAACTTTTGATCCAGGAATTCTCCTTGGGTACCCATTAAAAAACGATGTACAAGAATATTTATTTCAATTGTAGCAAAAGGCTAGAAAAAAATTATCCAATAATAAGATACTCCTCAAATAAAATAGAAAACAAAAAACTGCAGATACGTGCCCTGATATGGAATGTATCTCCAAGTTACATTTTTAAGTGAAAAACAAGATGCACTACAATTTGCATACGATACTCCATTTGTGTAAATAAACAAGACCTGCACGTGTGTACGTGTGCACACATGTGACTGTGTATGCTTGAAGGACACACAAGAAGCTGGCTGGGATGGTGACATCGCACTGCTGCAAGGTGGGAGGGAGGCGTCCTTTTCCAGTTGTACCCCATTCTACAGTTTAATTTTTTTGTAATGTGTATAAATTACTTTTTATTAAATATTTTAAAGCATTATTTATGGATCCCTTTCCAAGTCTGACTTCCTAGGAGGCTACGGTTATGAAATGGTAATGAAGCAGTGAGATTGGACAGAATTCTGTGAAGATTTCAGGTCAGCAAGAATGCCAGATCTTGGGGGTTTAGAAAACTTGCCTAATGTGGCTTAGTCCACGTCACTTAATTTCTAAATCGAGTTATGAATCCTCATTTCACAGAATTTTTAGAGGTTTTAATCTACGTCCAGCTGTGCTGTAAATCACGTATTCCTATGTATGTGCCAGTTAGATTCATGGGTTCCGCCGTGACAAGGAAAACACTCTGGAAAATATTTTGAAGCCTTACATGTGACTGACACTTCCCTTTCCAAGGTGGGTAAGAGGGCAGTTGCACAGCCCACGCCTTGGCGTCCTCGCTGTGCTGGGCACTGGTCCTCTTCAGGAGGGGATGCTGTTCTAGCCGGGCTGGTCCAGATTATGACACGTTCTCGTCTCCATCCAGAGTATTTGCTGCATTCGCTGAGTAGAAGCAGTAAGTACACACTGTTTGGTCATTCTGGGACACTGAGTTAGTCTTTACTTTGGACAAGGGGGCATATTCCATGACATCCGGGTCTCTCTCCGAGACCTGTGACTGAACAGCCTAGCATAGGGCACAAAGGCTTTTTCTCCCGTCCCTGGATTTCCAGGGCAGTCCCTGCGAGGCTACCAACCACCCTCACGAACCCTGCTTGTTCAGCCCGTGATCATTCAGTGACCAGGTGAACACCGGCCAGCCCATCTCAGCACACCTGTCGGCGCCTGCTGTGTGCTCCGCCGGGCGCCAGGACCACGGGGCTCACACCGGCGCCGGTGCCCAGCACCTCCTTAGGGAGTTCCTAGGCCACCCGGGGACAAGCACAGTGAGGCAGAGTAACTTGGAGCTTCGGCAGAACCTGGAAATCAGGCCGCCTCTGAAATCTAAGGTGGGGGAAGCGGGAGTTAGAGGGTAGCTGGACGATGCTGAGAGGACATTGGCGAGCTCTCAGCTCCCGTGCCCATGCTGGCCTTCCACCTGGAGGCCCGTTCCAAGGTGAGGGGTGATTGATTCTGGAGTCACTGAGCTCTCAGAGCAAAGGCTGTCCTAAGGGTCTCCAGGGGAGGAGATGGCCTGTACAGAGTGAGACTGTTCGTGGGTCTCCAGTCCTGGAGGCTGAAGGGGGATCTTCCCAACACCCCAGCTGAGCATCTGGGGGGAAGATTCTGGAGACCCGTCCCAGGCCTGTCGACGCATAGGCCCCGCGCTTGGGTTTGATAGTCTGAGTCCCTCTAGGGACAAGTTCATGATTGCTTAGATGGAAAAGTGACGTCTGATATCAGATGACTCAGTTCAAGCCATGGGAGGCAAAGGAGTGACAGGAGGTGAGGCCAGGCATTTATTCACTTTACAGACATCAAGTGAGCACGTGCTGTGTGCCAGGCAGCTCAGCACGTGGCCAAGAGCTGTGGCGTGAGGGCTGAGGTAACAGAGCACTGGTCCACCCCGGCAGGGTCTGAGGGGGCAGCAGACACCACACAGATCACCTTGCGGCTCGCGGGCAGGCTGAGCGCCAAGGTTCACTTGATCTGCATTTGTTTCTCTTCTGCTCTTGCCCCTCTGAGTGGAGCTGGGACGCTGAGGTCTGTCCCTCTTCACTTAGGATTCCTTCCAGGTCATTTGGAATCCATCCCTGGGACTTGCTCCAGATAGATTCCCAGACCTCGGAGCGCTACAGACGTGAGGAACTTGCTGGAAGCTCACGGACATGGCTGTTTTAACAGTTTTCTGCTTTGTGTTTAAGTTTGCTAGACCCTAGAGCTTCCTGTGTGTCTGATTTGAAGAGTGGTAAGTTTTACAGAGAAGATAGAACAGAAGGGAACACGTTGTTTTGCATAAAGCCGTGGACTTGCTCCCAGCCCTCTTGGAATATGGCATCTTCCATGTAATCTGTTTGCAAATGGCTCTGAAGTGGCCCAGCGTCGTGATGATGCTCTCAGCACACAGATGAGGGAATGAACACCCGCCAGTTGCTGGGCGCCGGTGGGAGAGGTGGCACCAGCTCCTACCAGGCTGCCCTGCAGAAAGGTGGCAAACTGGTATTCACTCACTCCTTCCACTCCTAGCCAGGTGCTTGGTGCTCATTCTGGCTGTTTTTCCCCAAGACGACTTCAGCTTGGATGCTTCCAACTACACTTGGCCAAGTGGTACCTGACTATCATCCACGTCACCACCTCCATCCTAGGATATTTCCTGTGTGCCTCTAATGGTCTTTTACTGGCTGTCGTGTGCCAGGCTCTGTGCTAAGCTCTGGGCAGACAGCCACACGTAGCTGCCTGGCTCAAGGAGCCTATGTTGGAAGAAGCACAGGAACATGCAAACACAACATTTCAAAGTAACACAAACCAAGCTCCACTAGAGGTGTGGACAGGGTGTTGCAGGGACAAAAGGGTATCACTTAGAGGTGATCAAGGGCAGTGGCGACAAGGAGGTCTTCTCAGAGCAACTGTGTCTAGAAGGATGAGTCAGGAGGAACGAGGCAAGGGAAAGCAGTGAGCTCAGAAGATTCTCCAAAGTTATCTGAACTTGGGTCCAAGGTCATTGGAAGTTGGGAAGGAATTCTTATTTCTGTCTTGGGTCAGAATCAGAACTGGTGCCTTTGGGTTCCCTCCAACGTGGGCCAGTTGAGATCAAGGCATCTGCTTTCTCCTTGCAAGAATCCTCTTGGTTCTGGAACATCTCAGGAGACCTCAAAGCACGTCCTGCTGGCACCTCACTCTGCCCTCTCTACAGAGAGGCCCCAGAAGCAAGGTCCAGGGAATCAGACTGGTCCAATCTGGGGAGGACCATGGATCCAGATGGTAACCCTCTGGCTCTGGTTTGGCATTGCTACACAAGTGGGGCCTCCCAGCTAAGAGATGAACAGTTCCCTACCTTCATCTACTAATTATCCCGTACTAAATTGTCCCTGATTGTCCCAGAAATGTCTTTCATGGTTTTCTCATTCTCTTTCTCATTCAAGGACTATGAATGGCTTTTAACTTTGTAACTTCTTAGTGTCTTTTAATCTAGACTCCCCCCCCCCCATTTTTTTATGACATCAATTTTCTTGAAAAGACCAATCTTGTTGCTTACAGAAAGTCGCATTTGGGAGGTTGCTGGATGGCTTCCCTGTGGTGGCTTAGCATGACAGAAGACCATGTCTTCCTGCTTCTCCTGTAAACTGTGGGCAGGTCTAAAGTCTTGATTCAAGTTAAATATGACTGGCAACAACAGTTGGATGCCACATGGCTGCGCTGCACGTGGGCACACGGCAGGTTTGCCCACCGCTGCTGATGCTGCTGAGGATAGTAAGTGTCGTGTCTCCCCTAATGGAGGCATGTTTTCCTTCTCAGCTTTGTAAGTGGGCGGGGCTTCAGCAACATGGGGTCCCGATTTCACCTAATTGTTCCAGCATCTGTCGCTAGCTCTCGCCTGAATCAACTATTTCTTCGGTGAATAGAAAACTGGATTTTTTTAAAAAAATAAAGTAAGGAATTCTTTCTTTTTCTTATATTCTATGATTATAAAATATGACTTTGTCATTTAATTTATGGTTGTATTATATTTATAATGCTTAAGTTTTGCAGGCTAGTTTCTCCTAGTCTGTGCTGAATTCCACTGGCATTTTTGTGTGTGTGGGCCAGAATCCTTTAAGGAATAATGACTGGAAACAGGAGTTATCTATACGGTGAGTTTCTGTGTATATCGCCAAACTTCTCGCCAGAAAGGCTGAACTGAAGCCTTCTCTCTCCAGCGGCGTGGCAGTGCCCAGTCTTCCTCTGCGCCTGCCTCGTGCGAGAGAAGCATCCTCTTGGGGGTTTGCAGCAGAGTTCTAAGAGCCTGATGGGCAGATTAGTGATGTTTAATAAAAGAGAGAGAAAGAAGAAAAGGCAAACGCTGACTGAATCCACCAATTCACAAAATGGTGGTCTTCAAATTTCCGTCTTTGCCGATTGACATTCTTCCACGAAGAGAGTTTTCTTGAATGACCTGCTGAGCATCAGCTCCTTCTCAGGCAACTCCAGTTCCTTCTAAAGAAACAGTCAGGTGCCCCTGGAAGGTGTCTTCTGGCCCTCTTTCTCTTCCTTAATCACACACACATGTGCACACACACACGTGTGCACACACACGCCCCTCTGGGTTATTGGGTTATCTTTTATTCATTTTTATAATAAGCTACAATCATCATTATTATTGTTGATGCTCAAATGTGTGTCCTGAATGTGGCCAGTGGGAACCCTTTCAAGCTGGCCCTCCGGTGCATACGATCTGCCTCTGCTTGTCTCTGAATTCTCTTACCCTCTGGTCGTAAAAGACACTCAGCCTCACCAGGTGTTGTCCTCACCCCAGAGCTGGAATCAGCCATGGAATCCCAGTCTCTATAAAACGGGGAATGGCATTTAGAAACCATAGTCGAGATGCTGGACGCGCCCGTTGACAGCGGGCTGTCCTTGCCGTCGGGGCTCGTTAGTGGGTAAACTGTGGGTTCGTGTGGATATTCCAGCTCAAATCTCACATGACAGGATATTGCTAACTTCGTTGAATTTATGCTTGTGTATATTTTCTCTCACATGGGAAGTTTTGGCTCCCCCTTTTTAACTTTATCCTCCAATGTTATAACATTGAGAATTTCTGTGTGAACCTCACTCCTACAACAGCATCTGAGAAGTGAGAAATGGCACCTTGGGTGTTCTTTTAATTTTCTCTCCTCTTATTGTGCATGAAGTTGAATATATTTGCTTATGTTTCAGGGCCATTATTTACTTTTCTTTATCTGTGAACTGCCTGCTCAGAACTTTCGCCCACTTTTCTGTCCAATTGTTGCTCATTCTTTTTCTTTCTCTTAAGGAGGTTTCTCTGTCGTGAGGATAGACCCTTCTGTTCTTGGCAGAAGGCACAAATATGTTCCCCTGGCTTTTGCCATTGTGTTTGCTTACAGAGGTTTTTATTCCATACAAAGATAAGTGGGATTTCATTGGTGAAAATGTCCTACCAACAGGAGGTGCACAAATCTGGTGTCCACAGAGTAGAACCAGAACTAGAAACGAGCTCACTGACGCAGCAGGAGAATTCAAGGTGATGGATGGACGCAGTACTTCCAAGATACCTCCCACCACTCAGAAGTAAGACTGTAAGACTCCAGCAAGGTCCCAGGGCTTCACCCCTCAGGAATACTTAGTGACCAAACCCTGGGTGCCGTCGCTGGGTGCATCCATTAGGTGAAGAGGAATCCTGGTGGCTGGAAGCCAGCTGTGATCATGACTCAGTCCTGCCACATGGGATGAGGCCATGTTGCCTTGAATGAAACCTTCATGCTAGCTGCCAGCTGGTCACCCAAAGAGCAGGGTGATGGGACCTTCTAGGCTCCTGGGATGGTTGGACAAACTGTCTTACACCTGTTTGCTATCAAATGTGTGTTTGACAAATATATGTGTGGCTGTCTCCGTTGGCTCCCCTACAGGAGGCAGATGGCACACATGGGAGGAGTTGGGGAGAGAGATGGGGAGAGGGGTGGGAGAGAGCTGAAGGATCTGCTAGCCCTGGACCAGGAGCAGCCAAATGGTCACCACCTGTTAGCATGAGGGTTATGGGGACCCAAATGTGCTGAAATCCAGAGACAAAGTCAGGCTGTCACCCTTCTGATGGTGACAAGAGAAGCAATGGGTTGTGATGAGCTCATCTGGGGAGAATTAGGAATAGAAGACGTGAAGGCAAAAGGAGGATCTCCACTGATTTTTTTTTCTGGCCTTTTAATGATCCAATCAACAAATATTTATTGAAGACACTCTGCGTGCCACACATGGGTGTGGGTGTTGGCATTCACAAGGGGATCAAATAGACAAACTCCTGGCTCTTGTGTTATAGTGGGAAATACAGAAAAAAGATAAATGAATAAAGAACCTAGTAGGTTGGGCAGATAGGGGCAGGAAGTAAGAAGAAAGTACAGAGCAGGGCAGAAGAGAGATGTTGGGTAAGTAGAAACGTAAGTGGCCAGGGATGGACTCACCAATGAGATGATGCTTGGAGAAAGGCCTGGGCCAAGTGAGGGAGCTGGCCCCATGGAGATCTGGGAAGAGCTAAAAGAGCAGCATGTGCAAAGGCCCTGTGGCTGGAGTACGCCTCTAAGTTCAGAAAGAAGGCCAGTGTGGCTGGAGGGGACAAAAGGGGAGAATGGCAGGCAAAGAAGTCACAAAGGCATTGGGGTTTCAGGTCACAGGAAGAACTTTGGCTTTTGTTGTGAATGTTGTGGGAAACCCCTGTAGGAATTCTAGCAGAGGAGTGACATTTGCTGATTGCCTTTTAACAAGCTCACTTTTGAGAGCTCGATTCCAAGGAGGGACACCAGTTAGGAGGTTGCTGAAATTATCCAGATGTGAGATGATGTGACCAGGGTGGTGGCGGAGGGACTGGTGGTAGAATTACTGATGTGGCTTGAAGTTAGCACGGCAGGACTGGCGGGAAGCCTGGCTGTGCGCGGGAGAGGAAGGCTTTTCCTCGAGCAACTGAACAACAGTGTTGCAGTAGCTGCTCTGGGTCTGACTGTAGGTGGAGCTAGGTGGGAAGACGCCCCGATTCGGACACATTGAGCACATGGTCCTTCTTAGGCCCCTGAGACGGGATAAATAGGTCTGGAGGTCGGAGGCCTTTCATGGAGTCCTGGATGAAAAGGATGTCAACTAATTTGTTATTTCACATCTTACCTTTAGAACAGCATTCATACACACCTAATATAGCTTGAGGAAGGAGCTACCCTAAGGTGGGCCCTGGCCGACTGTACCCGGTTAACTCCCCGGCCCCGGGACACATTCTCCCCCCGCCATCACTGGTATGTGGGACCCCTGTGTGTGAGAGCTGTTAGAGGGGAGAGGGACCATGCGGGCCAGCTGCGCCCTTTTCCAGGTGGCAAAACAGTCCAGAGGGATGGTGGTACTTGACGGACAGAACTCTGCATGCTCCAGGCAGAAGTGGCCTGGACCCCAGCCTCAGGCTTCTAAGCCCAGAGCTCTTCCTGCCACACCCTGTGCTGACTCATCTGGCCCAGGGTTGCGGGATGGAACAAGGAGCCCCCTTCCAGCCACTTGACTGTCAGGACTCCAGGCCTGGAGGCAGGAAGGGCAGACTGATGCCTTAGGAAGTTTTTGCCCCAAAGCTCCACATTAGATGCAGAGCTCAAAATTCCAGTAATTATTAGTAAACAGTCGCTTAAAATTCTTTGAGTCTATGACCCTCACAAATCTCTCTTTGGTTTGATACTGAATTGGGGTTTTTCTGAATATTGACTAGTTTGTATAAAATAGACAAACGACAAGTTTCTTCTGTCGTGCACAGGGAACTATATTCAGTATCTTGTAGTCACCTATCATGGAAAGGAGTATGAAAAGAAATATATGGAGATGTATGACTGAAATAGGATGCTGGGCACCGGAAATGAACACATTGCTAACTGACTATACTTCAATTTAAAAAAAAGAAAGAATTGGAGTTTCTCTGTTTAATTGAAGGAGGATAATTTCTGGCGGACACTGGGGGAGTGGGTTTCCCCGAGCCCACCGTGACATCCTTTTCTGTGTTTGGTGGCAGCATCCACTTCTCGGGGGTGGAGCAGGAAAGAGTTTTCATCAAGCATCTCCTGGTCCAGCTGTGCCGCCGTCAGTGCAAAAGTCCCCTCTACAGATCCAAGGAGGGTCAGAAGCCTACTTTGATTAGCAATAAAGTTCCTGGGAGGCAGACCCTGGGAAACGTAGCCAGAGCCCCCTGGGGGCCACCCCCGTGGAATAGTGTTTGGAGCAGCTTCAGGAGACTTGGAACAAACTCGTCAACAGCGCTCGTCCACCTCTCTCCTCCTCCACCTCCTCTTCCCGCTGGAGAATTCTTTTGACACTGATCTGCAGTCCAGGACTCAAAATTAAATTCTTCTGCTTTATTAAATTGAGGATTTGGCTTAATATTTAAAAATCTGAGACCAGTTGAGACCCAAAAGCACTCCATCAGTGCCTTGTGTTCCTGCTGAAATTAAAAGCTTGCTGAGAAAAGTGCAGCTGGAGGAGGACAGCCACAGGCTCCCCGGGGGCCACGGTCTGTTTGTGGGTCTCTGAGCATCTCTTTCCGAGCTCATGTTCTAAGCTCCCTCTGAACCCCCTGGGTATATTCACCCAAATGGACCTGCAAAGTGCCAAAATTGGAATCCATTCTTCTAATTCCTTCTTCTCGGTGCCTCTAACGTGGTCTGACTGCAAGATCGTATGGCAGCCGGCTCAGCCCCCTCGCAAGGCCTGCGTGTGATCAAACTGCAGCGAGGGCCTTTGGACCCTCACTTTGTGCTTCAGCAGCTCCTTCGGTTCTCAACTATGAAAAAGTGCAAATTTCCTGTTGGCTGGGAATGAGTTTAGATTTTTTTCTCTCCTACTCCAAGACAAATGAAATGAGAACATTCAGGATATCCTAGACATGGAAGCTTGAGCCATAGATCAAACGCCTCATTCGCCTTTCCTGGTGATATTTTTGCTCAACGTAAAATTACAGCAGAACTTGGCAACCCAGCCCCTGTATAGAGTTCCTGGGAAATATGTCAATTTTATGTCTAATTTTTATTACTAGGATCTGGGCGCTGGGTGGATTTCAATGCACTCCACAATCCCACTAACTCCATTTGTCTACCTGCTTGGTGTATTTATTTCCGAATCCCTCTACGTGGCTTTGGGCTTTTCGTTTCTGTTCTAACCATGTGTGTTTAAGTCTATACATAAAACTGACAATGCTGGGTGGTACCCACTTTGGATGAGGGATGGTGCGTCCTCCACGGGTTGGTGATGTGGCTCTTATACCTCCCGGGCCCTCGGTCCATCCTTGCAAAGATTCTTCCTCATGTGCAGCCACAGCTGCATCCTCTTCCCCCCGGCAAGACTTGGCTGCCACTGAGGGAGGAGCAGCCCCGGTGACCATCTTACCTCTCTGGCCAGTGTGCCTTTCTTTGGTAAGTTCAAAGTGATAGACCCTGAATGGAGCTTAAGTTGGGAAGACAGCGGTCTCATGATTGTTGAAGCCAACTGGTCATGAGAGCTGGAGTTCCTGCAGTGCGGTCTGCAGTCCACTGACCACCCAGGCGGGCTGCCTGGTGGTCCTCAGTTTATCACTTTAGGAGGCAGAACTCATAACATTTTCTTTCCAGATTGTGTGCTTATATGAACTAAATTCATATTTTAATTAATTGTCACATTTAAAAGCCTGTTCAGGTGTGAGCTTTGAGAGACTGTGCAGTGCATCCGGGATCACAGACACGAGTGGCAGGATTTGAAGCTGGGTTGCGGTTCCGATAGCCTGCTTATGTGTTTGGAATCGTGGTCCTCATGGCTCTCACAGCAGAGATGACTGTGAAAATGGGACGTGGAGTTGTTAGCCTTCTGGCTGCAAAAGTAACCCATGCTGTTTGTCCAAAATTGGGGAAACTTCAGAGAGTATGAAGAGAAGTAAAGATGGAGCAGTCACACCCGGCAGTGTTTCCTCTTGTGTTTATGGAGCAAATTGCCTCTTCTAATAGGTTGTTCCCCCTTGTTACCGAATACTTTTGGGGAAGATGATTTTTAATATTAAGAAGTATCCTGTCCCCTGGATGTACCGTTACTGACTTAACCAGCCCACTACTATGGGGTGTTCAGGCTGTTTCCCATTCCTCACGGTCACAGAAAAAGCCACGCCGAGAATCTTTCACATAAGTACACTAGCACCTCCTAACTAGGCGCCTAGAAGCAGCATTCCTTTGTTCAAGGGTGTGTGCCGTTTTTTTACAGTTTATGATGACAGTGCCCACCAAAATGGTTATAGCAATCAGACTTTGCCAACAGTCTATGACAATGCCTCCTTTCACCGAACCTTTGGGAAAAAAACTGTCTTAATTAAAAATTTAAAATAGGGGCCATTGATTAAGCAAAACATCATGCATTCTTGCTTTAATCCCCACCTCCTTCGGTAACTGTGAAGTGGAACGTTTGTAATGTTCACCAGCCGCCCTGTTTCTTATTTTGTGAATCATTTGTCCATTTTCCCGTTGGGTTGTTGGTCTTTTTTTCTTACTGCTTTGCAAGAAATCTTTATATCATAAACATATTTACTTTTTGTAGTGTAATGGAAATAATTTTCCCAGACTGTAGTGGGTTTTTTATTTTCTTTATGATGTTTCCTATTAATATTTAATTAAGGCATTTAGATCTGTCCCTTTCGGTGTAATTTCTTTCTTTGTGTCATGCTGAGAAAGATGTCCCTGTTCTAAGATCAGCTGAATAGCACCCTACGTTGTATTCCAGTTCTTTCATAATTTTATGATTTATATTTTATCTTTCCATCTCATAGGTACTATAGTGTATGCCACAAGGTAAAACTCTTAACTTTTTTCTTTTTTCTCCTTAAATAATTAAGGAATTAAACCAACACTTTAAAAGTTATTGCCCTTTGGCCAGTGATTTAAAAATGACACCTTCATTATCTTTTATATCCAAGTATGTTTCCGAATTTCTCACGTGATCCCTTTTTTATGTTTATTATATAATTATATTTGTTTATCCCCAGTTTCTTCTAGCTGCTGTTTGTTTAGATACTGCAATAGTCCTGGTTGGCTTTGTTTTCATTATATTTTCAATCTTATGTTGGGGGGCATATTTTAGTTGCCAACCACTTTAAAGAATTTTTGTGCATTTTGACATTTTTTCATCATGGACATTTTCCAAGTAGGCAATTGTATCAGCTGCACTTGATGACATTAAACTTGCATTTTCCAGCACTTTTTCTAACATGCCATTTTGACCCAACGTATGAATGTTGACCACAATATATATTTGTCTTACTTCTTCCATCTTAGAATTTAGTTCTTTAATTTTATTGCTTGATTCTTACTTAAATTGTGTGTTTTGTTCCTGGTTTACGTTTCTTTTAGCAAGCGTCCTCAAAAGTGTCCTTCTCTCCGGCATCTTGAAAGCAGTGTAATCCTACGTTTATTCTGAGGGCCCCCTCCACGGGGCTCATGTGGTTTTTACTCATCTCCAAATAAGAAGGAACCTGTTTTGGCCTGGCATTCCCTCACAGCAGGGAGATGGAGTCCCCTGGGTTGTCTCCCCAGACCCAGGATGCTGGAGAATCTCATTTTTAGGTCTTGGCTCTAGAGTTGGCTGATGAGCATTCACACCGCAGATCCAGGGGCCAGAGTGACGGGGTCGAGAGCGGCTGGGAACTGTGGGCAACTCCGGGAGGAAGCCACCCTTCCCACGCTGTGCCCTGTGTCTGGGGAAGCGGCCCAGGAGCCGGGTCTGTGCGTGCTCAAGCTTCCAGATCGTTCTCAGCAATGACTCGCCACCTCTTCTTGTGCTGCTTGCTGCCAGCCAATCGGAGACAAGTGCCGTCCACCAGGCTGGGTTTTACTCTGGGTCACCTCGATGTAATCTCCACGGTCACTGATTCCTAATGCTTCTTCCTGCGCGTCTGGCTGTGACCTGCCGACATGCTGCAGACTGGAGATTGGGGCTTTTCTAGGGTCCCCCCTTGAGCTTTAAGGGAAGGCTCTGGGGTCTTCTGTGCTGAGATGCAGATGTTAATACAATCTGTCACCACTGGCACAGAAAATGCTGACATTTAGGGGTGTGAAAATGGGCCCCCCAGTAAAGGTTCCTGTACCTTTAAATGTCTATTTACCTACTTCCTCTTTGGCTTTCTCAAAAAACAGATACTAGGCGCAGCTTCCCTCCTTATTCAGCTGGACTTACAGAGGAGTAACTGAATACCCATCCATTTAGAAACTTAGAACTGTTTCCTATAAATTGCACTATTGGTCACTAAAGACCTTCCAGCTTTGACTCACCATTAAAAACACGATGGTAAGGAAAGGTAAGTATTTTATAGTCACAAATAATTTTTCCATGGAAATTGAGTACAGAACATTTTCCTTTGCTTGCTTTTGTCCTCCAAGATCCTTCAAAAAGCCTATGAAACTGATGAGTTGTTCTTGGTGCTGAATCTTGAGAGGTTTAGATCTATTGATCCACCCAAAAATGTAAGGACGTGCCCCTACCCTGAGTGGATTCAAGGTCATCAGGACACTCTGCCACGAGCCCGTCGTCTGAGGGTTTGCGTATAATTTAAACTTGCATCATCTTGCCTCCTCTTAAAAGCAAAGCACGCACGTGGGTTCACGCATCCGTGGTGACTGAGCGGGGTTTGTGCACGAAGCTTTATTTTTGAGTTTTATTTGTCACATTCTGAGCTCTGAGGGTGACTCCTGGTCCCAGTCGCTAGACCCGGACTTCTTTATCTTCCATCCAGACACTTCGTGGTCTTACAGACACGCCCTCTGCCGGCAACCTGGAGCCCCCAGTTCTGAACACTCCCAGCTGCAGGTAGACACTGTCCTTGGTCATTTTGCTGTCCTTCTCTGAAGGTCCGGCTCAACAGGAGAAAGCTGTTCTTTGTTTCGTTTCCTGTACTGTTTCCTCCAGGCAAAACTTGGCACGAGGCAGGTCTGTTTGGCCTCCAGCCAAGCAATTTAGTACCACAAGTTTCTCATTATAAGAGGGGTTCACCTGTAGGATGGTCCCATGGTCTGGACACCGAGCCGGCATTATCATTATTAAGATGCTGCTTCTGTACAACATATGTTTTCCGCATAGACGTTCATTTCCCCGTGTGCACACCCGGAGAGGCACCTTCAGGGCTGCTGCACTTTTGTTCTTGCTGGGAATTGGGAGAACGCGAGCTAACTTTCCAGCTCTTCACATTACTATTTAAAATTAGAGATGACAAAGATCATAGTTGTAAAAAAACAAATTGCTAGCATGTCTGTTCATGTGTTGGAGGAAGGGCCACGAACTGCTCTGAATCTCTGAGTGCGCTTTTCCGTTCTGGGTCACTGGTAAACCACGATTATGGTCCACAGAGATGTCCTTTGGTTATAAAGATGGCATGGGCGACCTCAGCCGATCTCCTCCTGGGTTAAAAGAGAGAGATCACACACGGGAATCACTCCACAAGCGCTCCTCATCGGCGCAGAAGCTGCCTTCGTGTCGTAAGGTGTCTAAGCACCTCCCAAGTTGCCCCCAGCCAGGGCGGCTGCCGGGGCCACTGCGTCAATCTGTTGTCGGCACAAAGGTGAGCAATTTACCTGCCAGGTGGTGTTTCATTGAAACCTTATTTCTGTGCAAAATAAAATACGTAAAACAGGCTATTTCTCTTTCCAAGTCTTGGTAGTTCCCGTTATTTCGCAGATAAAATTGTCTTTTTAATGGAGCAAGGAGGGTCCTTGGGCACACTGGCCTCCGACTCCAGATGGAGCTTCTGTTTCCATCACGCAAGTGTCCGATTATTGTTAGAGCCACGGGGATCCTGTTTGACGACTGATCCCAACCTACCTTTGAGGGTCACCCAGATGAACACTCGTATCGGAAGGTCCGTTGAGGTTTTCCACGATGCCTTCACGACCAAGTATCCGTCCATTATCCAATTTGCAGCCAAAGCCTTGTTTCATAGCCTTCTGCTGAGAGCTGGGCGAGCTTCATGAAGTTTGAGTTTAATCTCCTGCTCAGATTAATGCTCCTCAACTCTCCAAATGTGGAAGTGCCTCCTGGAACCCCCCAGTGCCTCCACTGTCAGGCTCTGATTGATTTACATTATGGGAAGTGTGCACGCATTGTACACTCTGCATATACCTGTTCGGTTAAATTATTCCCCTTTTCAATCATAAAAAGCAAGCAGGAGCTGGCTGGAGAGAAACTGGCTTTCTTCCACCACTTTTGTATTTTTTTTCCAGTAAATAATATGAATCCTTCGTGAGTTGATGCGTTTAATATGGGGGCCCCAGTCTGGTATCACTTCTCCAGACCTGGAATCTGATTAATGACACACCATTTCAGCTGAATTTATGTCCCTATTCACCTGGGAAAAAGCAGTTTGTTCTTCCTTCACAAACAGAAACGCACCGTGCAGGAGTCAGGTTTCTCATACCTGCGTGTGCCAAAGGGGCGACAGAAAAGGCTGCTTGGGAAGAGAGAAGAGCTTTTGTGCGTTTCAAGATAGCATCATTGAGTCCAAGTCTCTGTGTCCTAGTGGATTAGTTTTTACTCCTTCAAAATTCATCTATGTCTACTCGAAGATGCTCCACGAATTGCGACGTTCGAGCATCTATGTCGGGACCTGGGTACCACCACCGACTTCTCTCCCCGCGACGGGCTCCTCTTTCTCCCCCTCCCACACCCAGGGCTGGTGAAGGCCACTGGAGCCTCCTTGCTGAACATCTGGAGGTGACCGCAGATTTAACTACCTGACTATATAATTCAGGGTGAATTCCATACAGATGGTGGTAAATCCCCATTCTTTAAATATTTCTAAATGTCAAAAAGAGATATTGGGATCATTTCTGTGCCTTATCTGAGCAGGCATGGTTGGCTGCCTCCAAGGTGAGATTTTAGGTCTGCAGGAACGTTGCCTCTCCAGAACTGATCTGACGGCTCCAGGTCCCTGTTCAGTGGGTTGGATGACAGGACACTCAAAAACTACTCAGGGTCATAAGTGCACTGAGAGAGCGAAGTAGCTGAACCCAGAAAAGTGGTTGGTCCAAGTGCATGGTCTGGGTCACTGGGTGTCCCGGACAGGGCAGTGCCGTTACTGGGTGTGGAAAAGCCATTTTTCTGCTTTGCTCCCTGATTTTCCCTAAACCTTCATTCTGATGTCTCCCCATGTATTTCAGGGCAGCCAGAGTTCCCGTCCAGCTCACTGGTCTTGCGTGATGGACGCTTTCCTGGTGACGAGTCTGTGGTAGCTTCTCCTGCTCTTCAGGGACAGGGGGCAGGTGTCCTCAGCCCTCCTCCTCGACCCTGCCTTCTCCCTGTCATCAGTCACCACTCCTCGCCCCTTGTCCCCCTCCTCCCTCCCGCTTCCTCCCACGCTCTGCCAGCTTTCACCTCCAGCATAAGCAGTTGCCTCTGTCAGGGAACATCCTCTCCAGCTCTGCGCCTGGTGAACTCCTACACATGCTCAGGTCTCCGCCCACCATTCCTCAGACCTTGTGCAGAAGCTGGTGGCTCAGTGGCCTGAGCATCTGACTTCTTGGGTCATAGAACATCACTGCTGACCTGGCCTGGACCCCCGTGGGCACACACCCTATTCTCTGCTTGGCCTTGATCTTCCTTTCTCAACTCCTTTGCCCTGTGAGACAGCACAGCTGGCCCCAGTCCATTCAGTTCATCAACAAGTGTTTGCAGAGCGCCCACCGCGCACCAGGCAGCTCTGGGTGCCCAGTGCAGCATGGACAGGTGTGGGGCTCCAAGTCCTGCTCTCAGGCTGCTGGGGTCTCGGCCACTCCAGCTGTTGCCATGGGAGGTGTGCGGGGGTTACTCTTGGCTTCACTGTGCCTCCTGAGGCCAGATCCAAGCCTGCCATCTTGAATGTAATTCCCAGGTGGTGGGGTGGAATTGCAGGCTGTGTGGTTAGTTGGAAACAAGCCCATCTCCGAGCTGTCAGGGTCCAGGAGCCGGGGAGAGGTTGGGGACAGTAATCCGAGTTGGGGGTAGACAGGTTTGGGGTATGGGACACAGGCTGCCCTGCAAATACTCTGAGAGTTTCAGAACCATCTCCGTGGTTTGGTCAAAAGTTGAGTTTTCGATTCTGTTCACCAAGATAATTGGCACCCACCTCTCCGGGTCCTGTGTGCCAGGGCATGATGTCCCTGGGCCTGGGGACGTCTTGGAGCCGTGCAGCTGAGGAGGAGGCATTCTTCTGAGAGTTGGATAACCCTGGTAGGTTGACTAAGGCCACGGTGGCTGGTCCCTGTGAGAGCAAGTGGGGACTGTCCTGTCCTCTGTTATTAGAGTGACATTTCCCCAGTGAGACCAACAGGCAAACAGGCCATGGGAGGTGCTTCTTCCAGGGACTCAGTATCTTGTTACTTCAGCCCCTCTGGGGTGGAGAGACTGGGCGGGAAGGCTAAGCTGGAGGAATTACGCTCAGACAGCGCGAGGGAGCTCAGTCCGGGGAGTGAGCCCCAAGGTGAGCGTGGGCGGGGGGTGCGTTTGTAATACTAAATAGTGTGCTCTACCTATTTTTATTTATTTTTTAGTGGGAGAAGCAGAGATTTGAGTGGAAAGGTTCTGGTCACCATGCTTAATTCAGAGCAAACATGCAACACACCTAGGTAGACTGACCCACGGGAAGTCTGTGCTTAGCCACATTACCCAGGTGGTTAAGAAAGGGCAAAACCAAATTGAAGCCACAAAATCTGATCAAGTCAGTAATTATTAGGCATTTCAAGTTTTTAGATGATATGAATTGGACTGAGTGTGCATGTGATCTAGTGACGAGTGTCTGTGTATATGTGCACGTGCGTGTGTGTATATGTCCATTCACATGTGTGTATATGTGCATGTGTGTGTACATGTCCGCACATGTGTGTATTTGTCCGTGCGTGTGTATATGTCCACGTGCATGTGTGTATATGTGCATGTGTGTATATGTGCACGTGCACGTGTACCTGTTGCTCGGCCAATACTGCTCTTTTGCAAGCAAGGGACACCAGGTTTTCTGCAATCCAGAGAGGAGACATGTGAGGGGCTCAGGGGGTGTTCCCCGGAGGACTTCTCCATCCCGCTTTCCCTCCCAGACCCTGGCGCTGTGCCATGTGGGAAAATGCATTTGTTCTTGTCCACAGGGCCGCCCTGAGATGCAGGCGGGCAGAGAAGGATGACGTGGCCTCAGCTGCCTGGTGTGTTCCAGCCCTTCCCCTTCCAGGGAACACTAAATCCAGTGCCAGCCCACCGGCCTGCTGGACGCCTGTCAGCTAGGAGGCCCCCCAAGGCCTGCTCAGCGGGAAGGGGCTCTGTCCACCCCGGAGCACAGGCCGTGAGCTTCGCCCTCCTTGGTTCGCATCCCCAGGTAATGGTCCTCTCAACAGTGGCAAGGCCACTCATTGGAACTGACACTCTGTGATGGGCTTAGGCAAACACAGGGGCTGGGCTGGCCTCCCAGAGCCCCGTGATGGGGAGTGACCCAGCGTGGTTATCATTTGATTGAAACGATCAACTCATTTCCCATAGGTCATGGGATATCAGCCAAGATCCAAATCGGAAAAGACTGGGCCTCATTGCCTGATTACCGGCAGCAGCCCCAGCTGAGTTCAAGGATGTCGGTTGTAATGGCTGTTTCCTCCTGTTTACACCGAACGCAGAAGGCGGGCCGTGCCTCCAGGAAGCTCCTTCATATGCATCTGCGCAGAGTGGACCTGGCGGCTGGGGACGCTTTCAGGAACCGGGAGCCCTGCCCGGGCAGCGTGGGGGTGAGGGGGCGGCACCCTCCACGTTGCTTGAGGGACAGACCTGGGTGAAGAGGATGCTTAGCGTTGCCCAGGGCTGCACAAATGAAGAACCACAGATCGGGGGCGCTCAGAACCCCAGAAACTTCCTGTCTCACATTTCTGGAGGCCAGAGTCAGGAGTCAAGGTGGATGTGGGGCTGTGCTCCCTTGGAAGGTGCCGGAGCACGGTCTGTCCGGGCCTCCTCCTCCTTCCCGGTGGCCCCGGGCGCTCCCGGGCTTGTGGGCACGTCGCTCCAGTCTTCTGCCTTTGCGTGGCAACCCCCTGTGTCCCCACATTGTCTTCTCTGTGTTGAGATTTCCCCTGTCTTTTCTGAACCCTAATGCAAACTATGGACTTTATTTACTTTTTTTCATTGATGTATATATTTGATGCACAATGTTGTGCTAGTTTCTGGCGTACCACATCATGACAGGTCCTACTCTAGGGCACAGGGAACTATGTGCGATATCTTGTAATATTACTGGAAATGAAAAAGAATACAATTTCCTTTTTTTTCTTAAGGTGGAGAGGTAATTTTAGGCTTATTTATTTGTTTATTTTTTCAAACAGAGGTACCAGGGATTGAACCCAGAACCTTGTGCACGCTAGGTATGCACTCCACCACTGAGCTATGCCCTCCCCCACAAATTTCCCCTTTTCATAAGGACACCAGTCACATTAGATGACACCCACCCTAGTGAAATCATTTTAATCTGATTACTTCTGTTAAGATCTGTTTCTAAATGAGGTTGTATTCTGAGGTGATATGGGGTTAGGACTTCAACACATCTTTTTTTAGGGGGAGGAATGTAACTCAAAACTTATCAGGAAAGGAACCCAAAGGAAATGAAAGCAGGACCTTGACGAGCTCTCTGCGCTCCCAGGCTCCCTGCTGCGTTATCACAGTAGCCGAGATGGGGCGACGACTGAGCTGTCTGTCCATCAAAGAAGGGACCCAGGGATGGTGGCGTATGTGGACACTGGAATATTGTTCAGCCACTTGCAACAACATGAATGAACCTGGAGGACCTCATGCTAAATGAGATAAGCCAGATCCAGAAAGAAAACTGCACGATCTCGCTCATGTGTGGAATCTGACAAAGGTGAACACATGGAAGCAAAGAGGAGAACCGCAGGCACCAAGGGCAGGAGGTGGGGAAGCGGGGAGCTGCTGATGGAAGAGCACAAAGTTGTAGTTACGTCGGATGCATAAGTCTGGTGGGCTGGTGGGCAGCATGGTGGCTGTGGCTAATGATGCTGTGTTGAGTGCTGGAAATTTGCTCAGAGAGTAGGTTCAGATGCTCTGATCACACACACGAAGGGAACTATGCGAGGAGAAAATATGTTATCAGCTTGACTGCAGTGATCTCTTCACCGTATATATGCGTCTCAAATCATCGTGTTGCACACCTTAAATATATACATTTTATATTAAGAGCAAAAAAAGCATAACAGGAGCCATGTGTTGTTTCTGGAAGGCCTGTGTGGACCAAACCCCTGGAGCCCTGGTGTCTGTGGACGGCCCCGCCGCTCCCGTCCGCTGCCCAGGTGCCCTTTCCTGACCGAGGCTGGAGACTTGCAGAGTTTTCTTGATGCCTAGACCGAAGAGACCCACTTGTCAAATTCTCACTTCATTCTCCACACAGCAAACTGTTCCAGAACCTTCCAGCTGATTCTGGAGCAAAGAAGGAGAAGCCATCCTGAGCCCTGGCTGCTTCTCCAAGAATGACTGTCCTGGATATTGGCCTGGAGCCTTCTGTGGTGGCTGGGAGAGGTGGTCCTGACCCTGGGGGATGCAGCAGAGTCAACCTAGGACACGCAGGAAGGAGAGAGGAGCCGCCTTGCGGGGGTCGCAGACCTGCGAGCTCTCCGGAGCAGCCCCGAAGCCCCGGGTGTGCCATCCAGCGAGACACGCCTTGTCACAGCCCCGAAGGTCCCTGATTCAAAGGCACCCCTGATGCCGCCCCTGCAACCACGCGGCCTGGAGCAGCCCATGGTTTCGCTTGGAAAAGTTTGCCAGCAGCATGTCGGAAGTTATTAGTGAGCGAGAAGAACCAGAGCCATGACGGGGCGGGGAGGACACAGGGCTCAAGGGCGAGCGGGGCACGGGGACCGTAGCAGGTGGCTCGGAGCTGTGCGTTTCATCTGCTGCTGCCTCGATGTTTTGCTTCTTATTAAGCGTTATTTGGAAACGAACCGCCCCTCCTCGTCCCTCTCATCTCTCTCTCTGTGGTTTCCCTTCCTTTAGTTGCCAGAGGATTAAGAATCCACAGACGCTGCTGTAATTACCGCGGCGAGCTTGCTACAGCCCTAGGTGGGCGGCCCTGCTGGTGGCGTATTTGATGCAGCAGCCGGCAAGTGTGGTTCTGAGTATTTTTTTTAAGCCCAGGGTTTTGACCTGCTAAGTCTCCTAGGTGTCCCGGAACTTCTGTTGGTGATGGCAGGAACCTGCAAAGTTCCGCTTTGCAAAAACAGGAGTGAAATGAGTGGTCATTAACAACCAAACGTGCTCTGGCTTTGCACTCAAGGTAGGTGCCTATTGCCACTAAAACAAGATTTAGACAAAAGTTGTAGAGGGGAACACATCACCTGATTCTTTGAAAAACACAGGGCGGTCTATTCAAGTCAGCCAGGGATGTAAGGAGGGGTGAAAACAGAAGGTGCTGGAGAGGGTTTCCTCTTCTGGGATGAGTTCCGGGCTCAGTTTTGTTTCCAGATGTAGATGTGGGCAGGATACGAAGTGCACGGCCGCGCTCTGTGCCTCAAGGCGGCAAGACCGCTACCTGCCAGCGGCTCTCAGCTTCTGCAGCCGGGTCCCCGACAGCACACGCCTCCTCGGGTCTTAGAACAAGCATATCCGTCTGAAGCGCGCCGGCCCGGTGCCTCCGGGACATGCCTGGCTCCAGGGAGGGGAAAGTTCAGGCTGCTTTTTTAGATCCCTGAGACTTAGGTAAGTGCTGAGCTCAAACTCTCGCCAGGAAGATTCTGTCACGGGGCTTGAACAGCGCTCAGTGGGGGCAAGCCCCTGCGACAAACCTCTTTAATAGACAGAGTAGGCGCGGGGGGGCCTTGCTCCTTGGCCAACAGGCCTGGGGGGTCGCGGGGAGGAAGGGTCCAGGCTGAGGCGTCCAGACGGGGGAACTGTGGGTCCCCCAGACAGCTCTGGGCCAGGGAGGGAGAGCAGTGCCTCGGGGGGGCCCGGCGGCAGTGAAGGCAGTGAAGGGGGGTGAGCCCGGCTTCTTCTGAAGTGGAAGCCGGGAGGTGGGAAGCAGCTTGTGAGGACTGTGTCCTTTACGGGGAGCGGTGCTTGGGTTGGCCTGTCCCTTCTCCCAGTCTCGTGCTGAAGGCCTCTACCCCGCCCTTCCGGCACAGCTGCCCTCCGCAGGGTCTCCCAGACTATGGTCAGCTTTAAGTGGCTTCTCCCATGGAAGTTCCTAAGCGAGTGGCCTCCTCAGTAGGGAACCAGGGCTGACGTGCAGGGGCCCCTTTCCAGGCCGACCTGTAATAGGGCTGCAGTGTTTGGTCCCCTCCTCCCCCCTCCTCTGCCTTCTCGGGTTTCCCAGACCTTCCAAGTTTGCACCAAAAAACCCTCTCAGAACCTGGTGCTGGAAAATCACAGTCGTGTCAAGATTCTCTCCCACCGGCCTCAGCACGGGGTCCCCACCCCTTGGGGGACCACAGACACTCAAGACGGAGGCCTTCTCTACCTCCTCACCTGGACCCAGCAGGTGCCATCGGGTTCCAGGGGCTACAGAAGGAAGGCTTGTGGGCAGGGGCATCAGAACACCCTTGAACTTGAACCTGTAAAAACTGTGAAAATTCCAGTTTCACTAATGTGCATGGAGCACATGTGTGTGTGTCCGTGCACCCACCATGCGCAGAGGCATGAGCTGGGTGCACACGGGCCTGGTGCCCTGGCTCCCAGCCTCTGCGTCTCTTCCCTGGGCTGAGTTAGGGGCCCTGTGCTGGGCTCTCAGGGCACGATCTAGTTACTTCCATCATAACAATTGTCCCTTTGTATTGAAGTGGCATTGATAGCGTCTCCTCCTCACTGGGCTGGAAGCTTTTTGAAAGCAGGGAGGCTGTCTTTCGTTTAAAAAGCCCCCACCCAGAGTGAGCTCATGAGGGACGCGTGTGTGGGGTGAATGGACACCTCCACGTACCGCTTCCTCTGCCTGCAGCTCTGTGTATCCATCCCCAGACCGGTCCTCCTCCATCGCTGTCATCGCCACATCTGTATTCGCATCTCTGCTTGCCGATCTCTCCATCTGTCTACCTACCTATCATCTCCTATTTCTGCCTGTGTTATGTCTGTATCTGCATCTGTCTATATTTAAACCGTTTCCGCCTATATCTGTGTTCCTGTGTCTTTTGGATCTCTATTTGTCTGCCTATATATTTATCCTCTTACACATTTTTTATTTTTATTTTTTTAATTTTTAAGTTTTAAAAAATTTTTTACTTATTTATTTTTATTGAAGTATAGTCAGTTACAATGTGTCAGTTTCTGGTGCACAGCACAATGTCCCCGTCATGCACATACATATACATATATTCATTTTCATATTCTTTTTCATTATTTTTTTCATATTCTTTTTCATTAAAGGTTATTACAAGATATTGAATATAGCTCCCTGTGCTATATAGAAGAAATTTGTTTTTTACCTATTTTTATATATAGTGGTTAACATTTACAAATCTCAAACTCCTAAATTTATCCCTTCCTACCCCCTTTCCCCTGGTAGCCATAAGATCATTTACTATGTATGCAAATCTGTTTCTGTTTTGTAGATGAGTTCATTCGAGTCCTCTTTTTTTCTATTTTGGAAGCAACCTAAATGTCGATTGATAGATGATTGAATCAAGAAGTTGTGGTATATGTATACAATGGAATACTACTCAGCCATAAAAAAGAATAAAATAATGCCATTTGCAGCAACATGGATGGACCTAGAGATTGTCATTCTAAGTCAAGTAAGCCAGAAAGAGAAAGAAAGATACCATATGATACCACTCATATGTGGTATCTCTTACACATATTTGCAAAGTCTCCCTCTACAAGTCTCACGACATAGACATCCCTGGAGCATCAGGCTCCAGACTGGAATCGTGAGCACACTGACTCTTTCCTGTGAAGCCCAGAGATGAGCCCGCTTGCTGCTCCTTTTCCCATCACCTCTTCCCAACCTCTCACCTTCCTGTCTCAGGACAGTATAACGGAACCACTGGTAGCTGTGTCCGTTGATGGAGGCATTCTTATTCTTTGCTCTTAGAACCGTGGCTATAAACAAGGCATAGGACTGATTTTCTAACGTATGAACCAAAAGGCAGCTATTAAATTTTGTTGCCATTAGTCCCTGTGCCTTCCCTTACCTGCACTGTATTTAAGAACATTTCTCCAGTTTAGAAACTCACCAGAACATCGACGATAGCTCTGGGAATCTGGAATTTGTCATAGCACAACTGTGGGAAATAGTTTAAAGGTTCAGTTCCTTCAGTAAAATGAGACCCCCAAGCACGAACGGCACCCCACACTATGACGAGTGGGAGGAGAGGCTGTATTGTCACCCAGACGCTGCCCGGCCACTCGGTCTCCTGGTGCAGCCCAGGACTTCAGGGAGAAGCCGTCAGCAGGAAATCGTTTTGACTTCCGCAGACCACCGGCGCCCTCCAAAGCAGACTGTCCGGTTTATTATGAATCTCCTCCAAATTCTGGCCCCAAGTGTCTTTTCCTCACGCAGTACCTTTGCCATTGGGTGAAGAAAAATGTCACCTTTGCAGTGAGTGTCACCCGCTCCCCTCATCTCCTGGATGGTGTCCTCTCTGCTCCGTGGAGGGTGGGGGTGAGGGTGTGGGTCCCAGGATGTAGGCAAGAGCTTTCATGGACACTCGCAGATATGTGAGAGAACTCCCCCCGAACGCGTCAGCACTGTTCTGTGGGCGAGTCCTGCGGGGGAAGTAGAAGCCGACGAGGGAGGCTCTACCAGAATGTAGAAGAGGATAAACATAAATGTGGACAGAGATGGACACAGCTACAAACAGATGTGGACACCCAGATATAGATGGATGCGGCTTAAATACACACGGATGCAGGAGAGGCTTTTGAATCACAGACAACAAGTGTTTTCTCTTGGGGAGAAAAATCACATATTTTAATACTATTTTTTCAAAAAAAGAGCCAGAAGCTCTGTGAGGTTTGGCCAGAACCTTGGAGCAGAGGTACATCGGCTACTGAACCTGTGCACGTGGCTCCTGATCACAGCTAACTCGGGAACAGGCCCGGCCTGGGGGAAGGCCACCCACACTCCAGTGTCACCAGAGCACTTGGCTTTAGGAAATGTGGGCCTCCCATGTGCTTCCTTGGGCCTCTTGTCCCAGGAGTGACCTTTAGTTCCTTCAGATTCAAGATGCCGGACCTATACTTGACCAACTACAAAGGTTCATCAAGCGAAGGGCAGACTGCGTTCCACCGAGAAGTGACATCCTGGGGAGTGGACGGCTGCCACCCGCCCAGCAGGCAGAGAGTCTTGGAGCTCAGGTTGCGGGGGGACACCTGGGGCCACGTGGCTGCACAGCATGACTTGATGGGCAGCGCTGGTCTGCCCAAGTGTTTTACTTTCCAATAAAAGGATCCTGAAAAGGATCCAGGGAGCTGGACCATCAGGAAATTGAGAGCTTGGGAGGAAGACTCCTTTTCCGTAAAGCAACCACTCACCCGCACCAGCTAATGCGAGACTTTCCATCCCTTAGGACCACTTAACTGGGTATAAAATAACACGGATGAAGGCACTTTTTAAATCCATCCTGAATCATTTGGTGAAGACTTTGTATTCAATTGATATCGTCCAAACCATAGGGTGTTGCTCAAAGGGACACATGTTATTGCTGCTACAAACAAAAATGACGAACTCTTGACTTAGGGCCAAGTCCTGACTGCAGGAGAGGTGGCAACCTCTGTAGCTGTTTGTGCAGTTAATGAGTGACCCACAAAACTTGTGGTCCTCATCGAGATGCTCAAGAAAGGAAAAAAGGAGAAGAAAATGGGGAAACTTGAGAGGAGAAAGTAAGAGGTGGCAGACAGGAGAAATCAGACTGAAATACCATGCTGGCCCAACCAGCCCAGGGCCAGGTCATCTTTCCCCTCCCTCCCTCCTCTCCTCTGTGACCTTCAAGGAATGTAAACGATCTCTGCTTTTCTCAGCTTATTCAGAATGAAAACAGCATCAAAAGGCAGACTCCTGAATGAAAGAGAACTGGGCTTAACAGTGATTCTGCCACCTACTGGCTGTGTGCTGCTGGGTGAGTGTCCTCATCCTTGACTCAGTTTGCCTCATCTGTGAAATGGGGGTCGTAGTACTCCATTACCTCTAGTCTAAGATGACTTTAAATCAATGGTATATTTTTAAATTGACATACATATATAATATGGTAGTGTCTATTTTTGCCAGAAGACATTATCAATCACAAGACAGATCCTAATTTCAGGAACATCAAAATGTAACAAAATGCCCATTGAAGAAATAAAAGAAACTCTGCTGCATCAACCTTGGCTTAAATGAGCCACTGGCTGTCAAGAGACTCCCACTGGGCTCGGCACATGACTGGGGCTCGGTGAGCGAGGGCTGCCTGCATTACTGTTATTCCTGGAACAACTAGGGACAATGTAATCACGACATTGCCATCAGCTGGGCCACATCCGAGTTAAGAATTTGTACAGTGAGCTATGCAGCCGTGCGGACACCTACATGACACCCCTGGGGTCGCTCATTTCAGGGGACACCCCCAGACCTCCTCAGAGCACAGCCAAGCTTTTAGAAGGAAGTTGTCACCTTTTTAATTGATTTTTTATTCATAGATTAATTTCCTACCTGCTGCATGGATCCTGCAGCCCTTCAGTGATGACAACTGCTAAAACATCTTTTCTTCCGTGTCTTGCAATCGGCCACGAGGTGATGCTCACGGAAGCTGGCCGAGCGGACACTCTTTCCCCCGGTCAGTGGCTTCAGTAAGAAAGGGTCTGCCCCTCGGAATCTTCTGGGGCGAGGCCAGCACTGAAGGCACGTCTTCCCCGTCCCATCTCCCAGGCTTGCTGCTGACAAGCCCGCAGACACGGGAGGGAGGGCTCGGGGACAAGCGCAGCTGCCAGACGCCTTCCACGCATCTCTGCTGCACGGGGGGGGGGGGGGGGGGGGCCTCAGAACAGACCTGAAGTCCAAGTCCTGCGCCGGACAGGCGCTCTGCGGAGGCGGGGCGCGTACACCGCATGCCTGGGCACACCCAGCGCGCCTCCCACTCCGGCCCCTTCCCAGACTGCCCGCAGGCCTGGCCCGAGCCAGGAGCCAGGCTCCTCCCCGCAAGACCGCCTTGCGGGGGCCGCCACCCAGGCCTCACGGCCCGAAAAGCAGCGGCGGAGCGTCTCACGCGCGCAGCCGGGACGGGCGCACCGGGGCCTGGCTGTGCTGACATCCCGCGTGTCATGATGCCTGCGAAAACTGGGTCATCACGGACTGTGAGATTTTAGGAAACACTCGTTTCTGATCTCGATGAGAGTGAGGGTGACGAGGATGGTGTTTCTGTCCACTTGACGGCTGTTTCCCCTACGGTTCAAATCTGAAATAATCTCTGTTTCCAGATACTGCCGTGGAACCCCAGAAAATAATAAAGGTACTTTGTGAAAAACTCCTTAGTCTGTGGGATAAACCTGGAGCACTGACATGTATAGCTCGAGGCTTATTTTTAGATCCTCTGGAGAATGAATGTGTGCGCGAGAGAGTGCGGAGAGAGGACGGTTTAAATCATAATAACTTCATAAAACAGAGTTTTCTTGTAATATTCTTTGGTAACGTTGAGCTGAAAATAGATTTACAATCAAAATGGGCTTAATCTGATATTAAAGAATTCTCTTAAAATCCCCCAAACAATTGAGGTTTTTTTCCCCTTTTGGTTTGTTTTGCGTTAGCTCCTCCAAGAGGCTGTGGATATAAAGAAATATACCGACGTTAATTCAAATGAGTCTTACGCTGCTGAGTGAAGGCAGTTTTTGCTTCAGATGATCTGCTACAAATAACCCTCGTGTCTAACTCCGAGGGTGCCTACCTCCCCGAGTGACGAGTTACTGGCAGAGGGACAGGACTCTGCGTGACCGGAGCCCTTTTGACAGTCACAGACGAGGGAGGAGGTGTTCCCAAGGTTAAAAGGTATTTTTGAGCCCATGTCCAGAACTTTAGAAGGATTGAAAAAGCCAGGCCATCCCTGAGGACGTGGAACCTGGACTCCAGGGTTCTGGCCTAATCCTTTGATGACTCAAATTAGAAATGGGGAAATTGGTGAAGTTTAGGAAAAGCCCCACTGGAACCAGTGCCCTTTCTCTTCAGGAAGGCGGCCTTTCTCATCAAGTGTGTAATTTTTGCTTGGCTCTCTGTCCTAATGAAGGCCTTCTCATATCTGGGGAGCAAATTTATTTCACTGCACATCTATCACTTTAGTTGATGAGCGCTAATAAAAATTCTTAATTAAAAATAACTGTATTAATGATAATATCATAATCAGGAGCCGTAATTCCTATTTTTACATATAAAATCATTTGATTTTGAAACAAATCATCACGCAGCTCTCGGTTGGCTTCTTATTGACCAAATTAATCAAAGAAGAGAATAATTAAAGTAAAACCACTCTGCTGTAGACAGCTTCCTTCGTGCCGAGCAACGCGTTAGAAGCAGCCGGTTTTGACGGAACCGGGACAGCTCTGACCTCCATACCTGCACGTGGTGCCCCAACCACACAGGCTCCACCGGACCCGACTCTTTGCTGTTGGTCTACACCCACATCTATTTCCTGCTAAGCTCCACCCCGAGTCACACGGGCCATAGTATATTTCCCACCACCTCCTGTGTGTCTTCACAATCAGATGATGATTTTGGATACAGACAATGAACCACTGTGGTTGTTCGTACATGGCCACCAACTCATGGCTAGAAAAGAGACCCAACCAGGATGGTTGGTGGCCCACACGGGGGCTTCAGGGACAACTCACAGATGAAGTGTCTCCTGCTCCCTTACATCGCATTCTTAGGGATGCTCTCAGCCCAGTGGTTTTGCAGTCACATGGGCGATGCCTGCTTCAGTGGCTTTAAAGGTAAATCACAAATGCAGAGGGGTGCAACCCATGATTGATGGCTCTGAAAAGTGACAGGTGAGGAGGCAATGAATGAGAAGCTGAACACGCGAGGCAGAAGGTTGATTTTTTTTTTTTTTTAGCTCTAATGATTTCATGTAAATCTGTCTTGGCTATAGAGGTTTATGAATAAACTCAGGGCCAAATTCTTAGTCATTCAAAGGTTCTGAGATTTCAAATTGTGCATTGCCGGCTGTCGTGGAAGGATTCTGAGAGGACTCCTGCTTTATAGCTGCCTGACTTTTGGCGCCCGCCCCAGCCTTTATTATGTTTGGCAGGTGGCAGTGGAGAACAGTTTGCTTTGAGTGGCGCTGGGAACAGCGTTCCATCCCAGCGGACCTGTGGGTGGAGTCGAGGGAAGAAAACCCAGTTGCTGACAACATGTTGACTCTGAATCTTTGGATCTTGGCAAAGGCTCTCAGATTACAAATCCATCTGCAATGGGTTGAATTATATCCATCTCCCCGCCGCCCCTGCCCCCGCCTCCCAAAAAAAGACAGATTTCCCTAGAATCTGTGAATGTGACCTTATCTGAATAAAGGGCCTTTGCAGACGTAATTAAGTTATGGATCTTGAATTGAAATCTTACTGGGCTTCGGGTGAATTTTAAAGCCAGTGATGAGAGTCCTTCTAAGCAGGGAGGAAGACAAAGACACAGGCTTGAGGACGGCCACATGAAGATGCAAGACAGAGGCAGACGTGGGGGTGACGCGTTTAAAAATCGAGGAACACCGCGGACTGCTAGGAGTCACCAGGAGCGTGGAGAGGGGTGGGGACAGACTCTCCCTGGAGCCTCCAGGAGGAATTCACTCCACTAATGCTAAGATTTCCCACTCGTGGCCTCTAGGAGCACAAGAGGATGCAGACAGGACTGTTTGTTTTATGTCACCCAGTTTCTGGTCGCTTCTTGAGGGAGCCTTGGGAAGCCAACACGCTGTCTTGAATTGGTGTCCTGGCCAACTGGGCCCCTGGGAGAGTTTAAGTGACTGCGATGCTTCCTTGCTCAGGTTTCTGGGCTTGTATCGCCCAGCTGAGACTCGGGCTTGTTTCAGCAGGCAGATGTGTGTTGGCTGAAGGACGGCCCTGAGTTCCGGAGCCCTGTTGACAGCACACCAGACCTCAAGGGCTCTCTCGTGTGGGGGTTCCCTGAAGCAGAGCCTGAGGCAGGGGTTTGGAGGCTTGTGGCTATGCTGAGGCCACAAGCTTTAGGGAGCACCTCACCAGGAGAACAGCCAGCAAGGTGAAAGAGGGGGGTGGGCTGAGAAAGGCTGTGGTCTCAGCCGGAGTCTGGCCTTGGGCTGATCCAGAGGTGGGAGGTCGAAGGGAGCTGTGGCGTGTACGTCACACCCCACACGACCAGCTGGCTGGTCTTTGTCCGTCCGTATCAGTCGGGCCTGGGTCGTGGCTGAGGAGGGCCGGCTGCTGGGGACTGAGGCGGCGGGGATCTGGGTGTGCATCTGCGGCACCTGCCAAAGGGGTACTACCAGATGGCGGCTCTCTCGGCAGACGCCCGATGCCCTCCTTGCCCCGCTCCGTCTCAGAACTGCCACCTTCTATATAATTTTATACCAGCTAGGACCTCGCCGTCCCACGGCCGCTGGGGAGTGCAATGTTTCAAGACAAATAACTTCTGAATTCCCCTGAACGTGGGCATTTGACGACCCCATGTTGGAGGGGTTACGGGCAGCATCCAGGTTCTCGTTTGTGTTATTTCTCAACATTTGAAAGGGAACTTCAAGGGGCTGGTGTGTCTTGGTTTCACTTGTTCACTCAGGACGGGGATTTCCACGCTGCTGCCCGAAGCTCGTGCTGCTGGAGCGCCAGGGCTCGTACACACCCACAGAAGGCGTGCGTTAGAGGGTCCACGTTGGACCCCTCTCTGCTCATGGTGGTAGAACTTCAGCTACTCGGCTTGTGTGAGCCGGATAAAGTGTCAGTCCATTTTTATCTCTCTCCATAGTTAGCCATTTCTCTAAAAATATCGCCTCGTTGTGTGTCTTGTGGACGATTATTATGGGATCAGGCCATAAAAGAACCGTCATTATAAATGTGTGTAATGGAACAAAGGAGGTTGCCATGGGAACCTTGACTCTTAATTCCAGAAATTTCTGAGTTTGATTCATGAACTTAATGTTGCAGGGACCTTGCTGCTATACTAAACACAGAAAGAATGCCATTTTAGATAGTACTTTTCTATCTAAAAATCCCCCAAATGCTTTTTAAAGAATTCTAGGATATTTTGATGGTGTATAATAGAGCATTTATTTGATACATGGACGAGCAAAACCAAGGACTCCAGCTTCCCAGCAGTGATACGGAAGCTCCATAGAGCACGTATGAGTGAACTATTGGGGTTTCAGCAAAGTTCAAGTTCTTTTCAAGTTGCTCCCCGAGTGAGAAACACTCTGTGTGTCCTTCTGCAAACCTGAAGACACACAGCTATGGAATGATCCTAGTATCTCACAGCAGACCTAAACCTCCAGTGAGAACCTCCAAGTCCAAACCCAACAGGCTTTCATGATCTGCTTTTGGAAGAAGGAGAATACATTAGAAGGGGAAAGAAGCAAAGAAAAGTGAAAGGAAACTGAGTGGACACTTGGTTCCCAAGTCGCTTCCACTTGGCTTTGGAAATCCAGGAAAGGATTTCAAGCAAGATGGGCTCTCATCCCCGCGGATGAACCATGACTCTCTTCTTTCTTTCTCCGGGAAGTGCCCTGACCTTCCAAACGTACAGCCTTTTAGAAGCTGGTCCAAGGATTCTAAGGTTCAGACATGAAGGTTCCAGGATGGCTGTGGTGGTTCCAGCAAATCCTAAGCTTGCATGTTTCCTGAGCTGCTCTTGGACCGTGATGTCCAGCCATCATAGAGGCCGGGGAAGTGGTCTGGGTAAGAGGCTGGCCCTCTGAGTAACAGTGATGCCCCTTCGGTGGCAGCCTGGCTCCTTGCCCCCAGTTGGCTGCCGCTTGGTTGGGAGTCACACACAGACTACTCCTGGGACTCAGTGATACCAGCATGCCCTGCTCACTGTGCCCACAGTTCACCTGCTCCAGAGCCGCTGTCCAGCCTGGCTGCTAGGAACCCACGGCATCCAGAGAGGGGTTCCAGAGCCAAGCCTCCAGAAGAATTAGGAGCCAGGAGCAAATATTTCATGAGACTCATGGACAGTTGACTGACTCGAGTCACCCTCGGGGCACATTAGCCCCTCCTCCAGGCCACCTGGGGACACAGCCAGTGCCCTGCTATGGTGTGGGCATGTGTGCTGGGGCATCACATGTGGGCAATACTGAAGGAGCAGCTAAAAAGGTGATGCACTGAAATGCAACTCCTGGATGTTTCAAGGGCAAGTGCACAAATGGTCGGGCAGGGGACAGGTAGGAGCTGAGCACTGAGAAGTAAAGTGTCAGAAACAGAGGGCGTCCCTGGAACAAAGAAGGTGAACCCGCCAGGAGTAGCTGAGGGGACTCAGCCTCTCTCACTGGACTTGTTGTGTTTAACATGGAGGAATTGAGAACTTTTCCTTCTTCTCAGTTAGGATGTATTGAGTGTCTGGATAAATGAGAGCCACCATTAAAGCATAAGGGTTTTAGAAGTTAAAAAGGTAAACATACGCGCAGCGTATTGCCTTGGCAAGCTCAAAAGTACTCACCACGCTCAGGAGCAGTGCTGCTCAGCTCAACCGAAAAAGCGCTGATGGGCTGTTACAGGCAAGGCTGTGAGCTACCCACCCGGGGTGTCCACCAACCTGAGCCTCTGCCTTCGAGGAGCCCGTGGTGGGGAGCTTTGTCAGATGGACGTTCCTCTGGGCTGAGGACTGAAGTGATAATACGAGCCCGCTCTGCTCCTGAGGTGTTGGTTAAGGATGCCCACACGCAAAAAGCCCCCAAAGCATGAAAGACTGAACGGGATTCAGTGCAGCCTGCTAAAAGCCCAGAAGAGAGGGCGGGCCTTACTCTCCATTGCAATCAGAACTGGGTGTCTGCGGGAGGAATCCCAGACACAAGCACATTGCAGTCTGAGCCTAGTTCACTGGAACCGCCCGAGCCATACGGCAAAGAGCAGTTCAGAGTGACAATGTTAGGCCATCCTACAATCTGAAGGCATTGCTTTTACTAAAATTGAGATCCAGCACCTAAGGGGACTTCCCTGTTGACAAAGAGACACAGAAGCTCTAGGTGACTTGAAATCCACTCACACGGCCGGTGCCGAGCCCAAGCCAGAGCCTCCCTGCCACCCTAGTTCCCCTGATTCCCAATTGAACGTTCTTTATTTTGCTCTCATGTGTGGGAACCTTGTTCAGTGCTTGTCCTTAAAAGGACACCATGGAAAATAGCTTGAATTAGGGCCGCACTCTCCTGCTGGTTTGTGTCACTTAGAACCGGTACAGTTGTCTGGTCTCAGTCATGCTCTCTGGGTCTTAGTCTCCAGGGAGAAGGGAGTGCTCGTGCTGGGGCCCCTGCAGGAGGCTGCAGGTGCGGGCAGGCACCGCACTAGGGCTAAAAGAAGAATAGAAATCTGGGACCCTCGGTGCTAGTTTAGCTGAAGACTAGAACATTCACTGGGGAGCCCTTGCAGATCTGCGTACCCTCCATTTTAACATTCTGTTTTGTGTTCCCTTGAGGATGACTTTTCAGTGCTTGGACCAGGGGATTTTCTAGTCTCAGGGTTGTCCCCACTTGTTGATCCAATCCTCCCAGCCAGCAAGGGACCCCTTCTCTTCCAGGTGTTTCCAGCATTAGGAGCTCCTGGGGTCCTCGGGAGGCTGTTCGAACTTTCCCTCTGAGGACCTCAAACCCAACTCCGCGAAACCCTCCCCGCCGAGCCCCTCCTTTGTCCTCCCTGACAGCACAGAGCAAGTGCAGGCTTTCTTCCATGAGACAGACGCGCACATCCTCGAGGTCACCCCCGCGTGAACCCCTACTCCTTTCTTCACCAGGAGAGATGTCCTGGGTCCCTTTAGCCTTTCCTCGGGGATGGGTGTTCACCTCTGTCCTCCGGGTCACCCTCCTCCAGACAGACTACAGTTTACCAAAGCAGTTTTCAGCGCAGTGCTCAGAATTGGACGTAGGTGTGATAGGACTCTTGATGGGTGTCAAAGGTGGCCATCCTTTTCAGTTTGGACCGCCTTCTCTTGTAGGTCCCAAGATCTAACGCGCCGCGCGGGCGCCTGCGCGCTGGCGCGTGGCGGGGCCAGCCTGGCAGGCGGGGATGCGGGAGGCAGAGATCCCCCTGACGATTTAGCGTACTTTCCGATTCCCTGTGATGAGCTGGAGAGACGAGAAGGCAAAGCCGGCTGATACAATGGTGATTTTCTCAGGACTCCAGGACTGAATTAATTGTGTACACCTTGAGGAAAGTGTGGGGGAAACAATAGGAAAGCTTCCTTTAAAGTCATCTTATTAAGGGAGAAGCATCCTGGCCTCTCTCTCGCAGGGAACCTCCAATCTGCCTTATCAAACACAAGGTGCTTGCTAGATGCAACAGGTTCCTTCCTCCAAAGCTGTGTTCTTACATTCTCACACCCCCTGTAGGCTTTGAAATCAGTGTTCAAAGTGGACTTTCTGAATTCATGAAAACCCACAGGTCTATAATCCATCCCTAATGGAAGTCAAACATGACACCGGCGAGATAAAACACAGTGGCCTCCCCCTCTGTTCACAGTAGGTGTCTGCGGATAATAAATATTTTATTTTACTACAAAAACAAATAACTAAACATACCCCCTGTGTTTGTTCTGAACTCGACAGTAGCTTTTGTGAGTTTACTCTATTTCAAAGCCGAGCAAGGAAACCGCAGTGTCACGTTGGTAACTGGGTGCGTTCGTACAAAAGGAAACCAAAGCTGCTTTCATTCTCTACAAACCGTGGATTACAGGGGTGCCAGCCAGTGCCCCTGTGTGGAGGGACTTGCTGGCACTCTTTGCCCAAGCCCTGATTTGTGGGGGGCAAAGAGTAGCCACCATAAAGACAGGCAAAAAGCAAAGGTGTTTGGAATTCAGTATCTCTTGACCTAAGTGGTTCCGATCAACTCTGCAGAACCAACATTCCCTGAGAAACTACCAACGCGCTCACTGCCTTGGTGCCGTGCGGGCCTCACCCTCCTGCGCCCAGAATGCAAGGCCCGGGCTCTTTGGCGCCCTCTAGAGCAGAGAAAAAAAACGAGGCAAGTTCTCAGGCCGCTGGTCTCCCGGAGAATTCAAGGCTGACATTGAAGTAAATCCTCCTGTTTCATGGTCTCCATCAGGCTGTAGAAATATTTATAACTATAGCAGTATTTTAATGGTTTCAGGAAAGTGCTTCTGAGAAGTTACAAGCTTTACATCAAATAGGTGACTGAGTGAATAAAGCGGACAATACCAGACATCCGTTTATGAGTATTTCTGATTTGTTTGTGAACTGTCTGAGCCGGTGACTACCCTGACAATTCTTCTGGACTGTTATTTGATCTCCTGCTCTCTGGTCATGTGGGTATGACTCCAGGATCAAGGGAAGATTTTCATGTGGCTAAGTCTCCAGTATATTTGTACAAACTAGTGGCTACATAAGATACGTCCCCTGAAAGTCAATGTGGCCATGACCAGAGTTGGGGCGGCTGTAGGCCACGTCTGTGTGAAAAGAATGGGCGGTAGCATCACGCTACTTAGATTTCATCTTAGGTGGTCGATCCCACCATTTCTTCTGGGTTTCAGAGGATACAGTTCTGTGTGAATTCTCACAGCAGTACAGAAAAACAGCACAACAGATTGTCATCAGGGTATACACTCAAATCATCTGCTCTGCCTTCATAATGATTAACTGCATATGTCAACTTGGAGGGTGTTTTTAGAGTAACATGTAATTCTGAGAACTTTGAGTAAAGCAGATTGCCCTCCATGAGGTGGAGGGCCTCATCTAATCAGTTGAAGGCATAAATAGAACAAAACGACTGATCTTCCTGAACAAGAGGAAATTGTTGGGCAGAAAGCCTTCAAGCTGGAACTGCACCTTTGACACTCCTGGGCCTCCAGCCTGCCAGCCCACACTGCAAATTTGGACTTGCCAGCATTTATAATTGTGTAAGCCAATCCCTTATAATAAATCTCTTTCTCTTTTCAATATACATCTTATTGGTTCTGTTTCTTGGGAGAAGCCTGACTAATGTGACCTCCTGGCCAAACCCATGAAGAATTAGAAGCTATCTAACAGGAAAAGCACAGTAATGTGGTTGCTGGTTTGTTCTTAGTGGATTCTACTCAAAGATCCGGGAGCCTAAGGAAATTGTGTATATTTTGACTTTACTGAGCTATGTCTCAGTGCAACCCCTCCAGTTTTATTTACCAAGCATGTGACATAGTGAAAAAAATACCATTTTGAATTGACTGTAATCAGTTGCTGCAGACATCAATAAAATTTCTGCCTAGTGCTTTCTTTCAGAGGTTCCTCACGAGAAACAAAAAGATGTCCCGACTCTCTTTAAAGGAAGTGATATCAATATCATTGTGTTTTCATTTTTGCAGTGGCTCCTCCGAAGCTCAGTGTCAAATCTAGTGGTGAATTCCAGCAACTCTATAATTTCTTACCAGAAACATGTCCTTCCTTCTCTTTTCCTTATCGCCATTGCCTTTTCCCACTTTGCTTCTTTCTCCAAGTGGCTGATGTGATTTTTAGGAGGTAGGGTGGAAAGAAAGAACACTAGTTATAGCTCATGCTTGGGGTCCTCCCTTCATCCTTCTCAGTCTAGTTTTCAGCCCAGAAATCTTGCAGTGGGCTCTCCTCCTCAGGGTCAGCCCATAAGGACTCCCAACAGGAGATCAGAGGGTGGTTAGAAAGTAGAATCAGGGTATTTGCTCTCTACAAGGTGCCTTAATCTGGCTGTGTCCCCTGACAGTACCTGCCTGCTCCCTCAAGCTAGGGTCTACCCTGAACTCCCTCCTTCCCTTCCCACATCTAGTCATGGTTCCCTCTCCTTGTCCCTTTGAGCAGAGGGGTGATAATAGCTCTGTTCTGGGGCCCCCCACAATATCCCTCATAGAACCCAACATACCTCTGTAATTACATCCTTTGTAAATAAGCTGTCCTTGAATTATTCTCATTTGAGGGCATTACCTGCTTTCTGCTATGATTGACAACTCCCAGTTGGAAAGTTTTAAAACATATATGGGATTTTTTGGACTGGAGAATGGCTAAAGGTTGGAGCATTAATAATTGAAGGTCTAAGTCCAGTCTGGAGAAAGTTGGCCACGGCCTGTAGTGAGCTGGACAGGCTTCAGCAGGAGGACGGAAATAATTCCACTCATAATAGTCTTATGAGGGGCCCGCCATGCAAAGCACTTTGAGGGACCCAAAGAGGTGATGACTTGGCTTTGCCCTAAAATCGTCAAGGACAAGACAATGCCCTGGTGTCATCTGAGAGCCTGTGACTCTGCAGAGTCCCAGTGCTAGGACTATGCAACCAGTGTCCTCCAGCTCCTGCAGGGTGCCCAGGTGTATGCACAGCAGCAAAGCGCTTTCTGAAGTTTCAACTTTGGTAGCCAAGCAAGGATGTTTGCGGCGCAAACTGAAGATGTTCATGACCTAAACCAAAGCAGATCTTAGAATTTAGCATGAGGAGCCTCAGAGATAGACCTGTGCCGAGATCATTGCTGAAGAACAACAAACGAGAGGAAGTCCAAATATCACCACCTCTAGGAGGCCTCCGTGGGTCCCGTAGGCAGCCAGGTCCATGGGAGACAAGGTCCGGGTGGCCCTGTGGGTGCCTGGAGCTGGGAGGAAGGTGAGACTGATGAGTCACATCACTCCTCACCTGAGCCTGAGCAGGAAGGTCCTGGCCACTTGGTCTGAGAAGTGTGATCATGTCACATGTCCCCATTCTCATCAGTGGTAAGCCTTCCTGTGGCTGCTCTAACAAATCACCACAAACTGGATGACTTCAAACAACAGAACTTTATTTTCTCACAGTTCTGGAAGCTGGCAGTCCAAAGTCACTATCACTGGGCCAAAATCAAGGTGTCAAGGAGGCCCCGCTGCCTCTGGAGGCTTCAAGGGACAATCTATTCCTTGCCCCTTCCAGCTCCTGGGGCTGCCCGCACCCCTTGGCTTGTGGCAGCATCCCGCCAATCTCCGCCTCTGTGATCACAGGCCTTCCACTCTTCTATCTGCGTCAAATCTCCCTCTGCTTCCCTCTAACCAAGACCCTTGTGACTGAATTTAGGGCCTACCCAGATAATCCAGGGTCCTTCATTTAATAATATCCATAAGGTCTTTGCCATAGAGGGTAACATTCACAAGTTCCAGAGATCAAGACATCATGTCTTTGGGGACATTATTTTGTCTACCACAGTGTGTGTCTGGGTGTGTGTACATACATACACACATATATGTATAATTAACTTTTTAAGATACCCTATGTAAATAGCATCCATGAAGACCTTAACTTTACATACAGATTTACACATATGCACATTTTACGTTAATGTGTCAATGTTATAGATTTAATCTGGCATCTCCAGCTACACTCCCAGCTCCTTTGCTATAGCGACTGAGTTTTCTAGTCCCTGTGCCTCTGACACCCGCTGCACGACCAGGCACACTGTACGGCTCTGTGTCCTTGCCATGTTCCCTGCTGACTTCATGCTTCCTATTTGGTGGGTTTAGTCACTGAGCCAGCAAACATCTGACCACGTTCTGGGCTCTGGAGTGGATGCCCAGGCATGGGCCACCTTTCCCTTCCGAAGCCCAGTCTAGGGGACTCATGGGCTCCGCCTGGCTGAGTCACGGAGCCGTCTTGCAGGACAAATGCAGCCCTTAACTGAGGCTCTTACTTCTTTCTACTCCAGGGAGCAAAGACCTTCCAGAAGTGAGCCCCCCAGATAAGGGCCAGCACGCTGTGCCACTGGCTCCGTTCCTGCCTGGTTCTCGGGTCCTGCTGACAATCACTAACATACGCTAATGGGTTAACCTTCTGTTCAGCTGTGACGCCTTCCCAAGTCCCAAGGTCACTAGGTGACATACAAGGTGAGGCATGTAGAAACAGATCTCTCCAGGATGACACTGGAGGTTCCTGTGGTTCTCCCCTCTCCACCCCAACCACAGGTGTGCATGTCACCTTGTGGTAGATTGAATGTTGGCCCCCTAAACACGTGTTCACATCTAAATTCCTGCAACCTGTAAATGTTGTCTTATTTGGAAAAGGAAACTTTACCGATATAATTAAGGATCCTGAGATAAGATGATATTCATCACGTTCTTCAGAGAACTAGAACCAACAGGACGTGTGTGTGTGCGTGTGTGTGTGTGTAGAGAGAGAAAGAGAAAGAGAGAGATTTATTTTAAGAAACTGGCTTATATGATTATGGAGGTTGGCAAGTCCAAAATCTGCAGGGCAGGCTCCAGGCTGGAGACTCAGGGGAGAGATGAGGCTGCAGCTCAAGTCTGGGGACTGCTGGTGGCGGAGTTTCCTCTTCCTCGAGGGACCTCAGTCTTCTTCTCTTAAAGCCTTTGACTGATTAGACGAGGCACCCTTAGTAAGGAGGGTCCCCTGCTTTACTCAAAGTCTACTGATTTAAATGTTAATCTTAACTCAAAAACACCTTCACGGTGATCCAGTTTGATGTTTGACCAAGTGTCAGGGTATGGTGGCCAAACCAAGGTGATACATGAAATGTTCTTTGTTCAAAACTGGGAAAATTTCAAAGAGTTATGAAGAATAGCACAGATGGAATTGTCATACATAAAATTAACTATCAGAATTATCCTGGATTATCTGAGTGGCCCCTAAATCCAGTAACAACTGCCTTTATAAGAGATAGGCAGAGGGAGAGCTGACACTGACGACAGGGGAAGGGAAGGTGAGACGAAGGTGGGGAGCGGGGCGGAGACAGGAGTGACGCAGCCACAGCCATGGATGCCGGGTTGAAAAAGGCAGGAAGAGTTCTTACCCCAGAGCCCACCAAGGGGACACAGCCCTGCAACACCTGGGTTTCAGACTTCTGGCTTCCAGAACTATAAGACAATAAATTTCTGCTGTTTCAAGCCACCCAGTTTGCGGCCCTGGTTAGGCAGCTCCAGGAAATTAACACACACCCATTCCTTGTGGGGCTCTGTCTCAGCTGAGCTGTGCCGTGGTGATGGTGTCCTGGTTCCCTGCACACGCTGGCTACACAGCCAATCTGTTGGCTTTGTGTGTTTAAATCATACCCTAAATATTCCTTTAATACAGTTTGGAAAACTTTTTTTTATGTGTTCCAGTGGTTTATATCATCATTCTTACTGTACTAAAATTTACGTGCCCTTTTTTTAAAAAAATAATATTGTCATGTAAATTTTTGTGAGCTCCACGGTTACTTTATGACCCATAAACTTAGACAATCTATTAAAATCTTGGAAGAATTTAATATCAGCAGCAGATTATCCTAAAAAAGAAAAACTCACACCTAATTTCTGGTTATTATAGGGACAGAGGCATATCAAGTATGTGAAAAGGTTTAATAGCTGTTAGTAAATTTTACTGCTGCTGTCAATAACTCTGTAATATATTGGGCCAGTTAATAGGTCAATGGAACATATTTATATCTTGCTATAAACTGTTTACCCAAGAACAAACTAATTTCTAATGATAATGAAACACGGAGTCAATAAATATTAATTTTAGCATTTCTAATTTAAATACATTATTTTACATCATCCATAAAAGTTGGGCTGGCGACACTGAGACATCTATTATTGGTTTTGTGTACCAAGGGCAAATGTGTTAAAAACTAGCTGTCATTTGGCCTGTAACACAGTGCTTGTGAGTGGCACAGACTTCACAGTGTGTGATTCCTTGTTTTGTTATGAAAACCAGCCATACAGAGGATGGCATCTAAAGTATTTCTGCAATCATGGCCAATTTTAACGTATCTTTACAAAATAAACGTATCTTTAAATGCATCTTTAAAAACATACCTTTAAAAATCATGGCAGGTTTTTATATTTAATACATTTTGAATTCACAAATCACATCTTTTCTTGATTCTAAAGACTTCTGTTCAGTTAATTCAGTTCCTTAACTTGACTGCATGAACCCGGCAGATGCCCATCCCCCTTTATGCTGAGGGCATGTTTCCTGGGAAGAAAAACGATGCCATGGGTTGACTGTGCTTCCAATAGATTTGAGAGGTCAGGGAAGGAACTGTCCATGATGAGTCTTTTTGTGAGACAGTAACACTTGGAAATTACATGTTTGTAAGATTTTTTCATCCCGCGAGATTTCCTGAAGAAGGATGCACAGGAACATAGGAACACACGGCGGGGCTCCACCACGGCTCTTTCTTCCCTGGTGAAGGTGTCATGGACGATATACCCCGGTGGACAAGTACTCATGGACCTCCCTCTGCTTGGCACTTCGCCGGGCACAGCAGCCATCCGTCTGCCCATCCGTCTGCCCATCCGTCCATCCATCTGTCCACTGGTCCATCCATCCATACATCCATCTGTCCCTTTACCCCTTTGTTCACATCTCCGATGTTGCCTGAGTCACCACTCCACTCAAGGCCCCCTGGCTGAATTTCAGTCCTTCCTATTGATTCTCCCAGTGTCACCTGCTGGTAGGAACTGAACTTTGTGTCCCCCACCTTGATGTCCCAAATTCATATGTTGAAGCCTCAGTCCTCGTACCTCCGAATGTGACTGCGTATAATGAAGGAGCCTTTAAAGAAGTCATTTAAGTAAAATGAGGCCATAGGAATGGCTGTACTCTGATAGGACTGGTGTAAGAACAGTCCTTAGAGGAGAAGAGACAACAGGGATGCGGGTGCGGGGACGGGAGACCAGAGAGGACACAGTGAGAAGACAGCCGTCAGAAGCCAAGGGGCGAGAGAACTCAGCCCTGCCGCCCCCCTGACCTCAGACTCCCAGCCTCCAGGACTGGGGGGAGGTACATCTCTGCTTTAAAGCCACCCAGTGTGTGATGCTTTGCAGTGGCGGCTCTAGGAGGCTAGCACACGTGCTGCACTGTGAATCCAAAGTTTTAATTTTAAGAATGTATCACTCTAGCTTTGAGAACAGGGTAAGTCAAAAATGTTTCCATAAGGAAGCCGGGGAGTCTCGGCCTTGGAACCCTTGACGTTCGAGGTCAGACAGTGCTGTGTGATGGGGTCCATCCTGGGCCACGTGGATGCTTTGGAAGCATTCCTGGCCTCTACTCACTATGCCAGTAGAATCACCTGGCTCAGGACTGTCACACTTGTCTCCAAACATTGCCCAGTGTCTCCCAGGGTGGGGCTGGGTCACTAAACTGCCCCTGGTTGTGGCTGGCTGAGGCGCACCTACACCGAAGACACAGACTACATGTGTGCGTGTGTGGGTGTGTGGGTGTGTCCACGAGGAGGCAGCCTTAGGTGCATACATCATGTACAGAAGGACAGAGAGGAAGAGGGGCCTCCAAAATCACCCCGGCTGGGTGCACACTTCCTGGATGAGATCACCGACCAGGAAGGAAGGGCTCTGCCCGTGGCCTTGGGGTGCTGGCGGCAGCACCAGGACGGGACTTGGCCCTTCTCCCCTGCAGAGCTCTGAGTCACCGCCCTCTGCTTTCCACGGGAGGGCGGGGCGAGCAGAGGCCAGGGGACAGTGCAGTGGCTAAGGCAGGTTTGCGACCGTCAGGGGAGCCAGCAGCAATCTTGAGACTGACCCATCCTGGAAGGCTCGCCCGTTTTCTGGCCTCTGCCTAGCGACAGGTGGCAATGCATTGTGTGCCTTGGGGCTGCCCCCAGCTCTGACGCACGTCATGGCACGTAGCAAAGCAAAGCAGCTTGTTACCACTGGGGGGGCAAAACTGGGGCAGCCGGGGTCAGGGCTGCTCCTCCCCCACCTCACCTGCTCCGTGCTCTTGGACCTGGCATCCTGAGCCTGCATCCTCCAAGGCTTCCAGCCGGTGTGGCCATGAGGAGGGGCCAGCGGGAGCTCTGGAGGAGGAGAGCAAGGTCAAGATGCCGATTCTCCACCATCCCCTCTCAGAGCCCGTGGTCCTAAAGTCCTTCTCCCACAGCCAGAGCCCTCGGCAGCCTGGCCCCCTCAGGTCGGGCGGGAAGGGCTCCCCGTGGATGTTGGTCCAGGGGCTTCCCTGCCCTTGCTGACTCCCCACAGCTCTTCAGAGCCCCTGCACGGACTGTCTGTGTCTGCCGGGGCCTGAGGGGTGCAGACCCTTCTCTGATTTCCACCGAACTGAGTCTCAAGCCGGTGGCTGTCGCCATCCTGTTCTGTAAAGGTCACGATTGCCTTCAATTTTCTCTTTTATGTTTAAACGGATGCAGTTCCCCCAATTAATGTGTTATATTAAATATTAGGCTTTAATAATCTAGTATTTTATTAATATATTTTAATATTTAATGCTAACATTTTATGTAGCGTTCTCAGTCATATTAATCTAGTAAATTTTGCTAATAAAATTAATTTTTTTTTCTATTTTACCTTTTGAATAGTAAAGATGATGGTGGAATAAAAATAATTAGACTTCTTTGGGGTAAGTGATGAGAAAAAAGATTTATTCCTCCCCTGCGAATTTCCTGCGCCTCCTGCAGGCATCTCCTGCCCCCCAAATTGGCCCCAAAAAGAAGGTGATGGGTGCCTGCCAAATGCTTCTGTGATGGTTTTTAGAATTTTAGAATTGGAGGAACCCTGCAGAAAACATAATGAGCCCTTAGTTTTTTAGGTGAGAGAAGTCACCCCCTATCACTCACAAGGACCAGCTATCTTCGCTGAGAAACCTTTTCTCCCCACACCCTCTCTACGTGGGAAGGTGTCGGGCCCAAATTTTTGCCTAATCTGACCTCAGAGCTAGTATCTCAGTCACAGAGTGGGCTGGAATGTGCATGTCGCCTTGTGCGGTGGTGGAGGGGGCGCTGCGCCTTCTCCGCCTGGGGGACTGTTCCGTGTGCTTCCTCTCCTCCTCCTCCTCCTCCTCCTCCTTCAGATGAGACTTTCCACGGGGCGGGATTAGGCCCGGGGCACGTGGACAGAAGGGAAGCTCACATGTTCCCATCAGAAGGTCCCAGATGCTGGTGGGACGTCTGCCTGTTGTCATGAGGGGCTCTTCCCCAGAACCCTGGGACCCTCGAGCTCTCCTCCCATCTGCTCAGCGCCCCATCCCCAGTTGGAATCCCACCCAGGAATGGCTGGGCTGGAGATCCTACATGATCTGGAAGTTTTCCTCTCTCGCCCCTCTTCAAACCTTGCTTTCCCCGGGGATCATCCATCCTATTGAGTTGTCAGGCTGAAAACTATTCCTGCATTCTATGAAGACTCGGAGCTGGGAATTCGGACAAACTAGTATCTAATAAGGTGTTACTGATGACCAAGCCCTCATGGCGCCAACAAATTTGCCAAGTTTTGACTTTAAACTAGCTCCAAATCTCTAGTGATGGCCGGAAAACTGCACAGCAAATGAGTCGGGGAAGCAGGCAGCTCGCACGTTTCAGCAGTCGGTGATCTGCATTTCCTGGGGGGGGGGGGGGGGGGTGGAAAGCCCCGGGGGCCCGCGGCTTCCTGGAACAGACCCCAGGGACCCGCACTGCTCTCCCGAGCTGGCCCGGCCTTTTGTGCCTGGAATTTCCCGTTGCCCTTCCCCATTTGACTTCCTTACTTAAAATGTGTTTTTTTGATTTTTTTTTTTTAAGGCTCATAGCAGAGAATATAAATCGACCATGATTTCAATACCCAAAGTTAATATTTTGTACTTAATTTCAGTCCCTTTTTACTGCACATATAGTTTTGCATTAAACAAAAAAAGCTTCATAATTTAATATTCAAAGATGGATTTTTTATGAACCAAAAGAAGCTTAAGTCTCAGGGCCCCCGACCTGCGTGGGGCCCCTTCCTGAACTGCTGGTTTTCACTCTCTCTCTAAAAGAGGCCACACAAGCTGTGTAGTTCGCAGGGCCGCCCAAACCTGGATCTGCCCTTGTTCACATTAGACGTGAGTTTTCCCAAGGCATTAAAATCTCTTTATGAAGAGGGTTCAGGGGAGTTGCCGAGTGGGCCCCGGGGGGTGGATCAGAGTTTACTTCCGTAGTGCTGGCCCTTGGGCTAGTCCGGTATTGTCATCAGAAACAACACAGCAGGCAACACGTTTCTGCATTAATCTTTGTCTGCATTTCTTACTATTTTCTTGGAATAGACTTCCAGGAGGAGAATTACTGGAGGAAAGAGGAGAAATGGATTTGTGTTTCTTGATACTCATTGGCAAATCACTTTCCCTCACAGATACATCGTCAAGATGATGATAATTTTACCGAACTGCACCCTTGCTGGTATTTAAAAATAAGCATTTAAAAATTCCTGTCAGTTTGGTGGGTGACAAATGAGGTCTTCTTGTTCTATCCTTAATTATTTGATTACTTGCAAGACTGAACCTTTTAATAGCCATTATCCATTTGTACTTGTATTTGGTAAACACCCTGGCTATCTCCTTGAGTCTTCACACTTTTTTAAAAAAAACCAACACATACGCACTTCTGTGTTTAGAGACGTTAATCCTTATGCATCCTACTGGCTTGAAATATGGTTTTCCTAGTTTGACACAGGTTTTAACTTTTCATATTGGAAGTTTTTGACATGAGAAACTTTGACATTAGAAGTTTTAAGATCATAAATGATTCTTTCATTGATTTTTTTCACTATATTGTTTCATTCCTTTGCCTTTTTAATCAGAAAGCCTTCCTCCTCCATCCAAAGGTCAAAGCATGTTGTATTTTATTTGATTTTCATATTTAACTTATTATTCCTCCTAGTGTTTGTTTTTGTATATAATGTGAGAGGAGCATTTAGTTCAATTACTATTTTTTTTCTATTTAGCTAGCCGGTCATGCGGGCACCATTTATTGAATAAACAGTCCATCCCTCATTGGTCTGAAAAGACTCCTTTATCACATCTGAAGGGCTTGTGCTTCTTAGGGGCCACTGTAGAGTGATCTGCTCCATCCGTGGACACTGCTCCTGGATGCTGGGTTCACGACTGCAGATCGCCGTGCACTGGCATCCACAGGAAGGCAAGAGCTGCTCATTACCCTCGTGGTGACAAATTTACTCTTTTCTAAAAATTCTTTCTTAAGACACTTTTATTTTCTTAAGACACTTTTATTATCAAATATAACACACATATTAAAAAGTGCATAAAACAAGTGTAGAACTTCACGAATTATTAAAAATATGAATATTTATGTAACCACTACCTGGGTCAAGAAATAGAACGCTGGAAGGCCCCCCAAGACCCCTGGCATGCCTCGTCCTGGTCCTTCCATGCTGATCCCCCCCAGGAAGCACCGTCCTGACTTTTAGGGCAACACAGCCCTACTTTGCTTGGTTGTTTTTAACTAAGTATGCGTCTTAAAACACTGTAATGTAATTGTGCACATTTTTGAACTTTATATAAATTGACTTTATGTAAAAGGACTTTTATGTCCTTTAGTATGTGACTTTTTTTGTTCAATGTTTCATTTTTAAAACCTGCTCATATTTTTATGTATAACTTTAGTTCCATCACTTTCATGGCTATGTAATATTCCATAGAATTAATATCCTACAATAGAAGTATCTGGTCCACTGTGGCTGGGAGTTTGGGTTGCCTCCAGTTTAAAGCTCTTATGAACAGTGCTGCTGTGAATCCTCCCGCGTGTCCTCCGGGTACGTCTACACACGTGTTCTCTCACACACACACTTAAGATGATGTGCACATGCTTCAGAGTGCATGCGTACGTTTCATACTGGTGGGTAATAACACAGTGCTTTTCAGCAAGGTGAGCCAATCTACACTCCCACCAGCAGGGTGTAAGAATTCCCCATATTCTTGCTGTTACTTGGTATTGATTACTGTTTTCATTTCAGCCCCTCAGGTGGGTGAGCCGCAGTATCTCAGTGGTTTGCATTTGCATTTCCCTGATGACTGATAAGTTGAGCACATTTCATATTTTTATTGGCTGTTTGGATTCTCTCCTTTATGAAGCCCCTGTTTATGACTTCAGCCCCTTTTCACTTGAGTTGTCTGTCCTTTTCATGTTGTTCTGTGGAGATTCTTTATACCTTCAGGTGAGAGCCTTTTGATGGTTTATGAATTAGATACCCTGCGAGATGCTGTGGGATGTTGTAAGATTAGACACCTTCTCCAGTTGTGTGACCTGTCCTTTCCTACGCTCAACGGTGTCTATTGACAAAAAGATGCTATTATTTTTAAGGTAGTCAAATGCATCAATCAGATTCTCTGGGGATGCTTTACGTGCCCTGTTTAAGAGACTTTTTCTACCCATAATTCATACAGATGTTTGTCTACCTCTCAATGTCTTGCAAACTGTATTATTTGGCCTTTCACATTTAAGTCTATAATCCCTTGGAACAGAATTTTGGGTATAGGGTGAGTTAGTGACCCAATCAAATTCTTTCAATACAGATAAACAGTGTACTCACCATTGTTTTTGAGAGTTTATGCTTTTGCCATTGTTTTGCAGAGATATTTTTTGAGGGGGAGGTAATTAGGTTTACTTATTTATTTGCAGAGAAGGTCCTGGGGGTTGAACCCAGGACCTCATGCATACAAAGTATGCGCTCTGCCATTTGAGCTATACCCTCCTCCCTCCCCATGGTGTTGCGATTCCACCTTTGTCGTAAGTCAGTTGTCCTACATGTGTAAGCTGGTTTCAGGCCTTTAACTCAGTTCTTTTGGTCTGTATCACTTTGCCAACACCTGCCATCTGAATTAATAGATCATTCTAACAAGATTTAATTTCTGGGGAAGCAGTTCTTCCCACTTGTTCTTCTTTTTGAAGAGAACCACTTTGAATTTTCATATGAATGTTCAAATCAGCTCTACAATCAGTCCCCAAAGACAGCCTCTTTGGAACCGGCGTACTCCTGTTCAAAATCTGACGTTGACACTATTGTACCATCCAGTTCACAAACTTTATGTCTTTGAGCGGCCTGTTAGCTCAGGTGCTTAGAGTGCGATGCTAATAATAAACAGCATATCTTCAGTATTCACCTCATGTGTAGCTTAATTTAGTAAGTTTTATAAGGTCTTATGTAGATGTCTTGTCCGTCTTATGTGCAATATTTCCATGCATCCAACTTTAAAAATAATATTGCAAATGATACCTTCATAATTTTCAGTTTTTGTTTAATGCAACTATGACTCTAACTCCATGTATATTCATGTGTAAGTGTTCGTGTGTGATTGAGCTTGTAAATTTTGTCAATTAAATCCTTTATAGGTTCTTATTTTTTGGCCTATTTGATTTTCCAATGCTGGAGAAAGCAGATTAAACCCTCCCTCTATGACTGTGGTTTCATTAATTCATATTTTTATTCAGAATTCTTTTCCTCCACGTAGTCTGGTTTGTAGTGTTCACTACTCATAGGACGATGCCCGCTGGTCCTTCTCAGGGCATTTTAGTTATTACCAATGCCAAACATACACCCCTCTGTCCTGTCTAGATATTCCTGCCTTGAATTAGGCTTCCTCTGTTAAGCATAGTGCCACATTTACTTTTTGTTAGCATTTGACTGACGTTTACTTTAAAAACATCTATGTCATGTGGTTTAATGTGCACGCATAAGCAAAGCTGAACTGTGTATAACGTATGTTCACTTACCTGCAAAGTTTTTAATAAAAAATTAGCGTCAGTCACAGTTATCATCGCTAATACGTATTCTGACCTTATTGCTGTCGCCACTCTTCTGAGTTGTTTTCTATTTGGTAACCAAACTGAATTTGAATTATTTTGGTTACAGGCTGGCTCCGCCGCATAGCAGCCCTCCGGTTTCTCCGGGGAGTGATGCCAATGCCAAGAGCCTCCAGCTGGACTGGGGACCTGGGGGAGTGTGAGTCTGGGCAGCCTCTTGCCGACACTCTCCTGACTGTGCGAGCGCAAGGCGAGACTCCAACAGAGCCCAAAGCAAATGCTTGAACCTGTGAAACTTACACTCCTCCTTTCCCATGACTGTCGTCTCACCACTGGGACATTCTGGCCCGTTTTGATGAAAGCAACCAGAGTGGGGTTGGTAACATAAGCATCGTTGGAGAACTCACCCCTATTTGCTGTAAGACAACGTCAGAACCCCCAGCTCAGCTGGAGCGAAACAAGCAAAAGTAGACGTACTTGCTTCTGCCCCAATTCAGTCTGATCTTGGTGGCTAATTACAGCACGTTTTTCACTAGATCTCACTTCCTACTCACCAAGCACTGGGACCTTTGTTATAAAGCAGTTAGTATAATTTAACCGAGAACAGTTCATCGTATGTAGTCAACTCAACCTCCTCTGCACCCTGCAGGCAGCAGAACTGTAGTGGAAAGGGCACAACCAATAATTCATTTGTTAAAAAATCAACATCTTTGAGCAAAATGTTTGCCTAAAGTTTTTATTCCCTTGCATAAGTCATTTCATGATTCGAGCCACAAGGAAAAAGTGATTGGTATCAAAAGACCTTATAGCAAATCTCAACTCTGCTACCAGCTGAGCCTCAGTTTCCTTATCAGCAAAATGGGCACAATAGTGTTTGCCTCATGAGCACTTTCAAAGTGATTAGCAAAAAAACCAGGCCTATCGTAGGCTCTCAAAAGAAGTTTTTCTCAATTTGCTTGTAAGTAGTGGCAAGACGGATGCCATTGTTTGGTTTTGAACATGGCCATGGAAAAGCATAACACATTCATTATAACCTTGACCAGATTAGCACTGACATCTAATCACTTGGGTCAAGGTACACAGTTAAGAAAACAGTGATTTAGCAAGCTAAAGAATCTGTATACACATATTGAAATCAAAAGATTTTTACAATGTGATGGTGTTAACATTTTCTGATTGCATACCTTCAGATTTAAACCAAACAACCTAATTTACATCTTCTCTTTAGAAAACACAGAACAAAAGGTGAGTGATTTCATTTCAGTCTTTTTTTTCCAAAAGCATCTTGCTTCCTTGATATAGCCTCTGTTCAGCTGTCTTATGTTTGGTTCTAATGGATGTTGGAAAATATAAGCTACTTCCAAATCCTTCTGGAAGAAGGTCATCTCTGAACCTTACCAATCAATACAGTTGCAATATGTAAAGATAATGCTTTACACAGAGCGTAATGGCTTTAAAAGCATCAAAGAGAGGAGAGCTCGTCTAGTCAATTCTGGGATTCTGAATGTATCTTCGCCCCCTTCTGATCTCATTCGCGTTGCTCTAATGTAAGAAACAGCATAGCCAGACTACATTTAAAGCAATATTGGGAAACTATGAAAATTGTCGTCAGCAGCCAAAGGCATTGAGGGACTTCTGGACAATATAAAGTAGAAGGCAGATGTCAAAGGCTAACTAAGAAAAAGAAATAGCAATCTCTGAGAGGGAAGGTAGGATCCCTTTAAAAGTGTGCTTTCCCTGAGGAAATCCAGAATCATCCCACTGACCGGGGACAGCAGGGGCAGGGAGGAGGATGAGGCCCTGGCGCTTTGCTAAGTAACTAAATTCAGGGGTGTGAGACTGCTCCCCCTGGCCCCACAGCTGTCTCCTCTCCCACCAGGAGAGCCGTGGAAGCAGCGCGTCATGTCAAACTGCTCCCAGACACCCCCAGAGTGGAGCAGGTTTGGGGCAGAAGAGTGGAGAGGTTGCTCTAGGTGAGTGATGCCAGTCCACAAGGGTGGGAGTCCCCATGCCAAGGAAGCAAGGTGCTTGCAGCTCCTAAATGAAGGTGTGCTTTCCCGGCATTTACACAGACACCGGGGCACTGTCACCAAAAGCTGCACTGACCTCACGCAGAAAGGGCATTTTTACTTGGACTGAGGAATAACATGCCAGCCAACAATACTGATCAATTTAGACTTCCACCTACAGAAATAAACGGAAGTTCAGACACAGAAGAAACAGAACTTCAAATGTTAAATAGAGGCACCGAACTAACCCTCCGGAAAATGCCAAGGAAACAAAACTAATATAAGAACCAGATACTTGAATATTGTCTTCTGAGAGCCCTCGTTATTCTTATTTTAGGTGATACCCATCCACAAAAATTAAAAACATAAAAATTCAAAAGAAAAAATGGAATTTTAGAAATAAAATAAATAGTATTACCAATATAAGCCTATGAGAAAAACAAACAAGAAAACCTCAACAGTTAGGCTAAACAATAGAACAGACATGTCTGGAGATAAAATTAGTGAGCTGGAAGCTCTAGTCAAGGGATTTTCCCATAATGCACTGCAACATGGTAAAGAGCTGGAGGATACAAGGGAAAAGTTAGATGCTATAAACTATATACCCAGATCCAGAAGTCCACCATCTGTCTAACAGGAGTTCTAGCAGGGAAGAAAATGAGCAAAGATTAGAAGAAAATTTCCTGAAGTGAGAAATGTCTTAGATCCTAGTAGGTACTAAACAGGAATAATAACATACACCTCACCTAGGAGCCTCAGTGAAATTTTTGAATTGCAAGGTGTGCCAGATATCATTCTTTGACTGTTAGTATCAGCCAGGCTCTTCTCAGCTCTTCCTGCACTAAAGAGGTTGAAATTCTTGGATCTATGCTTAGGAGACTCTCTTGTCAGTAGGTTCCAGTCTGAGGCCAGAGAGACCAGTTTGAGGATGCTGACAAGAAGCAAAAATTGTCTCCAGCAGCCATGGGCTGGAGCGAGGGTTCTGGCAGACAGTACAGGGGGGCTTCTGGAAACATGCACACCAGTGCTCTGGGGAGCCCTGGTCACGGGGCAGCAACTCCTGCAGCTGCTGTCCCACCTGAGTGCCCAAAGCCTTGGCCGTCCAGCATGTCTTCTCTCTCTCGGTTTGTTGAGAGCCTTCAATCATCCACATTAATCCCCTTCCCACTTGAAATACTTAGAAAATAATCTGGTTTTCTGACAGAACCCTAACTAATATACAAGGAAAATGAGAAAAATGCCAAAAACTAGCAGAGAAAGAGAAAATAGACAAAAGTCATCAACAAAGTAATTAAATAAGACTGGTGTTCCAATTCTAGTTTGCAATCCGGGACACAAAAAATATCTGTGAAAGAGTGTCTCCAGAAAAAGACATTTTGAACCAAGAATTCTATGCCTATCTAAATTGTTGCTCAAACTAAAATCAAAGGCAAAATAAATGCATTTTTACTCTTGCAAGCATTCAAAACATTTACCACTCTCTTAAGGATTCTCAAGGATGCACTGCAGCAGAATAAAAACATAAATCTGGTAAGTACAAATATAGGATAAAAGAAGTAGTACTGAGCAAAAGTACTATATACAGTATTTTACAGCTCATTTTAGTATATTTTTGGTAACGTGACCAAAAGTTTTTCATGTAATTATTACTAATTACTGAGAAAGTAGAATAAGAATAATTTTGAAAAAAAAAAAGTAGATATTTTCATTTAAACTTAGGATACAAGGAGAAAGATAAGTGTGCAAAATCTTTGCCTTCTTTGGGGGAAGGAGAAAATTATAGTTAAGAATAGTCAGCATTGATATAAAAGCATATTTAAATGTAGCATTAGAAGAACAGAAATTATATATATATATGTATATTTCAAAGCATTACAGCAAGTAAGTAGGAAAAAAGAAAACTTGATTCATCTAGCTGAAGCACGGATGACAAGAAGCAGTAAGGAAATCGAATATATTAATTAACACCATACATGTGCATGCATTGATTTTGCACATTACAAGACAAAGAGTAGATTGGAAAAAAAAAGTACTGTTATGCTATATACAAGAAAGACACACAAAGTAACATGACCTTGAAAAATTAAAGGAATAAAGGGCTGAAAAATAAGGACTAGACTGTAATGCATTTGACAAAGGATATTAAAAGTCAAAGAGAAAAAAGATGAAAAGAAAAAAAAAAAGGGAAGAAGGCAGGAATACTTCCACATGGGAAACAAATAGAAACAGCCACAAATATGTGAACCCAGAACCAAATACGCACAAAAAATGGAAAGTTTAGTCAGACTGCTCTTCGAGTTAAGTGAAATACTGAACTAGAGAGACCAGGTGACAGTGACCTAAGACCATCACTTCCCAGGAGGGGCACGCACGAGAGTCTACAGTCCTGTGACAGCCCAGGAGGATGCACTGAGCCTGGATTTCCCCTAATCTCAAGGACACTGTGTCTATGCATGGACCTGTATCCTGAATTAAACTCCTTTCGAAGTTCTCCTTTCCTAAAGAAAAATTCCAGCCTTAGCAGATGCCCTGATAACCTGCCCACCTCCTTTGCCCTTATCTAATCTCTCCTTATCTTCTCTACCCTCATTTGGGAAATGGTATCAGTTCCCAAAGGACCTCCCTCACCAGGGTCAGATTTCACAGAGTTCCCTAAACATGTCTTCGTGCATGTTATTCCTTCTTCCTGGCATCTAATGAATCCTCAATAAATATTCATTTAAAAGTAATAAATGAAGAAAAACTGAGATGAGGAGATAAAGTTACAGGAAACTAGGGGATGTTGACAGGGAGCAGCGGAGTCTCTAATCAGATCAGGCTGGAGATCCGTGGAGGGCCCCTCCCTCTTCACTCCTGCCCCAGGGGTAAGAAAACAGGCAGGATCTGACTTTCTAAGTTTTAAAAAAATTTTCAAGGCCTAGACTGTCAGGATGGAGCCATGGAGAAGTGGTTGTGACCGGCTGGGAGGGAGAAGGGAGCCGTCAGTGCCAAGGGCGGGATGGGGCGTCTGCCGGATGGCAGCATGTTTGCCCTAAACCACGAGAGCAGGTGGCGTGGTCCCGACAGCACGAAAATCTCCAAGTGAAGGGGTTATACGTATTCCTCAAGTCGTGCTGCTTCTTTTAAATACTGATCCGAGAAACCGGAGCGCTTTACTGGGAAGACAGCTGATGTGCTTAAGTACCGGGAGCAGCTGTGCAGGGTGTGTGAGCTCAGGCGCCCCGATCCAACACGGGGACCACGAGCTCCCCCTCTAACGAGCGAATCAAGCATCCTAATAATTGGCCATAAAAGGGTGTACAGCACAGACTGGCTGCTCTGCCAGCCTGCGAGGGAAGACCCTCTCTGGCTCGGTGGGTACATTTTGTCCTCAGGCTGATTTCCACTGGCTGCAAAGTGTGTGAGCATATCCAGGTTCTTTCTGTCATGTCCGTACAACTGGACTTCAGTCTTTAAAAGAGCCCTTGTTTCAATCCAACTCAATTTCTACCCCGGCCAAATTGAAAACATCAGTCCACGCTCCAGAGCGAGCCTCCTTTATCATGATTTATACATGGGAACATGAGCCCTGCCAAGAAACACACAGCCTCTGCCCCATGTTAATAACTGCAGTATGGAGACTGCGTCCATTACATGGGATAATTCTGTACAGGGCTAAACCTTTCTAAAGGAAAAAAAAATAAATAAAAAGATGAGACTCTCACGGCCCACAAGTAGGAGTGAGTGAATGCTAGCTGATAAAGGCAGGTGGGCAGCAGGTTTCGTAATCCTTGTGAAGAAGTGGGGGCTCTGAGTTCTTCCCAAAGACCCACGTAGCATGAGATGCTGCAGAGCTTCCAGTGTGGGCAGCGCTGTGCTCGTCCTCCGTGGGGAAAAGCCTGCGCTGGAGAGCCTGCCGATTTCCCTGGTATAAATGCTGCCACCACGTAGCACATCGATGCAGAGTATTTTCACCATTTGGATAAAATCGGCAAACATAACCTCAGGAACACAGATAGGAAAGTGCAGAAGAGCAGTAAGAAAGGGAATTATTCTAGGAACTTCTTACCTTTTTAAAAGAATGATTTATTTAACTGTAAATGTATAGAACTTAACATTTAATAACAGCTGCGTTTAACAATCAGCTTGCAAAATTCCTGAAAATTTAACAATTGACTCTGGAGAGCAGATACAAGCCAGCCCGGCACGCCCCAGGGCCAGGGGGCCTGTGTCTGGGGGCTGTTTTTAAGAAAAGCACCTCCCGGACAGAAGAGCGAGTCTGAGGGCCACATGGTCCATTTTCATCTGTTTTACCTCTTCCTCGGGTCTGGTTGCAGTTTGGCCAGCACTCAAGCTGGCAGTCCTGCAGCGGCGGCCTTGCTTTTGAGTATGAGCCAACACGCTGGGGTCTGGTCCTTGAGCCGAATCCTGAGAGACTTCAAAAGCTATCGTGCGTGTTTCTGAAAGTCACTGCACCATGCACGTTTTCTTCTCAGTATCTAAATCCTTTAAGACGTTCTTGCTTTGGGGGAGATGGAATGATCAGAGTGTTCCATTTCCTTATAGCATCTCTACAACAGAAACCAGAGAAGGTAAGAGATTTGGACTGGTTTCGAAGGCGGTTATTAACGCAGCAGCCCAGCCTCCTGGAGTCGCTGGTGCCTGATGAGGACCAGAGGGACCAGTGACCGGGAGGCACCGCGGGTGCGGGAATCATGGTGGGGAAAGGCTGTTGGGAAGTGATCCCGGATTTCCCGGGAACTGCTGGGACTGGGTGGGAAGGCCGTATGGTGTGGGCTTGGCATTCTGTCTCATCTCCTGCTCCCCCAAATCCACGTGGGGCAGGACGGCAGTTGTCAGGACTTCACTTGAGAAAGGGGCCCAGGTGTCTGCTCCGAGGTGTCTTCTGGAATGGAGAGTCCTCACACGGAGGAAGGGAGCAGAAGCCTGTCCGGTGAGGCAGGTACCTCTCGGCTGAAGCACAGACTCCTCTTACAGTGAAGGGTCCCACACCCACTGTCACAAAGAAAGGGGGAAGCAGCAAAAATCCCCCACCTTGTGTCGTGTTACCACAGCTGTGAGGGTGTTTGGACCCCAAGTGTGGAGCAGGTCTGCTTCCTGGCCAAGCCTCCCATATGGACGCGGCCTCCTGATGAATCTGATTTTAGCCTGGACCAGCCTGGGGCGGGGGGCAGGGGGTGGAGAAGAGGAGGAAGGAACTGTCTTACTGAGAATTTTAAGGACTTTGAGTCAAAACCTCACTCCCAGAGGGTGGATGCTGAGTGAGCACAGGTTGGGTGCATCTTCCAGCGGCAGGTGTTGCAGAAACCCAGCATTTCCTTCAACACCTGGCTTGCCTCCTCCCCACCGCCAGGGCTCGGTAGTCAGAGATCTGATATGGATTTAAGGGAGCTTGAGGCTTCTGGGTCACAGGGGGGTCTCAGCCAAGGGGAGAGGGTGTCCTAATTTGAGAGCTCTTCAGAAGGTCAGAAGTTCTGAGGAGGCTCTTCCCTTACCTTAGGCGACGTGCTTAAGAGGAGCTTTTCTGAAAGCCTTACCGAGTCCAGCCTCGCACTGCTCACCACACGACAGGCGAACAAAGAGGCGTGTTGCTGGGAGAAGGAATGCTAACTTTATTCTGCAGACCAAGAAGATGGCAGACTAGCGTCCCCCAAAACTATCTGACCTGAGTCCGAATTCAGGCTCCTTTTACACTAAAAGTGGAGGAAGCAAAGTCAGACACTCCCTGCTCCCCGCCGGCCTCCGGAGGGGAGGTGTTCGCCTCTTCCTTCCTGCGGCCCGTTCCCAGGCGGGCCTGGCCGGGAGGCTTCCTGTGCGTTAACAGAGGTATTTAAGCGTAATGCTCACTACCTGGAAGGCAGGGACCCCAGAGAGGGGCCATTAAGTACAATTTAAGCTTCTAAGCAACATTCCTTTACTGATTAACAAGCAATCGAATACAAAGGTTAAAGCAAAAGAAACAGGTCTAGCAGAGCCAGGTTTGCTCTCCCCAGGACAGGGGATGCCGAGGGGCTCGGGTGCTGCTTGAGGGTCTTGGTTCAGCTCAGCGGCTTACAAGGGACGACCTTCTGAATAGAAGTTTCCGGCGGAGCGTGGGGCCGGGGACACAGGCCCCATCCCCCCGCCGGAGCACCACAGACGCAGAGGTGGGACCTGAAGTCAAGACGGGAAGCAGCTAAGCGCATGCGTACAATCGACCCGCTTGGTGACAAGGAAAAGTGCTCACGTGGTCAAAGAACGTTGAGAAGTCAATCCCGGTTTTGAGAAACCTGTCAGATTAATGAAAACACAGTGTCGTACAGGAAGGCTAATGAACGCACACCCAGCCGCTCTCCCCGCCGCCTTGCTCCCGCCTCAGCGCCCCCCACGCCGCGCCGGGTCGCAGGCTGCGAGGTGCCGGCTGCGCCTGGCGGCAGGTTCGGCCCCGGGAGCGTGAGATAAACTGACACAAACAATTAGCGTCCGTTTCCAGAGCAAATAGACACCCACGAGCTATTAGTGTTGTCATTTCTAATCCTTTTAAATTATTTGATTATAATCAAAGCCCCCAGATCAGTAGGGGAGACCGCTCTTAATGGCATAATTGATCTTTTAAATTGTCCTATTTTATTTCGCATTTTGTCGAAAATGAAAGGAACTCTTGAAGGCTTGCATGAAGACATTCAGAGAAATTATTAAAGCGGTGACACCAAATTACCTGAGAGATTACGTGAGATATTTGACCGCTCTGCCTGTCAACCTGTAGGCAGCTTCCACTATGGTGGGTAACAATCCTTGATTGGCCAAGACAGCGGCTGCTTCCCAAGGGGAAACTTTTAGGATGAAAAAACATAATCAGAGGGGACCCTCCAGAAGACAGAGCCAAAAGGATTCCAAATGGACCACTGCGGGCCGGGTGGTTGGGAAGGTCTGAACAGAGCCTGTCAAGTCGCCTGTCCGGAGCAATTATCTTTGATCAGTTTGCCATGTGGCTGCATCTTCCCGCGTGATCTCGAGATCCGACACCGGGAAGCGCCGGCTCTGGGTTCCCTCCAGCTGTGGATGGGGAAGAGGAACGAGCTCTTTTTGCCTGTTGGGTCTTTCTGAAAACCCCCCCAGAATTCTTGCCTTATTTTTCCCCTTGCACAAATCCTAGGGCTGAATCCATTTGTACAAATGGAAAGCAATTGTTTTGGACTCCAGCTTCTTCTGGCTGCCCCTTCGCTTTCCCCAGAGCGTTCGGGACGCCGCGGTCCGTAACCCCCCCGACGCGAAGCTCCTTCGAGAAGAGCCTTGGAGGCAGCTTCACGTCTTCTGCCGATTTTTCTTAGCAAATTAGAACCAAAATTGAGGAGCATTTTCCATTTTAGTGACTGGAAAAATTTTTCATTCTTAAAAGGCCCAGTTAAGACAAGAGGAGAAGAAATGAATGAATTTGCTGCGTTATAAAGGTTGGGGGAGGAGTTAAAATATCAAAGAGACATGAAACCCCAGCCTGGCAGTCTGACATGGCCTGGAATGAGGCAGAGTTGCCTTGGAAGCGGGCGTGGTTCTGACAGTCAGGCAGCCCCAGACAACCTGCCATTTTCCTGACATGCGGGCACTTAAAACGGGACGGCGGGTGGGACTGCTAAACAGCAAACAGGAGGCCCTGTCTGCCATGCGCTCTGCTCCCGCATGACACCCGCCCTCCAGGGCAGTGGGGGGTGGGCAGGGCGGAGGGCAATGGAGCACAGTGGTTCTGTGAGAGCACAGTGGGTTCAGACACAAGTAAAACCCAAACCTTGGTCCCAGCCACTGACAGGCCATTGCAGGGACATCAGGGTAGGGGACTGAAATAGAAAAGGGGCGCCTGCCGGCTTTCTCATCCAGGCTGATACTTCAAAGCTGCGCCATCTCAGGGAAGGTCACTGTTCTCTCCAGCCCTTTCTTGTGTCTTTTAATTTTTACCTAAAGTTTTCAATCTTTCACCATAATGGGTCTTTATAATGATAAAATTTTATTTAGATGAGTGATAAATAAAGAATGGATTTTATTTATTTATAGACATCATAGAAGGGTCTAGGAGCTGGGAGGCCCACTCCATGAGTCCCTCTTGGTTTACACACACACACACCCCCCACCACACACACACGAGGAGGTAAGTATAGTGTCACATCCTTAGAGCCATCCCCATGGCCAAGCTCCACACCCATGTCCCATTGCCCCTCCAGCCCAGGATCCCAGGTCTTCTGAGCAAGTTCCTCCTCTCTTCCCTCCTGCGTTGCTGGCCAAATCAGCAACTTCTGTGTTTCAGGCCTTTTAGATCATCTGACTGTTGTAAGCATGGCTGCATCCTTTTGATAAATATTCATGAACAGTGTTTTCATTCCATGACAGATCAAAAACAAGTATGTAGTAAAGCATTCAATTTGATAGAAATTGTTTGCAATTCATTAGGAACTAGCCAAAAATAGGCTGTGTTTTGGGACCTGCAGGCCCTTTACGGCCACGGGGTTCAGGCACCTCCTGCTCTGTGTCCTCACCCATCTCTCTTCCTTGCTTGTCTGTTACCCACGTGTTTTATCCATTCATTCACCGTTACTGTCTGCATGTCCGGGTCCCCTCAAAATTCACCCCCAACAGGGAGGGGTTAGGAGGTGGGGCTCTGGGACATAATTCTGTCTGGAGGGGGGTGGGGCCCTAATGGGATTAGTGTCCCTGTAAGAAGAACTTGCTCCGTGTCTTCCCCATGTGAGGACGCAGTGAGAAGACAGCCTTTATAAACCAGAAGGAAGGCTGTCACCAAACACCAGATGTGCTGGTGTCCTGATCTCCGGGATGAGAAGTAGATCTTTGCAGATCAAGCCACCGGCTCTGTGGCATTCTGTTCCAGCAGCCCTATCCCAGGCACCTGCTTACTCATTTCTTTGTTCATAAACGTTTCCTGTGCTGCTCGAGCTCCGGCCAGATATTGACGATGAGTGGGGACCACACTCAGATGCACCGATGGCTCACCTGAGTTGTGACTGTCTGCTCTCATGACTGCTTGCACAGCCAGCAGGAGGCTTAGAGACAGTGTCCTTTCACCCTGATGGCATCAGAGCCCAGCACAGCGCCTGGCATAGGGCAGGCGCTCAATGCCAGGCAGGTGTGGCCTTAGAGTTAAGATGCACTCTGTCCCATGGTGTCATGGCCGTGTCCCTGGGACCCCCCCAGGCTGTGACCCCTGACCTTGCCCCCCTCATGCCTCCTCCTGGGCCTCCCCAGGTCCTGCCCTCCTGGTTTGCCTTGGTTGGGTCCCTGCTCTTCCACTCTGCCTGCTGTGCAGGGAGGGGTGTGCGCGGGCTGTACATGAGGACCCTCCCTGGGCTGCGCCTTCCGAGACTTTCTGCCAACTCCTGGAGACCCTAGCCTGTGACCGAGGGTCACTGTCCCGGGGGGTGGGCAGCCCCACCCTCTCAGCAGCACATAATTCACTTTTCAAAATGGAACCTGGCCTCCCTGGCTTATAAACGTCTATTTTCTGCTTCGCCTATATGGTGGGAGAACAGGATTTTGCATTATACCAGCTTTTTAATATTCCAGGGGAAAGTGTGGAGAGACGGGAGGAAGTGTTTAAGCTGTGTGTGGAAAAGCTGCGCACACACAGGATGGGAGGGCGGCACCGGTGTGGGCGTGGCTGTTGAAGCACAGGGCGTTCCCCACCTGTTTGTGCCCTTTTACCTCCCGCCGTCCACTCCGCTGATTCAGTGTGCCCATTTGTCAACGTGGGGCTTGAAGGTGACACTGGGTGGAGTCCTGTGGCCTGGGGCTTTTTCGTGGGTTCTCTTTTTTTTTAATTTTTACCTTTTTGTTCCTTCCTTCCTTCAGCTGAGGGAAGTTCGGTCTTCCCCAGGCACAGCCCAGGCACAGGGGCTGCCGGGCCTTTCTAGTCTCTCACCCAGTGGATGCGGTCACCTCACGCTTTCCCCATTCAGAGTGAAGCTGGACCAGAGCAGACCAGTGTTTGTTGAATGAATCCAGGTGGGTGGTTCCCCTTGGTCTCGGTCCCTGCAGGTTTGACAGGAGCTGGTCGGGTAGAGATGAGGCTATGGGCTTCCCCAGAAGCAAAGGCAGCACCATGGAGGAGACTGACGGCAAAGGGGCCGGGGTGTGGGGAGGAGGGCCTGCGCTGTCCTGCTGTCTGGCCATGTCAGATGCCTCCGCCGTCTGTCTGTCCTGCTCTCGCATTCCTGGTTACTTCTGTTTCTGCATTTTCTCTCTGAAGACAACCAGCTGCCGGTTATTAAGCCCCCTCCCCACCTAAAGAGGGCACAAGTTGAGGACAGTGACTTCTGACGTCAACCGGTTCCATTGTCTGGCGCCCCCTGCAGGTCAGCTCTCACTCCGGAAGGACGTGTGCAGAAGTGTGGCTCTAGGGTGATGAGAGAAAAACAAATCGAGCCCCGTGTTGAACAGAGATGTTGACTTAACACTGGTGTTCCCAGCAATTAAAGCAGTATATTTGGGTAGGGAATTTTAATTGAAGAAATATAAAATGTTCATTGGTATAATGTGCATATTAATTTAATATAATGTGAATAAGAAGCCACTTGAGATGGGAGCTGGAGGCAGCCCCTGTAGGGCTATTGCCGTGACAGCAGCCAAGGCAGCTCCTTGTTAACCCATTGGAAGGAGGGTCCCTGGTGCTGGGTGAAGAAGAGGTGGCAGCTGGGGTGGCCGGCAGGATGTGACCACCCCTGCCCGGCCTGCTGGGTCAGGATTAAGGACAGTGTCGAGTAATAGATTCAAAGCATAGCCAATAACCCTCCAAGTACTTAGTTGGGCATTATAGCCAACAGTCCCTATAATATGTTTTTTTTTGTGGGGGTCTGAGTGGTGGTTCTGGTTAACTGAAGGTTCTGATTCAATTAGAATTCTCCTACACCATAGAGGGACCACATTTAATAATGATAATGATAATGATGATGATGATGATGATAATAATAAAACAATAACAGTAAAAGCTTACAGTCCAACAATGAGGGACTTGAGAGGCACAGGGATAACTGAAATCCAGGCCGCCTGGGAATCTAAATGCGTCGTCTCCACACGCATTGGCTTCTGCATGTACTTCCATTTTCCAGAAATTGAGAACAAAGTTAAGCATACTCAGTACAGAATGGAACTGCCCATAGCTTGTTCTGGAATCATCTAGAAGGCCCGCTAGACGCTTAGGGACCCTCAGAGGCTTCAGTGGGACTTGCACTCTCAGGCCTGGAAGCAGGGAAGCGGGCACCCAGCCTGGAGGTGTCTCTGAAACGCTCTGCTCAGAGATGCTCCTGAGAGGGGCGGCCGAGGCCAGCTCCTCTCTCCTTGGACGTGGGAGGTGGGGCTGTGGGCTCTCCTGCCTCACTGATTTATGTTCCAGAGAAAAAGACACTGGCTTTGACTGACTGTATCCCCCAAAACTGAGATCATGTGGACTCATCGCCTGAGCAATGTTTCCACAATTTAATTGAAACGGCATTGGCTTTTTTTCTCCCCTAGAGAGTTCTGTCTAATTCTCATCTCACAGTTAAAGTTGCCAAACAAAAGACATTTAGGCCAATTTCCAAACATTCCCATACATGCAAAAATCATATTTTTTGCTAGCATTGCCAATAATGTGATTAGTATTTTAATATTATGATTTGCTCTAAATATCTCAAAACTGTATACGTAAAGTACTTTTTTGGGATGTGCTTTGTATCAGAGTCTGTGTCGTTCATTAAATATCTCATGGTGGCTGTTGCTAAAATATTCTCCTTATATTTTTGGCTTAATTTAAGCCCATCCATAGCTGATATTGAAGGTGAGATGTTCCTGCCTCTCTGGACTTACTTTTAAGCTTGTTTCTCCAAACTGAGCTGTTGAGGGATTATTTTGCATCTTTTTAATTGCTCTGGGTTTTCAGTTTTTATTTAGATTTTTTCCTTGAGTATATATTGAACTTTATTCCTTCACTAATGTTCTCCTGCAATTATCTTAAAAGCAGGGGAAGTTTATTTAGCAGCTAGTGAAGATCATGAGAACTGATGGTTCATTCTCAGAAAAGAACTTGGCTGGAACCAGGTCCCTATAAACAGACAATGATCCTCGAAGCGAGTGTTTGGCTACAGGCTTCAGTCCACGCGAGTTCCAGCCGAGTGCCCGGGCACTGGCGGGCTGATGTGCTCGGGTCAGATAGGTGGGCCGGGTGTGGCCCTGGTTATGAGAGATGGGCAGGGCTAGCTTCATGGGTGCACGACCCGTGGGGTTTCTCTCACCGGGCCCCAGGGCAAAAAGGAACATCACTCTGCTGTTGCCATCTCGAAATTCTTAATCATGTTTTAAAAGGGGCCACATCGTCAGTTTGCACTGGGCCCTGCAAATGACTCAATGGGTCCTGCTTCTGGGGTGTTCAGAGCAGGTATGGGACCTGCCAGGTCAACCCCTCCAATCAGCACCTCCTGTCCCTGGTGTGGACATAAAAGACCACAGAAGTGGTCATCAGCCAAGCAGTGACGGGAGAGTGGAGCAAAGCCCCCCGACTTTGTTTCCATTGAAAGATTATTTTAGGACCAATTGACTTGGGCTGTTTTTCCAGGGCCAGGCCAGGTGGTGAGTTACCTGGACCATCTGCGGTGCCGGGCCAGGGGCTGAGGGCACAGACGGACTGTCCTTTATCCTCATGGCCCTGAGGAGTTGAGTGGTGTTTTTCCCGCAGCTCAGATTGAGGAATCTGAAGCTGGGAGGGCCAGGCGGAAACCCCACGAGTGCCCTCCTTTGCCGAGTGCCCGCAATCAGCCAAAGCAGTCTCTCCATCAGATCAACCAGGCTGCCCAGCGTGGAGGCGTGTTTTCCTGCCCTGGCAGGAGTTCTGAGCAGCTCAGGGCCCCTGAAATCCACTTCTGGAACAACAGTCATGTTCCAGGGTGTGACTGTGAGCTCAGTTAAGGCGGGACAGCCCTGCAGAACCAGGGAAAGTCACCGCCAGCTCTGTGTTTGGATGGCGGCCTTGGTGGCAGTGGCTCTCACGTCTCGTTGGGGCTTCCCTTCAGGGTGGGACAAACTTCCTAATGTCGAGAGTCCTCAGAGCAGTGAGATTCCCAAAATAAGGGACCATGTGCTCATTCAGAAAACAGATTTGGGCACTTCCTCTGCCGGGGCTTTGCTGAGAACGCTTTGCAATTGAAATAGATCCGGGACAGGGACTGGAGGATAAAGGAGCGCCGGCAATGCCTGAAAACTACTGGTTGCCAACCATCGAAGTATTTCCAAATACTTTTTCTAAAATATTCCTTCTCTCGCAAATAATGAGATTAATTTTCCCATTATTTCCAGTATCTTTTTTTAAAAAATTGGTAACACTTTAAGAGTCCTGTCATTACACATTCATTTGGTATTCATGGAAATAGCAGTGATCATAATGAATTCATTTGATATTCATGTGGTTGTCACATGCACTTCCATAAAGGCGCCGTTGTACTGCAGCCTTCCTCTGGCTCGATGCCTTTTTATGACGCCAGCTATTTCATCCGATCGATTCTGCAGCCTCCAGGAGGTGGCTTCTTCCACGTAGCTGGGGCTTTGTCTCGAGCCCAGCTAAGGTGCCGCAGAAAATCCTCGGGCACAGCTACCTCCTTCCAGCCTGCAGATGCTCGCTCACACCCCGTCGCATCAGATGCCCTGAAGTTCATTATCCCCCTGCTCTCTCTCCAGCACATCCTGCTTGGCTGAGTGCACATGACACACTCCCTAAATACTGATTGAATTCTCGAGCATTTGAGAAGATGCCAAGGAGTCCCTGCACTGAGTGTGCCCACGCCGCCCCCCTTCAGGACAAGGACGAATTGAGTCCTTGTTCCTGAGCCTCTGTACGGCTTCAGCAGCTTGTCTTCAGTAAGGAGGTACCGTTCAGGAGTCTGGTCCCCAGTTCACATTAACGCTACAGAGAGATGTGAATACTTATTAGCTTAATGGTGAATAGGATCGGTGGTTACTTAATCCCAGAAACTTGAAACGAAACCAAGCCAGAGTATGTATCATCAGAGAGACGGGGAACGGAGCAGCCTTGTGCCGTTTTGTGCGTGGCTTTGCAGCCTGCTCCTCCAGCCTCCCAGCATTTCATGTGCTCAGCAGCCCTGAGGGTTGAGAACAGTTCTCTCCAGACTGCGGACAGCCATGGGGGGTCTCAGGAGAGCTAAGGGCCTTGCCTGGACAGCAGCAGAGCCGGCAGGGAAACAATCATCCACCTGCTGGAGCTGCTCCACCGGACCCCCAGGAGGAGGAGAAGCTTTATGTTCAGTGCGGAGAAAGGCAAACACTGTGGTCCATCGTGGAGTGGGTGTCCTATACCCCAGGAGTCAGAGAGGCATTAAAGCGGCCAACCCCGGACACAGAGAACAGGGATGTTCTTCCAAGTGGGGGCATGGAGAAGCCGGGTCCCCACACGCTCCCACGGTAGCCCCAGGACAGGTCCGAGGGTGGGTTTCTCTCAGTGTGTCCCCCTGGGCATCACGGGAATCCTACCATGGGGACGAAGCTGAGCCTTTGTGAACTAGCTCCCGAGTTGAGCCTCTGGGCCCAACAGTGTGAGAAACTCAGAACAAGACGACGGGGGATCTCCGGGGGAGAAGAAGCTGGTGGGAAGGGACCACGTGGGGAAGCGCTCCCCAGCGTCCTTTCATTTTGATTTTCTCTTATGTTTTCCCATCCCTAATCAAATGCATTATCACATATTTAGTTTAATTACCATATCAGGAGGAAATTCGTTTTTACTGATACAATTAAAAGACTAGCAAATAGTGTCTTACGAGTGGCTCGGAGCCACGTTAACAAAATGTGATAGTAATTGATGTGATACCCACATGACAAAATGGATTATTTTAATTGTGTCAAGGGGAATCCTCTGCCTGCCTCTTCTGACTGCTCTACATCAGCCACGTTTGAGGCAACAAAGGGCCACATATTTGTGCGTGGGGTTCAGTAGGTGCAGAGAGATGGGATGTGCACCCAGATTCCGGGATCCAGTTCGCCCATCCTCACCTGGCTCATGTGCAGAGCGTCTGCTGGCCAGAATATATTTTACTTAAGTTAGTTATTTCACTTAAGTTAAAATGCAACCACAGCACCAGCAGTCAAAACCCACTGTGATCAGTTCAGATATTTTGGTACAAAGACCTTGATAAATCCAGTGCATTTATCTTTAAGTAAAGCCAGGGAACGGCTTCTATTTTTTTCCATCTTTATGAGTTTCCTTTGCAGTATCAGTGCATTCAAACTAAAAGCAATTCAAATACGTATTGACTATGTTCACATGACACCAAAATGGACCATCTCTCCACCAAGCAAGCGCATTATTAATTTCTTCACAAAATATCTGAACAAGATTTTTCAATTAATTTTTTTCCTGTTGTGTTTGCCTCCACCTGACACCACAGATGTGATGTTGTCTTTTTCACAGCTGGAGACCAACTAAAATGGCCTCTGGGATAATGTGAATATGTCAAGCAACAAAGAATATGGCATTTAAAGCCAGAGAATTCCTACATTCGTGCCGAAACTTTGCCCTTTTCTCATGCTCCTTTCCGAGCTCGTTCGGATGAGTGTCTGCAATTTCCTGACCTACCAATTAGTTCTTGAACGAGCAGGTTGGAAAACAACCCCGTGTCACATCCATGGCTAATACCCTCACTTGCGGGACCTTGACCCCCGCCCGCCAGCCTTCTGGTGTGCGGCGTGATTAATAGTTCCACGCCGGCCTAATTGCGGTCTGCGCGCTGATGCCGCCAGGGCCTTCCCCGTCCACGCCGGCGCAACAGGTCCCGCGTGCACGCCTGTGGGTGCGTGTGCACGCCTGGGCACGCGCGGGTGTGAGCGTTTCCGGTTGAGAACCAGCCTGGTCTTTGTGAGCAGGTCATGGAAGTGAACTTAGTGACCACGATTCTGTCTCCATCGGTGGCTGTGTCTACGTAACTTCGAAATAAACAGGAAGGAAAATAAACTCACTCGGACTGATGCTTTTGCATGAGAAAGGCGAGGAAAGCCTGCTGTTTGAATTTAACTTACGTACAAGATAAATTTGGTCTGTTGGGCTGATTTGTGGAAACCGCTGGCCGTGGTGGCTCCAGCCTGTTTGCCCTGTGGGCGCTGCTCGTCGCCCTCCGGAGGCTCCCCCCGCGCCGGAGCTCCCGGCCGTCAGCGTGCTTGCTGCAGCCTCGCGGCGCCTCTGCGGACGGTCTGCAATGCGGGAAGTTTAACTGTGTGGGTGGAAAAGGTGAAAACCGTGTGTGGTTTTGTTGTGGCTTCTCTCTCTCGTGTTTAATTTATGTCACTGAGTTTTTACTGTTAATCAAAGAAGGTGATCTAGTCATACTGTTAGTTAATTATTTACCCAGTGAAAATAATTTATTGACCATCTACTCTGAACAATAACCCTTAATCCTCATTCATTATGCAACAAACAGTGATAAGGGGGCAGGGGAGGTAAAGCTCAATGACAGAGCACATGCTCAGCGTGCACAAGGTTCTGGGTTCAATCCCCAGTGCCGACCCCCCCCCCCAAAAGAGTAATAAAACAAAATATCTTTACAGAGATATTTATTAAAGATATTAAAAAAAAACAAGTAGTCATAAGAACACTGTCTAGAGAGCGTCATGAATGTTGTAAGAGAAAAAAAAAGTGCATTCTTCCCAGTTCTTGGGGAACATTATTACCTACAAAGTGACAAAAACAACACAAGTGTGCACCTGAGGCGCCAGCCTGGCATGTTCTCCACCTAGGAGACACACACACCAGCCTCAGAGAAGGAAGGATGCCAATCTTTACCTGCCCGAAGGACAGACATCTTTTGGCCGCACGTGTGACTCGCTAATGCTCAAAACCACGGCTGCTGAGACGGCGAGCCCCAGCTCTTCAGGAGGAACCCGCGCTGGGCGTCCGTGAGCTGCCAGGCCCCGTCACTCAGCCAGCTGTAGCTCCACCACGGGTAACTGACGCCGTCCACTGTCCCCGCGAGGAGGTCAGAGGAGACGAAGACCCGGCTCGCTCCCAGCCAGTCTGGGGAGACGGGAATCACGAGGCAAAACCGATGCAGGCGCTTCGGTGGGGCGGGGGGAGCACTTTAGATCGGCGGGTCAGGGGAGGTCTCCACGGATGTGACTCTCAAGCTAGAACCCAATGAGGACAAAGAAACAGTGCGCAGAAGCCCAGGGAAGAACATCTTATGATGACAGAGCAGATAACAAGCCGTGAAAAGGCCCAGACGTGAAAGAGGAAAAAGCACAGGCTGAAGCCTGACGGGAGGAGGGATGAGCCTCGGCCACGCCATCACAGCGGTGGGCAGGGAGGGGCCGCGGGGATGGGGGGCGTTTGGATACGTCTCAGCTGGAATGGAAGGTCAGTGGAAGGCTTTAGTGGGAGGGCAACATAACTGAATTTAAGGTTTTTTAAAAAAAAATTTATTGGAGTGTAGTTGATCTACAGTGTTAGTTTCAGGTGTTCAGCAAAGTGATTCAATTATATATGTACATACATGTATGTATTTTTTTTCTTTTCAGATTCTTTTCCATTGTATGTTATTACAGGGAATTGAATAGAGTTCCCTGTGCTGCACAGTAGGTCCTTGTTGTTTATCTATGTTATATTTAGTAACGTGTGTCTGTTAATCCCCAAACCCTAATTTATCCCTCCCTATCCTTTCCCCTGTGGTAACCATAATTTGTTTTCTATGTCCATAAGTCTATTTTTGGCTTGTAAATAGAATTTGTATCATTTCTTTTTAGATTCCACATATAAGTGATATTTATATATTATTTGTCTTTCTCTGTCTGACTTACTTCACTCAATATAATCATCTCTAGGTCCATCCATGTTGCTGCAAATGGCATTATTTCATTCTCTTTTATGGCTGAGAAATATTGCATTGTGTGTGTGTGTGTGTGTGTGTGTGTGTGCGTGTGTGTGTGTGTAAATGACAACTTCTTTATCCAGTCCTCTTTTGATGGACATTGAGGTTGCTTCCATGTCTTGGCTACTGTAAATAGTGCTGCTGTGAACTTGGGGGGCAGGTGTCTTTTCGAATTTGAGTTCCCTCTGGATATATTATATATATATATATATATATATTCCTCGTGCCCCTCAGCGCAGACCTGCAGTGACGGCAGATGTGAAGCCAGCTGTGTGGTCCATCAGCTCCAGGGTGGCGGGTGTGCACCCAGGTTGCCCCGCCCCCATGTGCACAAATTCAGGTGCCGTGCAGTGTGTACCATGTTTGCCCAACAGCGAACTGGGGTGACGCAGCAGCCCACCTCTCAGTGCTGAGGAAGGCTCTATGGATGACGGATTGCATGTGTGAAGGACTCACACATGGAGCCACAAATGCAGACATCACACTGATGTTCCCTCCAGCCAGTCTCCAAGCAAACTGTAAGTTCACCTGGGAAGAACTTGTTTTGTGCTGACAGCAATCTACAGTGACCGTCGGAGCGTTTATGGCCCTAAGCGGGTTAGGGCCATAAAGGCAGAGGACCTCTGAAGGCAGAGGACGCCATAACTAAGAGTAGGGAACTGAAGGCAGGAACACAGCTGAGCCTTCCTGAGTGTCTTCCTGCTTCCATTCCTGCCCCCACCCCACTCAGTCCTTTAAACTGTTTGACGCACCTTCAGGATCTGCAGAAAGAGACACGGGCCCTCTGTAAACGCCGTGGCGAACACGGACTGCTCTGTGTCGGCCCGGCACTCAGCCCCCTTCCTTACTCCGAGGGTTGCTCCCACTTCGATCAGGTACCTCTCTGGGGACCAACAATCCCAGGGCCCCACCGTCTGAGGAAAGCGCTTGGTCTCAACAGTGGACACGTGACCCAGAAGGGCCCACGGGCGACCGCGGGCGACCACGGGCAGCCGACACCTGCGCGCTGCGGGAGAGAATGTCTCTCTCTGCCGGGCTCTGCGGACGCGAGGTCAAGGCTCTTCTGGGCTGCCTTGCTGACGTGTGTAGCCTGTCTGTCTGTCTGTCTGCAGAATGAAGCCAAAGGGAGACCGAAAAGAGATGAAAAGCAGCTATGAGGGGGAGAAAGCGAGAGAAAGAAAGAGAGAGGAAGCCTGGTTTCCTAGAGCCCTCTGTCCCAGCCCCGGGGACCCTGGTCCGCAGTTTCCTCAGCCAGGAGACTAACCCCAGGTTCCCGCCCCGCCGTGTGAACGAACACGGTCGCGTTTTGCAGGAGTTGTTTGACTCGGGTTTCTGTCCCTCAAAACGAGACGAGCCCTGACCGAGAGCCCCTGTCACGTGGGTTTTATCAAAGCCCAGCTGCTACTGTGCTTCCGGCCCAAGCTTTGGGCTGAGCCCAGCGTCCCCTCCTCGTCCTTCTGGGGAAGGGCTTCCTCCCATCACTAGCAAACTGCCCTCAGCACAGTCCTGGACCGGGAAGTAATTTACTCAGCGGGCCTGTCCCAGATCAGCCCGGGGAGGGGCCTCGAGAGGATCAGGACAAGGCCGGGCCCGGGCCGGCCCCGCCTTCTGCGCCATCTCTCTTTACCAGCCAGCCTGCCTGGTTGATTTCTCCAGATGTTTTGTGACCTCATCTCTTATTAATGCCTCGAGGACTCTGCCTGCCACCGGGGTCAGAGGTGCTGCCTCCTCGCTGGTCAGCCCCCCAGTCCCTTTCCTAGAGACGGGAGTTTGCCGTCTCTCGTCTGTCAGCGTCTCTCATTTCCAAAAGATCCCTTTAAAAACATCTGTTGTTGGAGGAGCAATCACTTCCCTCGCCTTGTGAATGACTACGGACAGAGCGTAAGTAATTGCGAATACCGTTTTCCTGTCTATTATTTTATCTTTAACAATCGGTCCTGTGGCACCTTGATTTTTTTTTTTTCCCAGAGTATCTAATGCCCCAGGCTGTTTCCCTTCCTATTAAACACATGAACCTGCCTTTTGTTTCCTTTGTGTGAAATGTTTGGTCTCCCTTCCCAGGAAGAGCCCTGGCAGGCGTCAGATCAGCGACCCTGACGTCCTGGATGAATCAGGAAATGGCGTTTAACCCTCCGAGCAGCGTCTTGTCTCGTGCGCTCTTCCCTCCGTGAACTGCTGAACTCCAGGCAGAAAAGTAAAGGGAACGAAGCACACTTGCCCGCAGGAGAACTTGCAGCTGGGCCGCTGGTGTGGCTGGAGTTGCAATCTGGGGGATTTTTCCTTTTCGTACCCTTTGAGACGTCACTGGGGAGAGTCTCTTCTTTGCCTGAACCATTCTGCCTGAAAATCGCAGCCTGGAGAGAAGCGGCTCCTGGGATTGGAGGTACAGCCTGGACCATGCTGGGCTTTGGTCCCTCCACCTGATCCTCACACACAAAGCTGGAACCCAGCGCATCCTAAACCTTGAGTTTCTCCTTCCCACCACAATGTGTGCATTTTAAATGAATATTTTAGGTTAAAGAGGCATGCCCTGAGGGACTCTTTGCAAAGGGGAAGTGGGATTTGAGTAAGCCAGCAACCTCCACACCCAGGGAGACTCCTTCCAGTTACCGGAGACCCTATTTAGGACGCCAAGACTATGCTGCTGTCATCTCCTTGAGTTCTCCAGCAAAACGTCTGTTTCTAGAGGCCAGCAAGGTGTTTGTCATTTCTACTCGAGTTGTAGTTAGTCAGGAAAATCACAGGGAAAGGTTTGAACTAAATATGCCGGTAGGAAGAAAACCCCCAGGCACTTGGCACTTTGTTTGCAGGATGGTCCTTCACAAACAGACAATCTACTGGCCCAAGTGACCTCCTTGCCTGTGGCCTGGGAGGAGAGCTCATCTCCACCAGGAACTTGGTACCCAGGTCACCGTCCCACATCAGTCCTCCCAGACCTTGAAAATGGCCGCCTCCATCCTAAGTAACAGCGTTTAGGGCGTGCAAGGCAAGATCTGAATTACAATCCCTAAGCCTTCCAATTTGAAATTGAATTTAGGTTATGGCCATCAAAATCTGGCAAAGGAGACCTCTAGGTAATTCCACCTGTTGAATAATTTTTCCCTCCAAAACAGCACTGTCACAAGTAGCGTTGACAGGTTCCCTGGTGACAGCATGGACGCACGGGGTGACAGGAGGCTGTGGAATGTTGAGAGTAACAGCGTAGACAACAGGCGATCGATGCTTCCGAGGGTGAAGGAGCTCGTCTCTAATTTTCAAGGGCTGTGCTTTGTTTCCCTGAGGCTAACTAGCTGTGATGGGCCCACAGGCAATCACATTTGCTCTTAAACTTTAGCTAGTCAACAGGAACAGTGTTCCAGGAATAGGCCCCTTTCAGTGCTGTTATCCGTATCCTAAAAATCCTCAGCAGACACTTCTCCTCTATCTCTAGAGTGGTTGAAGTTGGAGACAGGTCTATACCCCCGGTCTGAGGAGCGGGGGACGCCGTGCCCTCAGCCCGCACCCCGCGGTGTGCCTGCCCAGCTCCCCCTCCGCTTTCCTGGCTGCTCCTTTCCCAGGCTGCATTCAGCTCTGGAAATTGACAAACGGTTCGACTCCTGCACCTTCTAAACGGGGTCACTTAAGAGCTTTTTACCCGGCCTCTCCTGCACGGACAGATTGCCAGCTTAACTGCTCTGCCTGGAGTCACTAACATGCCTTGGATCTCCTGTCTGAGGGAAGCAAGCCAAACCCAGCATCTTGCGACTGCAGAGGACACCACCACTTCCCCAGGAAGTGCAGACCCGTGAACCACAGCTGTGATTCGCTTCCATCTATTGTCTGAATTCCAGTTACCTGACACCTTCAAGTTGGAGCTTTCCTTCTCTCTCTCTAATCCCAGCAAAACATGTTTCTGAAGCAAATGCTGCTTTTTCCTGAGAATGAATACTGCATTTTCCCTAAAACAGGTGAAGGCAAATGCCCTCTTGTTATCAAGACGGTGAGGTTCCCACGGAGCCCGGAGGCTCTGGCATCTGCACCACCAGCCTCGTTCGGCACCAAATCCAGTTCGTGTTTTCCGTGCTTTTGAGAGATGCGCTCTCCTCCGTGATTGTGGCGGTAATTACGCAAATGATCTGCTCCACTGTCACTTCTAGTCAAAGGTGCCACCTAAAATTAAAAATTCATGCAAAAGATGCAACTTTTAAGCAGCCAGTGGAGACCTGATCTGATTTTACAATCCATGTTTTACTTAACCCCTTCGCGTCCCTTGGCTGTGGGAGGTGTGGGGCTGCTGGCGACTTCGTGGGCCACTGGGAGATGCCTAAGTGTGTTCACTCGGGCTACGGCCGCAAAATCCCACTGGCTGGGCAGCTTAAATAACAGAAATTTATTGTCTCAAAACTCTGGTGGCTGTAAGCCAAGACCAGGCTGTCAGCAGGGTTTTTTTTATTCCTGAGGTCTCTTTCCTTGGCTTGTGGATGGCCATCCTCTCCCTCTGTTTTCACATGGTCTTCCTGTGTGTGTGTGTCTGCCTCCTAATTTCTTATTTTTATAAGGACTTGGGTCTTATTGGATTAAGGCCCACCCTAATGGCCTCTTTTTAACTTCGTTACTACTATACAGACTCTGTCTCCAAATGCAGTCACATCCTGAGGTTCTGGGTTTAAGAGGCAGAATTTCGGGGGAAGCAACTCAGCCCATAAAAGTGTCCCACTCCCCTCTAAGGCAGACCAAGTGGGCAGGTCCAGCCGCCCGGAGGCATCTCTGTTTCTGGTGGATCCAGGTTCACAAGACCACCGTTGGATTCAAGTCACAAGAAATTCTATTCCTAACTATGGTGAATCAGGGGGCTTCGCTTCTGAAAAATTTCTTGGACATCTTAAATATTGGGGTTTGCCAAGCCAGGGTGAGGCTAAGATGCTTACTTTTATAACAGCATCTTCCATTTGTTTGGGCTTTAAGATATTGATGGATCCATGCATGACAGGTGAAGCATATTATTGTTATTATTACCAATTTTAATTTTGCAAATATTTAAAGTAACATACAGCAAAGTTAAACCCGGGGGGCAATTAGTGTATGTCTATGAGTTTTCACATATACGAAGTCATGTAACCAACACCTCAATCAGGATAACACGACAGTTCTATCACCTTCTCCCCAACCCCCAGATTTCCTCCTGTTGTCCCATAGTAGTCAGGTCCTCCACACACCTACTGATAAGTTCTTAATCCTTATAGTTTAACTTTTGTGAGAATGCCGTATCCATGGAACCATGTCATATGTAACTTTTGGAGAATTGCCTCTTCAACCCAGTGTGATGCCTTTGACTTTCAACCATGTTGGATGTATCAATAACTTACTCTTTTTTATTGCCGAGTAGTATTCCACTGCATGAATGGACCTCATCTGGTTCATCCGTTCACCCACTGAAAGTTAATTTGTGTCAGTCTCAGTTTTCAGTGATTAGAAATAAAACTGCTGTAAATATCCGCATATAGGTTTCAATGCGAACTTCTGTTTTCCTTTCTTTTGAGAAAAATCTAGAAGCAAGATGGCTGGTTCATATGCAAGTGTATATTAAGCTTTATAAGAGACTGTCAACCTTTCCAGAGTGGCCAAGCTATTTTGCACTTATACCAGCAACGTCTAAGAGTTCTGGGTGCCTTGTATTATACAGCACTTGGTATTGTCAACATTTTTCTTTCTTTTTTTTTTCTCTACTCTAATAGGTTTATAGTTTGTGGGTTTGATATGCATTTCTCTGCTGGCTAATGATGTTGCTTATCCTTTCATGGGCTTATTTGCCATTTGTATGTTTTCTTTGATGAAGTGCCGTTTCGAACTCTTTGCCCATTTCTTGACTGAGTTGCTTGTTTTCTTACCATCTCATTCCGATGGTGCATCATGTGTCCTACCTCAGCCTGTGGCTTAGCCTTTAACTCTCTTGTTTGAGTATTATCTGAAAGTTCAGCCTAACCTAAAGTCGTGATTATTTTTCCAGTGTTTTTTTTTTCTAAAAGCCTTATAATTTTGTACTTTATATTTAGAGCTGTAATCTATATTGAGTTAGTTTTTGTATAATGTATGGGATATATATTGAAATTAATACTTTTGCATGTGAATGTACAACTGTACATAGAAAGACTATCCTTTCTCTACTGAATTGCCTTTGTACCTTGGTCAAAAATCAATTGACTTCCCAGGTGGGTTCACTGGTAAATCCTACGAAACTTTAAAGGAGGAAATTATACCAATCCTCTATAATCTTTTCCAGAGGATAAAGCAGAAGGAATACTTCCTAACTCATTCTGAAGCAGCATTATCCTAATACCAAAACCAGGTGAAGACATTGCAAGAAAAGAAAATTACAGAGAAGTACCTTTTATAAAAATAGAAGCAAAAATTCTCAACAAAATATTAGCAAATAGAATCGAAAAAAGTATAAAAATATACACTACAACCAAGTGGGATTTATCCCAGGTATGCGAGGCTGGGTCAGCACGCAGAATCATACATGTAACCCAACATATCAACAGGCTGAAAAAGAAAAATCACATGATCATTCAATAGACGCAATAAAAGCATTTGACAAAATCCGATACCCTTTCATGATAAAAATTCTCAGTAAACTAGGAGTAGCGAGGAACCTCCTCAAGCTGATTAAGAACGTCTACAAAATCCCTAAGGCTAACGTAATACTTGATAGTGAGAAACTTGAAACTTTCCCAATAAGATCACATACTAGGCAAGGAGGTCTCCTCTCACCACTCCCTTTCAACACTGGACTGGATGTCCTTGTTAATGCAATAAAGTAGGAAAAAGGAATAAAATGTATACATTGTGAGAAGGAAGAAATAAAAAGGTCTTTGCAGATGGTGTGACAATCTATGCAGAAAATCCAAAAGAATTAATTGAAAAATATCCTCCTGGAACTAATAAGTGATTATAGAAAAGCTACAATTGCTTTCTTACATACTAGTTATTAACAGGTAGAATTTGAAATTAAAAACACAATACCATTTACATTGGCACTGAAAAACTGAGTATCTAGTTATAAATCTAATAAGATATGTAAAAAAATGTGATTAAAACTGCAAAACTGGTGGATTAAGTCAGAGTTCAATAAATGGAAATATATTTCAGGTTCATGGATATGAAGAGTCAATATTGTCAAGCTGTCAGTTCTTCCCAACTTGACGTATCAACTCAATGCAATCTCAAATAAAATCACAGCAAGATATTTTGTGGATATTGACAAACTAAAGTTTATGTGGAGAGGCAAAAGACCCAGAAGAGACAATCAGTACTGAAGGAGAAGAGCAAAGTTGGTGAACTGACACTTCCTGACTTTAAGACTTGCTGCGAAGTCACAGTAATCAACACAGTGTGGTATCGGTGAAAGAACAGACAAAGATATCAGTGGAACAGACTATAAAGCCTCCAGACAGACCCGCACAAAGACAGTCAGCTGGTCTTTGACAAAGGACCAAAAATGAAAACATATGTCCACACAAAAACCTGTGACTGAATGTTTAATGCTGCTTTATTCATAATTGCCAAAACCTGGAAGCAAACAACATGTCCTTTAGTAGGTGAATGGATAAATAAGCCGGGGCACACCCAGACAACAGAAAACTATTCAGTGAAAACAAATGAGCTATCTAGCCATGAAAAGACATAGAGGAAATCTTACATGCATATTCTTAAGTGAGAGAAGTCAATCCGAAAAGGCTGTTTACTGTATGATTTCAACAATATGATATTCTGGAAAAGGCAAAGTCCTACAGACAGTAAAAAGATCAGTGGTTGCCAGGGGATTGAGGTTGGGGAGATGAAGAGGCAGAGCAGGGAGGATTTTAAGGCAGTGAAAATACTCTGTATGATATTATAATGATGGATACATGTCATCACATATTTGTCTGAACCGTAGACTATACAACACCAAGAATGAATCGTGAGGTAAACTGTAGAATTTAGGTGATCGTGGTGTGCCAGTGTAGGTTCATCCTTCGTTAAAAGCTGTCCCAGTCGGTGGTTGATGATGGGGAAGGTTGTGTGTGTGGTGGGGGAGCAGGGCAAGAGGTATATAGGAAATCTCTGTATTCCTTCTCAATTTTGGTGTAAACCTAAAACTGTTCTAAAAAAAATAAAGTCTTTAAAAAGTCTATTGTCTATATTTTGGTGGGTCTATTTCCGGACTCTCTGGTTCCATTGGTCAACATGTCTATGATTTCACCAGTTATCAGTGTTTTGATAACTGTAGCTTTAAAAGGTGTCTTAAAATCAGGCAGTGCCCGCCCTTTAATTTCATTCTTCTTTTTCAAAATTGTTTTGGCGGTTCTCTTTTGCTTCACCATATACATTTTAGAGTCAGCTTTCCAAGATCTACAAAAAAAAATCCTATCAGGATTTCACTGGAAGTGTGTTAAATCCACATGTCAGTTCGGGGAAAACTGACATGTCAACCATCTCGAGTCTTCTAGCTATAAATGTGGTGTGTGTCTCCACTTATTTAGGTTAACTTTAATTTCTTTCATTGGCATTTTATAGTTTTGACACCAAAACTTTTACTGTTTTATTAGATTCACACCTAAATATTTTTGAGGTTTCATAATTTTTTAAATACTGATTTCTAATTATTGTTTGCCAGTATATAAAAATATGAGTCTTAAGTGTTGTCCTTGAATCCTCCAATTTTGTTAAACCTACTGATTAGTTCTAGAAGTTGTTTTTTCTACAGATTCTGCTGGGTTTTTTACATAGACAATAATGTCTGTGAATAAGGACAGTTTTGCTTCTTTTCAATACACATGCCTTTTAATTCTTTTTCTTGCTTTATTACACTAGCCAACACTTTATTTTCACTTGTTTCATTTTTTTCATTCTTAATAAATGCAGCAATCTTATTTAGCATATTCAAGGACCTATCCCAAGTTACATGATTAGTGGTTGGCATAATGGAAATTGGAATCCAGGCATTAGTTTTAGTTCCAATTCATTTCCAGCTCTGTCCCATCTGCTCTTTCCCACGAGACGACAGACACAAAAAGAGAAAGGATGGCGTCTGGATCTTTATGCATGTGACTGAATTCGATCACTGAAGATGCAGCCCCTTCCCTCTCATGGTTAAAGTCAAGCAGTGTGTAGGTGACTCGGGGCTTCAGCCCTGATGAGGTGGTCGTGTCCAGCCGTGAAAGCTCCCAGCAGTCCTGGCGAGGTCCCCAGGCTTGCAGAACGAACTCTGAGTGCTTTTAAGGTGAGGAGGTGAATGAAGAAGTTAAAGCAGGTGATGGATTTTGCCCCTGCCTCCTTCCATTAACAGCATCACTCCCCGCTCTCTGGGGGACTGGGAGGTGGTGATGGTGATTCAGAAATGTCCACTGCAATTTAGCTCACCCACTCACGGTGGCTGCTGCGGGGCTGGAACTATGAGCTCTCCTGAGTGGAGTGAGTGGCAGCGTGCTGGCCTCACCAGCCAGTATCACTGGTCCAATGAAGCCGTGTCCCCAGGCAAGGCCTGATGGGGATACAGGCACATCCAGCTGGATGCTTAGCGTCTCCACTAACAGGCCTGCCATCCTGCCTGGTTTTCTGTTTCAAGATCATCTCTTTCCCTGGAAAAAGCCCTGCCATTAGCCAAGTGGTCTTCTGACCCAGAATGGGGACTCCGCACACTTCCCTGCACTTTCCCCCAAGACCTCTCGTTGCCTGTGTAACAGCAGTGAAATCCGTTTTATCGAAACATAGTAAAATAGAAAAACTTTGTTTTGGAAATAGTTGGAAGGTTGGTGGGACTTTTTCTTCAAAGAGAAAGTAGATGAGAGGAAATGTTACTCTCCCCGAAGCCCCCCTCATACCGTCTGTACTGGGTAAGGAGGAGACGGAAAAATCAGAAGCCTGAAAATCTGTCAACAAACATTTTCATTCTTTTCTACCTGGAAATGTTTGGGCTCAACGGACTTGGTTTCGAATGTGTTTGATGGAACAGAGCACAGCGAATCATCTAGCCCGAATGTGGACCACATGCTCTGCAACTCACATCAAAGAGCTCCCGGGGCCCTGAAGCCGAACTTCCACTCTGCAACTTGCTGCTGGAATTCCACGGAGTCCACCATCCCGGCAAAAAAAAGAGGAGGAAGAGTCTGATTTGGTGATTGCAGTTCTGAAAGGGAATCTCTGGGGCTTTCTGCCATTCCTTTCCCTGCTGCAAACGGTATTGACCATGCACTCAGGTTTCTTTCATTAGTCCAGCCAGCTGGATTAAAAAAGAAAAGAACTTGTGAGATTTCCTATCTAACAGATTTTGCAATTTCAGATGCACATTCATCTAATTTTATTGACCTAACAAACGACCTTACTGGGGATGCTCCCATTTTTCACTTTTCAATAAACTGTTAAAACTTAAACGAAGTTTCCAGAGAGAGGAAAAGACCCAGAGACTTCAAGAAATGTGTTAATTAGTTAATTTCTTAAAAGCCTTGGAAATGAAAGTCTCTTGTGTATAAAGAGGCAGGACTGTGCATTGTGGGCCATGACAGAAGTGTCAGAATCCGTCCTACGTACTCAGTCATCGGGGGAGGGAAAGCAAAAGGGGGACCCCAAAACGGGAGCCCAAGAAGTTGAAGGGAGGAGACAGGGGCTGAGCCTGGGAATCTCGTAGTGGAAGGAAGCCTGGCTCAGCTCTCTCCCTCCTTCCTGGGAGGCAGATGTGTCTCCCCTTCAGGTTCACAGAGCTCCTCACTCGGGGGGCAGCTCGTGCAGGCAGGGGTCTTCTGGCCACGTTCACAGGGACACCAGGGCCAAGGCAGGAGCGGGGCGGCCTGGGGACTCACCTGGGCCACCCAGGTGGTGCCTGCAGGAGCAGCAGCAGGTGCCGGTGTGGCCGGGTAATCAGGACATCAGGAAGGCAGAAGTGGCACCCAGAGAAGGGGCTGGTGTCCCTCCAGAGGGAAGTTTCCCAGGGGGCAGGAGCGCTAAGCCACCCCTTCTGTGGTCTGGTACAGGCGAAGGCAGCTGAGCATTAGGAAACAGTGCAAATTCAGCAGCATCGCACACCCACGGGCCGGCGCATGGAGAGCGTCTGGTTTCACACAAAGGCTGTGAGATGGGCAGATTCCATTTCACAGGTCTGGCCCACCCTGAATTTGGCTCCGAATGTGGCTAGGTGGTCAGGGACAGGAGCCCAGGCACTGGATGGGGTCAGGCGACAGGTCACCTCCCTGAACACACAGGATGCCAAGGGATGGAGGTCACCTAATGCTGTGTCCCCACACCCACACGAAGACCAGGGGAACTGGTGGACTGTGCACGGTCAGCAGGAATACAGAAGTCAGTATCTGTATCTGAGGACCGCAAATCCAGAGTGCAATCTATCTGATACTGAACCTTTAACCTATAATTTGGAACTAAATCAAATAAATGAGTTCTAGAATCCAAATGGCATATGTAGCTTTGCACTTCTAAGAGTATAACTATCGGGGCAGGAGAGGAAACAGTCCACTGTGAGCCAAGAATCACAAGGGAACCCCTGTGTTCCAACTGCATTGCTTGCTGTGTGACCTGGGACAAGTCACTTAACCTCTCTGAATCAAAATGTTCAAAAAATACTAGCCCTGTAGATTTTGTGACAAGATTAAAGGAGATATTTTTGAGACACTTTGTAAATTGCAATACTTAAAGTTCGACTCAAATTTTCTCCAGTGTCCAGTGGTGAACCGCGTTCTCATCCATTCAACCGTATTTATGGAGAACTGTGGTCTTGGCCTACATTGCTGCAGCGGTTCAGAGGAGAAGCCATGATGCTGGCCCTTGACATGCTCCCATCTAGGCCGGGATGCCTGCATGTGTTGCTTTTGCTCTAAAACTAGCAAATTTGTGTGGAAAAATACAAAACCACACTTTAAGTTTGTCACATTCCTGCAACTGTCACTTAAGCCGGAGAACAAAGCTGGAAAATCTAAGATAAATGATGTCCCTGTACTAATTTTGTACTAAAACATACTCCTCCTCCAGGTTTTCGGAACATCTTATGCTCCTTTTGCTTGCTGTATCAAGTTGACTTTTGACCTGTGTTCGTGAACTAACCATGACATTTAGTTGACAGGGAATTGGACAGATAACCAGACTGCGATCTGTCTCACCATTTAGATCGGGCGGATTGTAGTGACGAGGCACTTGGGTTCACCGGTGGGCCCTCCCAGAATCCCCGTAAAGTAAGAAGCGATGATGCAGCCGGACTAGGAACTGCGTGTGCTCACGTGGGCCTGAGCGAGCTGAATTCCTCCCCGCAAATGTCCAAGCCCTTGCTGACGTGTGAACGTGGCCGTGCTGCCCGGCTGTCCGCACACGTCCGGCCGCTCTCGCTCAGGGTCCACGCCGGCTTCTCCCGCCGCGTCAAGGAGCAAGGCGATTCGCAGGCAGACTCACTAACCAGCGAGCCCATTATCTCAGTGTCATAAACGACTCAAGTGTTGCCCTTCTGTCACAATGGATTTTCAGGCGACAGATACTTCCTTTCCTGTGCATTGCTGTGTGTGACGGTATTGATTTGTTATCGACTCTCAGCCTCTTTCTGGGCTGCATTCCTACAGGTGGCCAGGCAGACACCATTTTCCCCAGGGTGTCAGTTGAATACAATGTGCAAGTTGCCTTAAAAAAACAAACAAACAAACAAACAAAAACCTTCTGTTAAACATCTGAGGATGCTTTCTGAAGGCAAGGGGGCCTTGGAGGCAAAGCCTCGGGTCGGGTGGGAAAGGGTGTCCGAGCAGGGACACTGCAGGGAGAGAGCAGCAGGGCTGGTGTTTACTGGAGTCCACTCAGCCCTTTATTCACTCGACAGGCTGCTGCCTTCAGTGATGCTGTGTTTTCCCTCCGCGCTGTCTTCCGGCTTCTGAGTTCCTCCCCTGCTTGTGTCTGCCCCGTGCTCTTCAGGCAGAAACGCACTCTTGTTAGTGATGGGGTCCCGGGAACGGGGGCCTCGTGTCCGCCAGCTGCCATGGGCACAGTGGAGGCTGGCTTTGCAGTCCTGCCCGGTTCCCTCCCTACTGCTCCACCACAGGGGACAAGTCCAGCGCCTGCGGTACCTGCCATCCTGCCCCAGCCCCTGTGTGAGCCCTTCAAGAACGTGACTGCCCAGGCCATACTCTCCCTCGTTTAACTCCTAGAATCTTGCCAAAGTCCTGGCAAATGACAGGTACCTGGTAAAGAGTTCCGTATTCTCTCTGAGTCCAACCACCTTCCTTACTCGGCACCCATGCCACTGAATTAGACACCACGCGGAGAAGCCTTGTTTTGCAGATGGCGGAGGGGCGAGACGGTGAGGTCAGGCCCTTCCCCAGTATCCGGAGGCTGGCTTTGGCCCTTCCCGGGACTGGGCTCTGGAAACTCACTTGACAGCTTCCCAGGTGGGGACACCTGGCTTCATTATAGCGTCTTCACTTCTTCATTTGGCCAAAAGGAAAATATTGAGAAACAGCATTCAGTGTGTATTTTGCGTCGCCTGTAGAGTAACCGAGTGCATCGCTAAGCAGCGCCTTGCCGGAGACGCTCAGCACAAAGGCTCCGGCAAACAGACGGCCGTATGGGGGGGGTGGGGGATGAATAATACATTGCATACAAGGTGCACCTGGGTGTCTGTCTTACATTTTCCTGTGTAGTTTTATAGCTAATTAATCAGGTGACCATCTACACCAAAAGCTTTAAAACTGTGAAAACCACAGGAATTTTCTCTCAGACAAAGGCAGGGAGGCGCGGAGGAAGATCTGACAAAGATGCTTGCAGTTGGTAAACTCGTGGGAAGCCTGCCACAGCTGTTCCCGGAAGGCTTGAAAACGTGGTCTTCTGGATACACTTTTTCCCCCTCTCTTCTCTAAAGTGAAAGTTCCAGAGAAAGCGTTTTGTGATTAAAATAATGTATAACTTCCGTGAAAGAATTTGTGGAATTCTTAAGTGGAATTCACAAGTTTTAATGAAAAAAGGAAAGAATGCTGCTGAGGGTGAGGAAATGGGCACTGTCTTAAAAAAAACCCCTAGTCCGATTTAATAACTAAAAAAGGAGCCGTTACAGTGTCTGTGGGTTTTCAACCAAGAGGCAGCAGCGCCTCCCTCACGGGGGACGTCTGGGTAGAGCTTTCCCGGGAGCCCCCGTCCCAGCGCCGCCGGGGGCGCCTGTCCAGGTGAGCCCCTCCCACCCTCCCCTCCTGCCGGGGCCTCTAGGCTCTCCCTGCACACCCGGGCTCTTCCTGTGGGAGCCCTGCCCTTAGCTCTTTCTGCAGCTGCCCTGACCCACACTCTCAGTGCCTCCTGGTCCATCCCTGATCCCATGGGACCTATCTATTTCCTCCAGCCACTCCATTTGCACAGCTCCCAGAACAACTTGCCTACGTCACCATCGTCCTGATCCAAGTGCTGAACTGGCTCCCCGTCACCGTTAACGTTCGAGCTCCTCGAGGCCCCAGGTTCTATCACCTCTCTATCACCGTGAACGTCACGCTCTCCCCTGCAAGGACCATCTCCAGTGGTGACAGCCCCGCTTGTAATGCTACTGCCCTCACTGGGGCACCACTGCCCTCTCCTGCTAACACCACAGGGGAGGAGAGGTCAGTGGCCGGGAGCTCTGCGCTCTGGAGCCAGACAGCCTGGGCATCAGTCCACTTGCTGGTTTTTCACTGAGACAACGTTACTGGCCTCTCTGTGCCTCAGTCTCCTTGTCTATAAATAACATGAGTATCTAGGCTCGGGGTGGCTGCGATGATGGCCGAGCTGATATCACCCAGCGCTTGGAGCAGGGCACGCGCCGGATAAACACGCCCGGTGAACGCCTGAGCAGCAAGCACGTCTTCCTGGAAGACTTCCCGGGCTCCAGGCTTGGCGCCCTCGCCACCCCTCCGGACACTCTCGGCCGCCTCCCTTGCAGGTTTCAGCTTGCCAGAGCCTCCGCTCGGCGCCCGGGGCTGGGGTAGCTCTCCTCTCGCCCCGCTCAGATGTGCGCTCTGCGGTCAGGAGGCGCGCGTACCGCCGCGCTACAGCCCCGGCGCCCCGCGCGCAGGGAGCGGTGCGAGTTTCCTGACAGCAGTGCTGCTCGATGTCGGTGACTTTCGAAGAGTAAGTGTGACAACGGGTGACGGACACAGGCCTCCTCGCAGCCCGCGAGAGCTCCGGCCGCGTGGCTGGACCAAGGCCTCTGCCGGGACTTCCGGATGAGACGGGAAGGTGCAAGTCTGCAAGAATCATTACCGCTTTTGCCAAAACGCGGAAGTAAGGATTTGGTACCTTTCATACCCTAAGGACTGCCTGGCGATCCCAAGAGACATGAACCAGTTCAAAGGAGTCTCTGTCAGGCCTTTGAACTGGCCACTTTCTTTGGGCTGAACTGAGCCAATTTCATCAAACTGTAAGGAGTGGTTGTGCATGTGGATGTCGTCTCTGATGGTGAATTTAATCACATCCAGATGTCACACCTTTCGGGATTCAAACCACCACTGGCTCGCTCTTTGTGCTGCCAATTCAAGGCCTGCAGGATTTTTTTTTTTTTTTTTTTTAATCTGGAGATCTTAGCCAGCCCATCTGCCCGTTCGTCATATCCGAGGAGCCAAGTCTCCCCACCAAGAGGCACTGCAAGTTCACAGGCAGGAAGGACTTTGCTTCCGCAGGGTCTGAGTCACCTCTGGGCTGTGAATCAGGAGCCGAGGGAGGTGGGTCAGTCTCGATGCCGGTGGGTGCACCAGCGTTCCTGGCTTGGTTAATCCACACCCCTGTCTTTCCCTCATCCTGATCCAGTAGTGAATCACAGCGAACCAAACCCTCTCTCAGCAGAGAAATCATCTGTGTAGGTAATTCAGCATTTGCAGGGCATGGGGTTTCGTCTTCAGTGTCAAAGAGAGGAAATGTTCCTAGTGGGTTAATGGAAAGTGTGAAGGTGCTTCTCCGGGCCACGTCTTGTATGAAGCTCACCCTGAACTGTGAGGGACGTCCAAGCCCCTCCTTCCTGCCCTTCCTTCCTGCAAGGTCCTGGGGACACACACACTCACTCTCCAGGTGTCAATGTCACCCAGACAGTGGCCTCGCTCCATGTCCTTTGTAGTTGCCGGCTCCGCTGTCCAGCGCACGGCCCCTCCAGCACTGCTGAGTTTAGAACATTCTTCTAATGACACTGCATTGCCTTTTGGCACAGTTACTCCACATAACTCCACGTAAGGCTTATCCACTAAAACGATATTCTGTTTCTTGTTTTGCTTTGTTTTTCAGTGCTTTCAGGGCGATGTACCTGCAGCGCGGGGCACGCAGTCTGATCCCGTGCCTTTAGTGTTTGTGGTTCCTAAGTGAGCTGGATACGTTGTACAATGGAATTACTAGATTTGTATTAAATTGCAGCTCAGGGACCCATCACTGTGTGATGCTAGCTACTTTCCACTTGCTTTGTTTATCACAGAGAAGGGAACTGAATTAGCATAAAATGCTACAAAGTAGTAAAAAGGATGTTTTAGCATCCTATCTATTTGACCTACTGTTGACCTGGTCTAATTTGTATTATCTCTGGGACGTTTTCACAGATCATTTTCCTTTGTTAAAATTAGGTCAGATTGGAGAATTATGACTCCCCCCCACCATTTATTCTGCTCAAAAGACAGTCGTTTCTGCTTCTAAAATAATAACCTTATCGGCACTGAGATCTTTCTTGTTAAATAAAAACACATGCTTTGCCTCTTAAATTACGAACCGTGGTGCTGCCTCTCGCAACTGTGATCACTGGTGAATGAGTATTTACCCAGGGCGGTCTTTCCAAGACCCTGGGAATGATGTCGGTCATTCATAAATTGCCTATTGATCAGTCACAAGTAGAAATTAGATCCAAATCTTTGAAAGGAATGATTAGACCTTGAGTAACATTTGCCCTGGAATGTTCAGAGGTCTGAGTGTACTTTTCCCTCAATTCCCTCCCTGATAAATGACTGTTTTTTATGCAAAGTGCTCAGAAGCGGGAACACCGAGCCAGACCCCACCCTCCTGCTCCATCCCTCCCGTCGCCTTCCCACTTTCACTGGGGGCTTTTTTAGACAAGAGATTTACAAAATAAAAAGAGACAAGCACACCCGTGAATTGTGACCTGTTTAATGCTTAAGCATTAAGTAATTTTACAATTGATGCAGCGTTTTAACGTTTGATTTTTGTCTTTTATAAAACACGTGTAAGTGGAGATCATCATACTGAGTGAAATAAACCAGACAGAGGAAGAAAAATACCACGTGATATCACTTATATGTGGAATCTGAAAGAATGACACAAAGGAACTTATTTACAACACAGAAACAGACTCAGAGACGCAGAAAACAAACTTACAGTTACGGAGGAGGTGGGGTGGGGGAGGCAGGGGTGGAGGGATAAATTGGGAATTTGAGATTTGCAGATACCAATTACTATGTGTAAACTAGGCACACAACAAGGTCCTTCTGTAGAGCACAGGGAACTCTATTCAGTACCTTGTAATGGCCTATAATGAAAAAGAATATGAAAAGGAATATCTGTACGTGTAACTGAATCACGATGCTGTGCACCAGAGATTAACACAACATCGTAGACCAACCACACTTCAGTTAAGAAACCCCACAAATTTAGTAATTTTCCTGGTATTGGTTTATGTATGCACTTACACAAAAGGACGTAATAAAAATAAAGCTCTCTGATGACTCTTTTTGCCAGGTTCGGTCTAGCGTCCTGTTATCGTGGGTGTGTGGCCGGTGTGTGCACAGGTGTGTGCGTGTGGGAGACAGGGAGAAAACCCAAGGAACGTGGCTCTAATAGTCCTTTAAAAATAAAACAGGAAGTGTTCCGCGGCAAATGCTCCGTGGAGCCCCAAACTGATTAATTGCAATGCCAAACAGCTTCATTCTGCTTAATAAGAAATTAGATCACAATGGGGATTTGCAGAAATTACCTTGAAATGTTTGTGTGTTTGAATGATTGAACAATTTGTGCTAAAAATTACGTTACCCAGGTTTGAATCCTAAGCTTGTGAACAAATGCAGGTCGGACTCATCAGTATTCCAGACAGAGAACCACCTCCAGCTCCCGGACGCGGGCTGGGTGGATGGGGACGGGACACGCTCTCCGGAGGCTGTAAGTTTGCTGACGGCTCCACTGGCCACCGATCTGGATGGAGAACTTAACGGTTAATTTGGAATCAATTAAATCTTAATACTTACCCTTGGATAAACTCAGAGCCTGGGACAGCATCATTTAATTATTCACAAATGCTCTCTGTGATACATGCGGTGTGCAGGGCCAGTGTCAAAGCCAGCCGATGTCCAGCCCATTAAAGCCTGTGTGCTTTGAATGCAGCAGCGGCAGAAATTTAAGGGGGCCCCCTCAGTTTCATTAGAAGGGAAAAACCCCCGCCTGACGGGCGGCTCCTTGAATAACTTCTGAAAATCTTTTAAGTCAACCTTGTGTTTTAGTCAACAGGGAAGTTTTGACCCTTCACCTCTCAACAACCATTCGTTTCATTATTTATCTGAGGGAATCAGAGTTTTTCTTCTCTCGCAAAAGTCCCTGACACCAGGATATTTTTAATAGCTGAAATTTTTCATTCTTGTCACTGTGCCTTTTGAAAATACAGGTATTTTCATACAACGCGTAGCTAATGAGTGAAACCTCAGAATCCAGCCTTCCCCTGTAATCACGGCACAGGGCCGGGAGAGGCCCCACTAGTGAGAAACATGAAAATTAATTATTGAGCTCCGTGTTTTATCCTCCTCATCTGTTTGATATTCTCTAGCACAGAAGGAACCAGACAATTAAATTACTCCTCCCTCTCCCTCATCACAATGCTCTCTGCACCTTTCCTTCTACTCCAGAGGCCCCAAGCCTGTCTGTTTGCCAAGCGTAAATTGTGGGGAGAAGACAGAGAGGGGGGTTAAAAAAAAAAAGCAATTCTGTTTCCCTGCACTGAAGGATTTTTCAAGAACCTCCATGGAACGTCTCCTTTTGACAGTGGTGATTTTAAATGTCTTTTTTGCCCTTTTGTGGACAGAGCCGAAGATTCTCGCAGAAGAACGTCAAAGGTTGTGGCCTCTGCCTTGTCCACGCGGCAGCCTGGACGGAGCGTCCACCGGGAGCTCCCTGTTTTCCCATCAGTTAGCAACCTCCTCCTGCTTCTCAGATAAATATATAAAACCCCCCAACCACTAGTGAGGAGCGTTGAATCAATTAATTTGTTTTATTGAACAATAAAGCTGTCATTCTCTAAACTAGGGTGATTACCCTGAAAGCCACGGCGAGTTTCCAGGCACAACTGTTCTCATGCTCAGGAATCGGGGTGTGTGTGCTTCCGTGTGTGTGTGGACATTCTTGGGGCTCCAGTGGTGTTGTTTTACTTGAGGTTCAGCTGAGGGCCAGAGAGAGGCATGGTCAGACAGGCTCGGAGAAAGGGCGTCGGTGGCCTCCCACCCCGGTGAGCATGGGGGCAGGGCTTCTATCAGGGACCCCGTGTCCCCTGCAGAGCTCAGCAAGGTCCCCCGTCACTGCACTTTGGGGGCGATGGTCTGCATGTGTACGAGCTCCTCTGAGTTGAGGGAGCCTCTTTGGATCAGATTCATAAAAGAGTCTGTGCTCCCTCAAATCTTGAGGACCTCTGGCCAGTGATGCTTGCATGCCTCCGTGGTTCTGTGGTGTAGACTCAGTGCCAGACTCCAGGGCTTGGGGTCAGAGGTCAGAGGTCAGAGGTCAGGGTCCAGCCTCCTCCTCCCACTCCACATCACCTCCCTGAAGGCGGGTGGAGGTCGATCCTTGTGGCTGTAAACCCCTGCATCTTAGCAATGCCATCAGGAATTACTGATTAACACAGAAACTAGATTTTAGATTAACAACTCCTTTTCCAAAACTTTTCAGCCTGTTCTTAAACGAGCCTTTAGAAGATAATGATTTTGCAACAAAACTAAACTTATCTCATATCTACATCATGATGTAATTTGGAGGAAAATTCTCAATTTCATAAACAAGTGTGTTATGGACGAAATTAAGAGGAGTACATGTGAGAAAACGTGTCTCCTGTCGTGAGGGTGCTCTCCCTCTCACTTCTGACCAGAGTCCCCCACCTAGAATCTGCTTTCTCGGTCAACTGGTGCATCTCCTTGAGGGGGGCTCCTCAGCCCCCGCTAATGCTGGGTCCTTCGTCCTCCCTCCAGAAACCTCACCGTAACTCCACTCAGATCTGCAAAGAGCAGAACTTCCAGGTTTGAGACAAAACCATGATCCACAGCAACAAAAACAAACAAAAGAACCCTGTCAGCAATGCGCACAGGGTTTAGGTCACCTCTGCCTCTGCCCCCAGCCTTGCAGACACCAACTCTATTTCCCTCTGGCAAGAGGGCAAGCATGTGGCAATGGTGGCCTCGAGAAGGGACGAGTAAATGGACCAGGACCCCCCAGTGTGGCTCATGATTAAAGCAGCAGTGAAGAGCCAAGTTTGGGGTTCAGGTGGCGGGCTTTCCAGTTGCCCCTGCACCCCACCTTGCCCTGGGCCACATGGGGTCAGAGGGCAGGGCCCCAACACTCAGACTGAGTCTCCATTCCTGTTCACAACCCCTGCCCTGCCCCTGGGATGGTGACGTCTCCAGGAGACTTTCCATCTCTTGGCGAGTTGTTGACAACAGAGGGAAAGCTTTTCTCGGAGGGGTGGGAGGAGAACAGAGCAGGCTCAGGGCACTTTCCAGCCGAGGCCTGACTCCATACTTAGGACAGCCCCCGGGGGGAAGGTGACACCTCTCAAGGGAGTCAGAGCCGTGGGCTCAGGTTTGCTGGGCAGCTGGAAGCTTCGCATCTCACAGGCTCCCAGGAAGAGATGTGGTTGTCATTTGCTGGGAGCCCTAGCTGGGGTGGGGGATCCTGGCACTCCAGCCAGCCCCCTGCACGACCCGTGCTCATCAGGGCCCCCTTCACCCCACCCCAGCCCCGTCTCACTGAAGGGGTGTTCTTCCTCCCTGCTCCCTTCCTCCCGGTGCCCTGTGTTTCTCTGGGGTACCCTCAGTGAAGAGGAACTCTGTCCCCAGCTGCTTCCTACTCTGGTTGCCTGAGCATGGCCTTCTGTACCCTGGAAAACCCATGGAACTGGTGGGTCAGGATCCCCCATGTCACTCCCCCATGTCACCTTAGCTTCACCTCCAGCATGTCAGGTGAGACCCCACCCTGCCAGGCATCTCAGGACCTGCCCTCCAGTCTCCTGCAGCTGGAGAGAATGGAGGGTGTGGCTGGGCGAGGTGATGGGGTCACAGGAGCGATTCTCTCCAGGACGGCTCCATCAGCATACACGTGCCTTTAAAATGAAACTTTTGGTGTATCAAAGGACCAAATTTACCACTGGTTAGTGGTCATGTTAAGCCTAAGTGATGAATTTGTTTCATCAGAACAGAAGGGACCCAAGACCAGTCTGGGAGAACAACATCAGACCTGGACAGACATGAGATCATCAAAAGATCAAAGCGGGTATGGACACCAAGGGCCCAAGGTGTCTGGGACAGGCCCCCCTCACGCAGGGCCAGAGGCGCTGGCTGTCAGAGCGCCCAGGAGGTCTGTCTCATTGTGGTCTGTCTCCAGGACGCTCTTCCCTGGATATTTGTGGGAACATGATGCCTTCCACCATCCAAAGAGAGTCTAGTTTCATCTGATCAGGGAAAAGCGAGCTTTGGGAGGAGTGATTCGAATTTCTACTTTCTAGCAGGGTATGTTGGCTTCTTGTACCTCTAGCCACAGATCCAAGAGTTTTTGAATGTATTATAGGAGCAAAAGGGTGGTGAAAGGAAAACTTGCAGAAACACTGTGGATGTGAAAGACAGTCCTTTGTGATCACAAAGAATTTCACATATTCCGTCACTCTTTCCTGGAATTCTGCACAGATGTGAATACTCACACATGCGTGGTGCCATGTCCCACCCTTTTGCAGAAGAAGAACCCCAGGTGAGACCCAGCGGCCTGTTTCGTCCCAGGCAGCAGGGAGACCACGGGTCTCTGCTCTCAGCCTGCTTCTGCCTCCAGTGTCCTCCCACTGAGGTGGCAGAGGCTGGGGTGAGAGCTTTATTTTCTTCTTTGCTGATAGAAATATCAAGAAAGAAATGATGGAACAAATTGAGAAATTAAAGTGTAATAAATTATTGAGGCCAGATGGTATTCATCAGAGAGTTGTGGAGGAACGAAAGACTGAAATAGCTAAGCATGTGATAAAAATATGTAATTCAGCCTTTCACATGGCAATGGTCACCAAAGCATGGCCACTGGCAGAACTGGTTTTCCAGAGCAATCACAGGCCACTGCCCGAGTGAGGGCCTTTTCATTATTTTGTGGTTGAGTCCTCACACCCATGACACAGACAGAAATGCCCCTGAGTTTATGTGCTAATAACTTGGAAGAGATGATAAATATGTGTGTGGAAATTGCACCAAATTATTTATGTTAGGAGGGAAAAACAAACAGAACAGTGACTTGGCAACCCCGTGGAAGTTCCGAGTGGAAAAGTGCGCACAGTGTTTGTATACACAGAGGCTGAAGGCAGTCAGGGGACTGGTGGAATGATCTGGAGAGCCCAGTGCCTAAACCCACAGCCACCAGCCTCCGATAGCTTGTACCCTCTGCTGTGAGTCTAACCTCTCTCTGGAAAATTCTTCTTCCTGTTGTGGAGAAGTTTAATACCTTGGGCAAGTCTGAAACATAAATATGTAAAATAATCTCTAATTAAAAGTCCAATGACATACTGGATGAAAATTATTGCAATAAATATGAGCAAGGGTTAACCTGAATGTGCAAAAGGATCTTACCAATCAGTGAGAAAACCTGAATTTTCCACTGGATAAATGGGCGAAGGACATAAATAATTCACTAAAGAGAAAACTCAGATGAGCAGGAGGGAAACAAAATGCTCAGCTTCTTCTAGATATCAGAAAATGTACCTGTAAACAAATTTTAAGATACAATTTTGCACCTCATGATGTTAGCAAAATGCTAATGGTGACATTCGGGGGTGGTGTGGGAACAGAGAGGTGCTCCCCACCCAGAGGGGCGGTGGGGAGTGGGCTGGATGGCCTTCAGAGGGGAAACCTGCCGGGGAAGCTCCGAGAGGCTCTGTATGCTTGCAGTGTGTCACTCAGGCTGTGAGGAAGTGGACGAGGATGTGCGGGAGTAAGCTAGGGAGCAGCATGGGTTTTGTGCCCGAAGACACTCACCACCACGAAGGGAATCACTCCTGTTTTCAGAGAGAGCGAATAATCAGAAAGTGTGGTCTGCCCAGACAACGCGACCCTAACCGCTTGAAGCACTGAGTGAAAACACAGGCTGGAAGTCACATCCGGTTGAAAAATGGGAAGGAAATAATCTGAAATGTTCACAGTCGGCATCTCCTGGCGGCCAGTGTATAGAGGAGACTTGCTTTCTCCTCTGCGGTGCTCTGAGCATTCAGTACTCTGTGAGAGTCAGGCGCGGGGTCCCTCTGGCACTGAGGAGAATCCACTTCACCATCAACTCTGGGGCCTTTATTTCCTACTTTCCAAAGCAAATTAAACCATATGCGAAGCAATGCTCTGACTCAGAGAGCTTCAGCTGTTACCCAAACCACAGACCAGGTCAGGCGCAGAGCAGCTGCTCTGTCTGACTGTAACATTGTCCGTAACTGTGCTTAATTTTTCATTCTGCCTCCCATCTAGCATGTGCATATTCAATGCTGGTTGCTCTGCTGAACACTTTATCTCATTTCGCCACGTGTGCAAGATGGGACCATCCCTCTTTTACAGATGTGAAGACTGAGGTTGAGCGGCTTGCTGGCAGGGCTGCCTCTTTGCCAGAGCAGTGACTACAGAGTTGAGCAGCGCTCTTCCTGCACGAGCTGTTGGTGGTAAGGGGTGCCCAGGGTTCTAGACAGGTTTGGTTGACCCCGAAGCTCATGTTCTTAGCTCCAGTGACATGTCGTCATAAAGCAGTCCCACGGTGATGCCCCTTGCTCTGAGCATCTCAAGGGCGGGATATGTCTCCACTGAGATTCAGTTCAGCTCAGGGACTTCTCACTGACTGCCTCCCGGTGTGCGTGGCGCTGTTCTAAAAGCTGGGAACACACAGAAAAAGCAAATGCGGAGTGCTCGGATGTATCCAGCTTAACACGGTTTAGACAGAGATACGGCAGACTGAGAAGATGCCGAGTTCGCGTATCCATTATGGTGAACCTTGTGATGCCAAGCCGCGGGCTGGGTCTTTGTTGAGTCCATTCCTTCAGCACCAGACGCACAGGGGTAGGCGGAACCCTCTGCTCTGAGAGGAGGGGCAGCAACTAGAACAGAGAGGAGACTGGCTTCTGCTCGAAATGTGTTCAATGCTTATTGAACAAGGGAAAGATGAAAACCCACAGCCAAGCACTAAAGGCGCTTCGAACCTATAGAGGAGAACAAACTTCTGTGCTTAGGATTCTTTCAAATTGAACTCTTAGAGGGTTTCCGGAAGCCCTCTGCTGTGGGGCAGAAGCTAATTGCCGGCTGTGACCAGGAAGGACCTGGGCTCTGTTTGTGCACCTGGAACCGGAGCGTTAGGAGATGGGCATGGTCCCCTCTAAGACACCCAGCCCAGGTCGCTGTTAGATTCCGGACACGAGGCAGGACCTTGCCTGATGTGATCTGCCGGTTGTCCTCTTGCTGTTTGATCAGTACAACAGTCAGGTGTCTTGCAACAACCAGGGCTCCGCTGCCCTCGTACTTCCCGGCTGATAGGCAAGCACACAACTAGTTAACTCTCCCCTTTCTTTCTCCTTTTCTCACCGACGCTGCTTGAGGCAATTACAGCAATGCTGCATTTGTCAATCACATTCATTCGTGCATGGTTTCCTGAAATAATTATCAGGTGAGTGGCATCTCTGTGCCTGGAGAGCCGGCTTGGAAACCACAAGCCCCAGAGTATTAATTACTGAGCGCAAAAATTTGCAGAAAAGCAAGTCTTTTAATGGTAGAACTGACGTAACATGATTGTTTTGATTTTTTTTACTAACATGACAATCATTGCCGTCCCCTTGGTCATCACCACAGATCAGCCCGAATCATCTGGGGAGGCCATTACCACGCCGGGCACCATTTGATAAAATGAGGCGCCTGCTTCCTCGCACGGTGTTTGTTGATTTTCAGAACACAGCAAAGCCTGAAAGTCAACAACGAGAATAAAAGTGGACTTCTGCCAAAGCGAGCCAGGGGGACACTCTTTGGCGTGGCAGAGGGGGTACTTTGGTGGTTCCATTTTGCTGGAAGAAACACTTTTAAGACGGCGTCTTTTACGTCCCTTGCAGCTATGCTCTCTCCACAGGCCCCAGTTCCTGATTCGGGGGGTTGGAGGACATCAGCATTTTGTCAAATTTAACATGAAAGGAGGAGCACACCTTTTTCTAGAGGCTCAGTTCATGTATGTTATCAAAACCCATACATCACAACCCTCGGTTCCCTGGCAAGGAGAAAAGCGGGGTGTCTTCTGGCTGGCGTGTTCTCGTCTTGAAGAGGAGTCTACTGACTGCGGAAAAGCGACGAGAAAGCAGCAAGAGAATGGAGTAGAAGACTCCGTCGCGAGGACTGGGGGCGGGGGTTCGAAGGCTCCTCACCCGGAATAATCACGCTCTTTCCTCCTCGGGCTTCCGTCTCCTTCGCCTGCTGCAGCGTCTCTCTCCCTCTGGGACGGTTTCTCATTCCGTGCTCTCTCGACGATCTGCTCTTCCTGGGCTTGAAATAGACGTGTATTTCCTTGGTGCTAATCTCACCTTGCAGAGTCTGCCCCTCTGTCTGGCCGGTCCCTCGAGCCCTTTCCCAAACAGCTGCACTCCGCAGCCTTCGTCTTCCCTGAGTTTTCTTTGTCAGTCACAAGAACGAGAAGCCAGGGTCCTCCTCGGCGTGCAGGAAGGGCTTCCGGTAACTGCGAAGCCCTGGCCAGCGGGGTCCCTTACGAGCAGGTTTCCTTCTTCCGACTCTGCGTGGGGAGGACCGGGCTCTGCAAGCTGGGAGGTGGCCCTTGCTCCCAGCCTCCCACCCAAGCCCGGCTGCCCAGAACCTTCCCCGACACCCATCACCCCCTCTCTTCTCATTAGGAGGAAAGGCACCATCTCCATGGTGTGCTGTGTTATCCCACGGCTGGACCCTCAGCACAACTTCAACCTTTGCCTGTTGTTTGTGGAGGGGTTTATTGGGGAAAAAAATATCACCTTTCAGTCCCCATGAGTTCCCTGCCGGAGGTCGGCCTGCCTCCATCAGCCCCATTTAAGAGTAGTCCAGGAGTTAACTTTTAAAAAGCAAGTTGTTAATTGTGTTTGATTTTTTGAGCACAATTTCCGTAACAAACCAGTCCCATGTTAACATTAAAAGCAATGGCAGACCTTTCCATTGAAGGGTCTATTTGTTGGGCGATTGGAGCCATCTTGTAGTCAAAGTGGAAATAGATTTACTTGGACAACTGAGACGCGGGAAGGGCTGCGGGGTCAGACCTTGAGCCCAGCTTGGACTCTCTTGCTCCGTGTGTTGTGGAGCTCTGGCGAGGCCAGCACGTCCCTGCGGTCAGTTTAGGGGGATGTTCTAGGATTTGATTCTTCAGGAATGAGCGTGAATGGTGGGAACAGAGTCCATCCTTAGCAGGGACGGCACGAGGTGGCTCCATCACATTTCTGCACTGAGTGCTGCCTCCTCCCACATCTTGGTTCTGTGGCCTCCAACCTCGACACCCACGAGAAGAAGTGGTGAGGAGGCGGGTCAGGAGCACAGTGATCACCGCTCACACTCCCCCTAAGAGCATGTATATTTAAAATCTGTGCCAACATGGCCCCTGCCCCTCACCCATGACTTCCCCGTTCTCAGGGGTTGGACGCCACTCCAGCTTGGTCACTGCTTCCACTTAGTGACCGAGGTGGAGCCTGCTGACCTCTGCCAGGACAGCTCCCACGCCCCGACCCTGTCATGCACGCACAAGGGCACTGGACGTGAGAGAATCACAGGGAACTTTTACTCAGGGATGTTGGCTAGCGCTGTGCCAGGCCGGGTTTCTGTTGAGGTGCCCTGACACCCGCTAATCAGAGGGAAACCAGCAGGGCAGGTGCAGCCTGAGACGAAACACTGCCCACTTCCTGGTCAGCACAGCCCTGCTTTTTGTTCCCTTGGACCTTCAGAGTTTTATCACCCAGGGCCCTTGCCGAGACGCCTAACTTCACCCTAGTTTATAACCTATATTCTTATTTATCCCTTTTAATAGCCACTTTCTTTAAGGCCTTTTGAAATAGTAAAATTGTTGAGATAATAATACACCTGCATACCCTGCTTGACAACAGAACTGTTTATTTATAAAAGACAGATTAAAAGCCATAAGGCACGATGTTTTCTTGTTTCCCTTTCAGTGATTCAACTACTACTACTATCATCATCATCGACATTGTCATCACCACCGTCATCACCACACCATCATCACCACCGCCATCATCATCACCACTCATCACCACCACCATCATCATTATCATCATCATCATTGACATAATCACCATTCATCACCACCACCACCATCATCACCATCATCATCATTACTGACATCATCCCACCATCACCACCACCATCACCATCATCACCACTCATCACCACCACCACCACCACCACCATCATCACTATCATCACCATCATCACCATCATCAATATCATCACCATCATCACCATCATCACCACCACCATCATAACCACCACCATCACCATCATCACCACTCATCACCACCATCATCATCATTATCATCCTCATCATTGACATCATCACCATTCATCACCACCATCACCACCACCATCACCATCATCACCACCACCATCATAATCACCATCACCAGTAGTGTCTTTTATTAAAACCCAACATCATAGGTAGAAATTCACTATGAAATAAACCAAGGCTAGGGCTTCTCTCATAGAAGTGCAGTGGGGGTAATGGCTTCATCTTCCTTGGCCTCAAGGTGATTTCTGAAGGACAACCCCAGCAGAATCCCCAGGGACAGTTAGAAATTACTGCTTGTGGCCAAACTTCTCCTGGTGCAAATGAGAAATCTGAGGTTCAGAGAGGGGCAAGGATGAGCCCGTCTCTGCCACTCACACAGTAAATTCGGAGCAGCTCTAGCAATAAAGACAATATGGTTAGTTACAAGATTCACTTTGACCGTAAAATGCAAACATACCCGCCAGTGTCCAGACACCATTACTGCCTGCCTCACCCAGAGCCTCCCCAGGGATTGGCAGCTGACCTGAAGCATCATGAATTAAATGAATCTATGTGGAAAAAGCTCCTGGAATCAAGGCCAGACTTAGGGTGAGGCGAGTAATCACCCACTTCAGGTGCTTTTAAAAGGCAAGGAGGCAGCCCCAAACAGGAGGCAAGATAGGTAATATTTAATGCAATGCTTTAAGACGTTAACATTCATGCAAAAATAAACAAATCAATGTAAAAGAAACAAAAAGTCAAAATTTTATGTAAAGACAGGAACAGCACTGCTTGGCACAAGGTAAGCTCTAAGTGTAAGGCTAGATAATTCACATGTAAGTTAAAATATATTACTTTATACAAAAATATAAGGTACATGTTTATCAGGAAACATAAAAATTAGGAAAACAAGACTTTTCCAGTGCAAAAAAGAATGCTGTACAGAGGGCACCAGAACTTCAGGTAGGAGCATGAGAACATAAAAAGGAGGGGGCACAAGGCTTACATTCTCCCCGGTTCTGAGCGTCTCCCCAGTTCTAAGGTTCTGGTTTGGATTCCAAGACACTAAGATAGCTTCTCTGGGAAATAAAGCCAGGAAATGGGAAGAGGGAGCCCAGAGCCCAAGCTGCTCCTGGGGTGCGATTTGGGGCTTCAGGAATGGTCCATGAGCCAGGCCACACATGCCCCCCACCTAGCAGGCACCTACCTCTGGGCCTTTGCACTTGCGAGCTCTCTTCCCTGGTGCCTTCCTCCAGACTTCCCCCTTCCTCGTCTCCTCACACCTTTCACAGAAGGTCCTGTTCTGATCCTCTATGTAAAAAACTGTATAAACAACCTATACAAGCAGCCCCACCCCAGTCCTTAAAAATCTCAGTGCCCTTCTCTACACACAGTATGACTGCCTCATGTGCTCCTGTCTCCCGGACCAGACCAGACACCCCACAAAGGCAGGGCTTTGTCTGGGGCACCCCCTGCCCCTGCCCGGCAGCGTCCCAGCACCTCGGACAGCTCCCGCTTATCGGCCCAGTTAAAGCCCACTTTGGAAGGAAGGAATGAGTCAGGGCTCTGTGGTTAGAATGGGCTCTAATCTCTGAAGGTAAAACAATGATGTAACAGTACGTTCACTGGACGCTCTCCTCACCTTTTCTCCCCGAACAAAAATTCCTAAAGTGTGATCCCAGGTGTCATTTCTGTGCAATAGTAGCAGGTGTTTTGTGATAAAACGATTCTGTGTTCTAATAAGCATAGAAAGCATTTGGTTACAAGAAAAGACAGACATTTAGAGGTCTTTCCGGGAAGGTGTCCCTGGGCCAGAGACAGGCAGGTGAGCGTCCCTGATCCGTGGGAGTGGATCGCTGTGCTTCTTCCATTGTGCTTGGTCAGGGGACCCCTGTGAGCAGGGCCCTCTGGAAGGTGGAGGCCAGGGGAACCCCTCTGAAAACCACCAGCGTGAATGAACTGTTGTAATTGTAGCATCATCTAGAGATGTTCAGCCCAGTGTGGGAGCCCCAAGCCATAGTCTGCTACTGAGTGCTTGAAACAAGGCTAGTAGGTTTGAGATGTGCTCAAAGTATTAAAGACACACCAGATTCCAGAGACTTCATGTAGGAGAAAAAAAGAAAGTATCTCATCAATGATTTTTATATTGATTACATGTTGACATGATAATGTTTAGCACAGTTTGGATTAAACGAAATATAAAATCATTAATTCCACCCGTTTCTTTTTACTTTTGCACTGTAGCTACTGAAAAGTATAAAATTACATAGGGGACTCCTGTCTCCTTTTTACTGGATAGTGCTGGTCGTGAGATTTCTGTTTTCTGGTTCAACCCCCACCCAAGTCATCTCTGTCCTGGCAGGTGAGTGAAGCCTGGTTCTACCTGCTGGACACAAAAAAAAGCTCAGGCTCCATGCCCTGCAGACCTCCCCCTGCCCACTGCCAGGGAAGTGCAGTGGCTTCTCTCTGATGGTATCACAGGTGGAAGTGAAAAAACAGAGCAGGAGTTGCCTGAGGTCCTGATCTGAATTCACTCCATGGAGGCTCCTGACTCCCTGAGGACCTCCTGACAGGTGCTGTGGTCTCTCAGCTGTTTCAGGGCGTTGGTGGAGTAGCTCAGCATCCCACCTTCCAGAAGGTGGTCACAGAGCAAAGGAGCATCATCCATGATGCCGAGGGTCTCCAAACCCACCTGGGTTCATGAGAGTCAAAGTTCTTGTACAATTCCCGTCTGTTCACATCTTAGAAAACAGAGCTGTCAAAGTCAAAATCGACAGTTATAAGTGTTTAAACATATCCCAAGGACATTTCAAGAGAGTAAATGTGACGGTGTCCTTACGAAAAGAAGTTCTCAGTTCGTTTGCTCTGAGTAGTGAGAGTGAGAAAGCAGGGTGATCAGAGTGGAATGTGGAGTCACTGGGAGCAGCACACGGGTGAGGACTCACGGCCGCTCCTGGGATGCAGAGAAGGAGCTGGTCCTGACTTTGATCACACGACCTTGTGCAGGTCGCTCAGCGTCCCCTGGAAGTGGAGATGTTAGTCGTCACCTCAAGAACTGAGAGCCCAGAGCCCCGGCCAGGGACATGAGGGACTCGGCCCGAGGGGCGGGCTTTTACTGCCCTGCCTTTGGAGGGGGCGGGGGCGGGTCACCACAGCCCTTGCCTGGCTGCCCAAGGACCACGCCACTGGAATTGTCCATTCTTGTTCTTTCCTGGGCTCCAGACACCCCCTCCACATGTTCTGTTTCTACTTCCCCCAGCAGAAGGTCCAGGCCCCTAGACGGGGGTGGCAGACCCATGAGGAAGTGTCCTGCCATCTGCAGCTCAGCAAAACCCGTGGAAGTCCATAAGCTGACCAAGCCTCTGGACACTCTCCCCTGCCCTCTGTGGAGTGAGGGTGCCCCTCTCACTAAGGAGCCGTGGGAAGACTTTAGTGTTGTTTTTTGGCAATCTTTATGTCTCTTGGGACCCATGAGAATTTTTTATTTCCTTTCTTGTTTCCAGAATGGCTGCTGACTCTTCCTCCAAAAGACTGTCCCATCGTTTCCTGTCTTCCAAGCTCAGCCTTTGCTCCCATGTTAAAGGGAAGCCAGCAAGTGCTTTGGAAAATGGAGAAGCCATTCAATGGACTTTGGGCTCAAAGGCTCAAATTCCTGCCCTGAGTTTGATTTCTTAACGTCTCACCCAGCGCCAGCCCTGGGGAGAGTCCCCAGGAGACAGCAAATTGGGCCACCCTGGCTAGTGGCAAAAGCTGACTGTCCCTGTGGAGCTTGGCAATGGCCAAGTCCCACTCTGAGGAGGGTGCCGCCCCACAACCAGGGCCACCAGGCTCGCACGTGGCTGGTCCCAGGCATGACTGTGTGCCCGCCCCTCCCTGCGCGTACAGCCTGGGTGGCGTTCGCTGCGCCCCAGCGCGGGGAGCTGCATGGGCTGGGAGTCCGAGCGCAGTGCAGAGATTAGACTTAAGCCTTTAGTCTCTCTCTAGTGCTTAAACAACTGCCTCTCCAGGCCCCCGTCAACACCGTTCAGCACAGATGGAGCTGCATTTATCTCAGTTCTTAAACTCTGTCTTTAAAAATCTCTTCCTGGGTCTGTTTGATGCCCAGCTCTGCTCACTTGCCTGCAGGACCCGCCCTGCGTCTTGCCTCCAGCTGAATAAGCTTGTTCTCACAGAGCCTCTCCCACCAAAGAGCAAAGCAGGGAAATAGCTTGAAATCCCGGGAAGCACATTGGGATCTGTGAGAACCAGCCCCGAAACACCGGTCACAGGCTCTTCCCAAGGCCACTTCTGTATAGAGCCACCAGGCGTCCAGGTATTTCTCTAGGAACTTAAGTCAGAGGAGGGCACACAGGTTCTGCCTCTTGGTTCTGAGCCCCCAGTCCTCTCCCTGAACGTGTAAGTCCCTTCTCTCCAGCCACAGCTCACGCCTGCCCTAGTGCCGGTCTGGCTGCAGAGTTCGGACGTGTTCTTGTTGGAGCGGAAGACGGGAAGGAGGGAGCGGGGACGAGGTACATCTGGGTTACCACCAGGGGAACTTGGGACAGTCACGAGACTTCAGAGCCTCTTCTCTGCATTGGGAAAAATCTCCAGAATGTCTGAACCCTGGGAGGCTCTGGGGGCTAACAGGGGTGATGGGTGTGTGGGAGAAATGTGTAAATTGCAAGGTCTAAACTGAGGGTTAGTAATGGCGGACGTTTGGAGGGAAGTCAGACCCACAGCTCTTTGCCTCACTTAAATGCTGGAAGGTTTTTCTGCTTCTTGGAAGGTGCTTTCCCAAGAAACTGTTCTCAGAGGTTGCTGGCAGATCAAATTCTTCCCACCTTGTGCTTCAGTTCCTGCAGTGAACTCCCAGAGACACAGCTGAAGGGGCATCTGAGCACTGAGCAGGTGGCCCCACCCCTGGCCCCACCCCATGTGACCTGCTTGCCCAAGGCAGGAAGCTGCTGGTGGAGCTGCAGTGACTCACCCGAAAGCCAGCCCCAAGGTGTGTCATTGAGCTGGTCCCCAGTCAAGCAGCGGGGACCCAATCATGGAAGCTGGATGGAGAGAGGCCTTGAAATGTGCTGCCTGTGGGAAAGAAGGTAACTCTTCTCCTCTGGCTCTCATCCCCGACTGGTCAGGATTTGCTCCATAGGGTGTTAACTCCCTCACAGTTGCTGTTGGCACCTGCATTAGAAAGGATAAGTGTGTTTCGCAGGGGACCCGTGCAGGGTGGTGGAAAGCCGGAGATGCCTGCAGCTGCTGAGGACAGGTGTGCCAGGTACGCCTGCCACAGCTGGAGTGAGCAGGAGGGCCCAGTGGGTACGACGGGAGCGAAAGAAGAACCCAGCCCAGTCCACAGGGAGATTGCCGCGGCTCAGGATATGGAAAAACACCTCACGGAGGGTAACCTCCTGAGCCAGAGTTCCAAGTGTGTGGACCCGGGGCTGTGGGTGAGTCAAGAAGCTCCACAAAATAGAGCAAACTGAAAGGAATTTCTAAGTAAGTAGTGAGACAAGAACAAGTAGATGCATATTTTTTTTAAAAAGCCGGGTGGTTATAAAACAAGAAGACGGAGTCACACAAAATAAAACCAATTAGAAATCATGGAAATGAAATTACGGAAAAACCTCAAGAGATGACTCAATAGTGAGTGAGCCACTGATGAAAAATCATTCATTAACTGCGAGACAGAACCAAAAACAATTACCTGGACTACAGCACAAAGGATCAGAGACACACAAAGTAACATGAAGACCAGTAAAGGAAAACAAAAGTAGATTAAGAAGATCCAGCATACACCCAACCTCGAGATTTGCAGGGTTCAAATAAACAAATGATGGTGAGGCCATACTGGAACTGATGACAGATTTAGAGTGAATATCGGGACCTTCGCCAAGTAGCACGATGCAAAGACCATCAAACTGCTGAGAAAAACTCACCTGTGACAGGTACAAGCTACGAGCACGGCCTAGAGAAATGCCAAGGTCAAGGTCAAGGTCAAGAACCCAAAGGGTTTCCTAAGCATTTTCCTACACTCCAGGCAGTGTGCTCATAGTTTCATCTTTAAGGTAACATTATTATCAGAAACTTAGGGACAACACTGATGGAGGAATGAAGAATTTAGGTGACATTCCCCAGGTCACATAGCTGGACCCCAAAATTATGGCCCCAGGACCTCAGCCTGGAACTATTACACTGTCCACGGCCTGACTTCTGTGCTCTCTGAGTGGTTTGCCTGAGTAAAAGGGAAACACCAGCCTTGCCAAAGGCCTGTTTTCCACGGCCTTGAGAGCAGCACTCTTGCTGGGGGTCCAGAGTTCGGCCACTGTGTTGTGAAGTGAAACTCAGACAAGGCAGGTGGTCCACTGGCCTGTGAGGGCTGCTCCTCCAAGAACTGGGAAATGCCCACCTTGGGCTCCTGGGCTGGTGAGAAGCCACAGCAAGGAGTCCCCCCTAATTAGGACCACTGTCCCCTGTGAACCCGCGCCTAACTGTGCGGTGAGAACAAGGAGCAGGCACAGCCTGCTTTTGACAGAGACTCAGGAATCCCAACAGTTTTAAACGTCTGAAGAGGCACATGACTTTCAGATGGTGTAGTAACCGTGGCTGTCACCTAAGGGTGACGCCGTCTGTGTTGCCTCCTCCCTTAGGGACTCTCTGGGGACTGAACACCTTCCTCACCCCCAAGGCCCTCTCTTGGCAGGACCCTGCCTCCAACACTGATTCTTTATTTCTACCCTCTTCATTTTCTTTAAAAAGTATGTTCTTTCTAATTGGAGTCTAGTTGATTTCCAATGCTGTGTTAGTTCTGGTGGACAGTATCGTGATTAAATTTTACATGTACATATGAACATACTTTTTTCATATTCTTTTTTCAATTAAAAAAGATAAAATAAAAACCTATGTTCTTTCATGGCTTTGGAAGAAAGTTCTCTGATAGGTCAATTCAGACTACAGTGTGAATGATGGCTTCCAGGCAGCTCTGTTTTAAAAGAAAACAACGAACTATTCTGTCATATGTTCCAATAATTCACTACCCTCTGATGCTGGGTAGTGTTGCCTTGTGTGGCTACGTCAGTCTGTGTGTCATCGCACTTGCTGACAGACAGTTGGGTTGTGTCCAGATGTTGCCCTTACAAACAAAGCTGCCTTGCACTTTGCATGTTTCTGCTTTTCAAGAAATTTCCTAAGAAAGAAGGATATAGCTCAGAATACTCTTGGCCAAGAGATCCCCACCCGCCCTCTCCTTCCTGCCCACACCTTGTGCTTGTTCCCGCGGCCTTCTTGAGGTCCAATTAGCTCTGCTTTTTCCCGTGACTCTGGGACATGAACTCTCAATTTCAGCCTTGGACCAGCCCCTTTTGAAGCTGAGCGAACGAGGGGCGACTACCTAGGCAGAGCCCAAGGAAGCAGATTAACCATGATCATGCATAATTGATGTGGAGTTTGTGCAGCCCTGAAAATAGGCCAAGGCATGTTTTAGAAAGTAAATCAGACTCGATGAATTGGAAATGCCGTTCGGCGTCGTCCGTTTTGCGCTAAGGCGGCGTGGTCGCTCTTCCGCGAGCATGACTCGGTTTCCTCTCCCGGAGGCGCATGAACTCCCAGCCTCCCGTGTGCCTGCGAGATCTCTTGCTCTCTGCTTTGGGGCCGGCTCTGCCCCCACGGGGGAACAGGGCCAAGCCTCACAGCAAATTTCTGAGACAGATCTGAGTCTCCGCTTCCCGCAACAGAAAGCAAGAACGCGGCCTCCGCCGTCCAGCCTCAGCCAGGGCGGTGGCCGTCCAGGCCGGCGCAAGCAAGGCTGTGTGCCTTTAAGAAGCAAAAATTAATGCAAAGCTTATTACAGCCCCGGTGGTTGCTAACGCTCTCTCTCTTCCACTGCCCAAGTGTCTGAATTTCAGCTTCAGATGAGTGTGGCCTGCTGGGATTTGAGCTGCCAGTTTAATTAGTGTTCAGTAATTTCAATAATGAGTGACAATTCATCGGGGCTTTTAGGTTGGTCTTCTGTTCAGAAGCAAATCAATAATCCACAGTTTTTCCCCTTCTTTAAAGACAAGAAAGTGGCATGTGAGTTACATCAGATGAGAGAAAATAAATGAGGAAACGCTCCAGTCCCTCCGTAACTTGAGAGGCAATTGGCTTTAATGGCGTGGGCAGCCTCCCGGTTTGTCGGTGCTACTGGAGGAGCAGAAAGGTCATTAGTAGCTGGAAAGAGGCTCTCGGAGTCTCACGGTAAACAGTTTGCCCCGGCTGTAACCATAGTGATTTGGGTAAATGAACACAGGTACACGGATTACCACCGTATTCCCCAGGCTGCCTGTATTATTGCCTCCGAAGATATAAAAACAATTGAGGCTAATTGTATGAGAGTGAGTTTATTACAAACATAAATGGAAAGGAAAAGAGAAAACCAGAGATGTTCTTTCAAAGACTCCCCGCGCCCGGCGCCTCCATCTGTATCCCTAATCTGCGCTTCCGAGGGCGTCTGATCCGCCGCCGCGGCGAGCTGGCCCTCGCGGTCCACGGGAAGGCACCACGCCCCGAGACTGGACATTGCTGGCGGCCGGGGCTCCTGCGGGTTTGGAGGTCTGGCTGTAAGTGGGCTGTCATCACGCTGCGAAGTGCAATCAGGACTTCGCAGTTACTTTTTGACCGCTGGTGGCGGCGCCGAGCGGAGGTGCTTCAAAGCCGGGGAAAGGCCTTTATCTCGGCGAAGACGTGGGGCGGGATGCCTTTCCCCAGCCAGTGGCTGGGAAGTCACTGCGCCGCGGCGGTACCCTGCCAGTCTGCCGGAGCTGCGGCTTTTTTGTAAACTCGCCTACTCTCTTTTGTTACAGCTACAAAGACCACGTCTTCATAAGGTGTTGTGATTTGCGGTATACAAACCCATTAAAAAAACACAAATGAAATCCCCAGCTGGGAAGGTCAAGTCTAATGAGGTGGGCCGTTGTGAGGACTGGTAGCTCACAGCATCCCTCGTGTAGGCCAGAGGTGCTGCAATGAACAGCTGCTTATAATCATTATCATCTGACACTTTCCATCCACCCCAGGTGCTATTTTTTTTTCTCACCAGAGAACAGATTAATTGTATATCAACTGATATACATAAAAAAGGGTTTGATAGAAGGCTTAATAAAGTAACATTAAATAGGCAATCCCACTGAAATTCTAATGTGTATATTCTTAATTAAATTCCCTTGGACTGGACGGTAATTCCAGCGCATTCTGTTCCTTTTGCACCCCCTGAACGGAAAGCCTGTGACGCCGGGAGGAAAGGGACGCAGATGCACGAGGGGACCATGCTTGTCTCCATTCACACCTGCCCGCCCGGGAGGAGAATGAAGAGGAAACATGGAAAGAAAAACTCCAAGGCGGTACCCAGGCTATCATTGGAAGGTGTCTACACAGGCCTGGAGCGAGCGTTCTCGTGCTGAAGAATCCATCCCAGCCCCTTAGACTGTCCCGGGTGAGAAGGCGCAGCCACGGTAAAATGGAGACACTGTTGAAAGAGAAGGAGGAAAAGGAGGAGGAGGAGGAGGGGGGCAAGAAGATGATGGGGAGAGCAGGAGACGAAGGATGCTGGGAGGAGAGACAGGAGGCGAAGCAGGCAGCAGCCCTGACTCACTCTGGAGAGTAGCCATGGAGCCAGAGAAGAGTAAATACGTGTTTAAAACCAACACGCAGAGGTAATGATGCAGTTGTAATTCATTAACTGCCTCGAAGCGAGTCCCATAAACGCACCGTGCTTGGCTCCAGAGCAGCGATGCCGAGAACCAGCACCTCGGGCAGCCCTCTTGCCCCTCTGCCCAAGGCTGATGTGTTGGGGAAGTTGCAGATTTTCCTTTCAGGGCAGAAAGGAACCTTTATGCTACAAGAGCAGAGAGGGTAAAACCCGAGGCATGTGAGGCGAAGTGCTCGGGTCCAAACGACCTGCGTGGAAATAAGCGCAGGATGGACGCAGACAGAAGTGCTCGCTGAATTGTCCAGAAAACAGCATGGTGTCTGGTCATAGGCAGGTTCACAGCATCGTGAGAAACAGGAGCGTGTTGACTCCGAGCTAAACACGCTGCCTCGTGTGCTTCTCCAGGGAGAGCTGAGGTGAGCCTTCTGGCTGCTGGGAAGAGCAGGGCTCTGCAGGGGGGCAAGAGGATCTGTGCGTGGGGGTGGCGCAAGGAGAACCTCCGAACAGCTTCTGAACCCCACGGGCTTCCTGGCCTAAGAGTCAAATGTCAGTAGCCGGAGAAGAATCTAGAATCCTTGGCATCCGCACTGCATGTAGCACTGTCAAGGGGAGCGCTGGCTTTGAAGTGGAAGAAACGATTTACAGCCAGGCTTTGCCGCGTGGAAGCCGTGTGGCCACAGGCGAGATGCTGGACCGCGCTGAGCCTGGGTTACCGACGCCAGAGGTGCGCTGGTGCCACCCGTCTTACAGGACAGCTCATTCCCTCGTGTGTCCCTTCATCGACCATTCACCAAGTCCCTGCCCCTGCAGTGCACACCAGGGAGATGGCCCGACCGCACCCGGTCCTCATGGTCACATCCCACCTGTGGACTCAAAGACGGACAAACAGTATCACGGCAGGAGCCACGAGGGCTGCGCGGGAACAGATTACTTCCACACCAGGATGGGCATGGATGCTTGCCTGGAAGGACCTCTCTGCCCAGAGTTGAGGGAATCAGCCTGGTAAAGGTGACAGAAGGGCACTCCGGGCCCTGGGAAACTCCGGGGAAAGCACTGGAGCAGAAGTGACCTCGGCTGGCGGACGCCGCCAGGTGGGTGGTCAGACTGGCTCTTGGCTCTGACAGTGGGGAGAAATCTCTGGAGAGCCGTGAGCAGAGAGTTCCCGGGCCCAGCCGGACATCCCCACGATGGCACCGGCTGCCGTGCGAAGGGGCTGCTGAGGGAACAGCAGCGGCAGGCCCGCTGAGACCCGACAGCGGAGCCAGACAAAGACAGTGGTGCCCTGCCCTGCGGCCAAGGCTGCAGGATGGAAAGACGGAGCCGGATCTGGGACATTCGTGGGCCGGGAACTGCGCTACGGCTGCACGGGGAATGCGGCCTGAGCCCTGGCAACGGAGAGAAGGAACTGTGGAGGAGGAGGTTGGAGGGATCAGAAGTTCAGCTTGAGATGCAACTAGACCGCCGAGGGCGGGGGCCGCGAGGGCTGTTAGGAGGGCTGAACCAGACCAGTGGACGCTCTTAGCGAATGCTAGCACAGAAAAAAAAATTAAGGTGGGAAAGGAAACCACACAGCCACACGTTATTCTGAGCTGTGTTTGTGAGCTCACCTGGCCTGGAACCAAGCTTCACAGCTCACACCGCAGGGCACTGAGACCTGCAAAGAATCAAACACACTTACATGCCTGGACACATACACATGTACAGACACACGCGGACACAGGTCACGTACGCACACATGCACACGTGTGCACAGGTTCATGTGGCACACACGAATACACAGATACAGGGCACACACACACATGATACACACACACACAGAGAATCTCAAGCACCTCTGGGCTATGGATGAAAAAGTGCGGCTTATAAGTTTTGCTCTGGTCAAAACTCAGGAAGGTGGCTTACTCAGATACTAGTAGGGTCTCCTCTTCCTGGGGCTGAAACCTGGCTTTGAGTTGGCGCCATCAGGAGCTTTGACCAAGTTAATCCCCTAGGAGCTGGCTGTGCTGACTCCAGACCCTGGAAGATCCAGGAGCAGCCCTTAGAGCAAGGAGGAGAGAGGTTTCCTGTTCCTTTCCATGCACCAGGCAAGGGTTCCTTTGTCCAGGGACTTTCATAGGAAAACTGAAATCCTCTTCCCAGACAGGAACCGGGAAACGGTGGGGACCTCCTGCGCTGGTTTGCTGTGCTCTGGTCTGGAGACCCAGTGGCAGGTGCCCAGTTTCCTCTAAGGGCAGTGGGCCTCCCACCACCCCCTCCCAGCCTGAGTCCCTGCAGCCCCAGCCAAGGGCAGTGCGGGCCTGGTGGGCATCCTGGAGGAGACGCTACAGCGCTCCTTGGAGCTGGAGCCCTCACTACGGCACTCCGCCCTCTAGGCCTTTGCTGGCTCACTCCTGCCGGCCCCAGAAAGTCTTTGGAGCTGACCTTTCCCCTCCTGCCACCCTTAGGACCCCTCTCTGGCCCGCCCTCCCCCACCACGGAGGTCCCTGACCCTGCAGCCCAGCTGAGCTGAGCTACCCTCTCTTCCGCAAGTGCTCCCTGTTTCTGCCTCTCGTGCCTTGGCTCTGGTGGCTCCCTCATTACCAGAAACATCCCCAGACTCATCACCCTTCTGCTGAAGACAGGCCCTGAGCCTGGATCTCGGGGCCCAGCGGCCAGGCCAGTGTCAACGTAACACCCAATAGCTGGGTGAAAACTGAACATGTTCCCCATTATGTCTCCCAGACGGACTTGCCCCCGACCACCAAGTGTTCAACTCTGTGGAGAAAAACAATGAGGTTTTGGACTTGGAAGCCCTTCAGCCAGGAGCGTGGCTCATTGTGGCGACACCCACCGGGGGCCGAGTCTTGGAAGAAACCAGGCGGCTCCTGCGCCATCAGCCACAAGCCTCGTGAACCTTAGGACGTTTGGGTGCCAGCTTCCATCCTGAGACTCTGAGGGGTCCGTCTGCCCAAGGAGAGACCGCAGCCCCGCCGTTCTGCACGCCGTCCTCGCTGTTGGTCTGATACCTGCCCACGGGCTGTGCCCGAGGTCGGAGGGCGGAGATCCGGGTTTTATTGCACTTCTGAGGCGGGGAAGTGCTGTGCTGGGTTCCTGCCCAGGAGAGCCCCCTGGAGTCTTCACCCACCTCAGGAAAAGTACAATCATCCTGTTTTGAAGGTGAGGAAACTGAGTCTCAGGGCAAATCATCCCCCACTTGGAAGTGGCAGGGTCTTGACTTTGGTGTTCTCAGGAGTTTCTGAAGGCTGTGCCCTCTTTGCAAAAAGAAATATTGTTCCTCTAACTTCATGATGGAAACTATTTCCTTGTAACAGAATCTAAAGTCAGGACGGAGAGTCAGAACTCAAAGGTCCAACCCACAAAGTACATGTCCTACTCTGTGGAGGTGAAGTGACCGGCAGTGCCAGGGACAAGCACGAAGAGCCCTCTGCGAGCTCAGTCTCCCCTCACGAGAGAGCCAGGTGGGGACGCAGGCAACAGGCGCAGGCGAGTCCCGGGACTCATGACAAATTGCGGCCAGAGGCCTCCCTTGCTGTGACCATGGGAATCACGTCGATTTTGGTAACCAGTTCATCAACAATTAGGCCTTCGGTGAGCAAGGCTCGCCCGACCATGTGCTCACAGAGCGAGCTGCCCTTCTGGCCTGCCTGCCTTGCTCTCTCACGCCGGACTCCTTGTCTCAGCAGATGCGACAGAGTCTGCTGCCCTTCCCAGCAAGCTCTCCCATCGTGTTCTCCTAGGAAGCAGAAAGGCACGATTCAACACGGGCTCCAACAGGGCGCAGGGCAGAGCGCTCAGACAGACTGATTCAGCAAACACTCGGCCTGGATGCCCGGGAGGGGCTGTGTGTGAGGAACAGGCGCCCACTGTGTGTGTGAGCAATAAGGCACCCACTGTGTGTGAGGCCCTGGGATTCACTGGACGAAAATGCTCGCAAAGAGAGGAAGATGGAAGTCTCATGTTCCCTCAGCCAGCCCCTTCCTGGCTCAGGGGAGGTTCTGACCTCCGCACTCCCCCGCTTAGTAGGACGCTCTCCCTTTTCCCAGGCTTCTTTTTCTAGGGGACACAGGAGAATCCAGAGAAGTTGCCAGAAGGAATGCCTGGAAGTCAGAACCTGCCCTGGGCTCGCCACCTGCAGCCTGCAGGACCGCAGAAGCACTGGGCAGCAGGGCGGTGACAGTGGGACACCGGGCTCTGCCCCACCCCACCCCGCCAGGCGACACGGCAGTTCTCTGGGCTTCAACTTGCTCGTCCTGCAAGAGGTGGTCCCCATGTTCACCCCGTGTCTGGAGCCCCTTCTTGTCCTGCCATCTTTCCCTTCTTATGACATCCTGGGCTTCAAGCTGCAGGGATGCAGCCCTGGAACCATCCAAAGAGCCCCACGTTGGCCTGCTCTCCTGGGCTGGGCTGTGATGGGCGGGCGGTGGTGGACTGAGCTGCCGGGAGGCAGAGTGGGAGGAGGCGGAGGGGGAGGGGGAGGAAGAAGAGGAGGAGCGGGCAGTGGAGAGCTATTCCCACAAGGGCATCTCGGTGGGCAGTGTCCCTGGAGTTCCTTCCTGGTCGCCATCAGAGGGAAGCAATGAGACCAGTCTTTGTTTTAAATATTTGACCTTTAGGGTCAGGTTGGGAGGCAGCAGCTGGGTGGTGGCCACAGCTGGGAGGGAAGGGCAAAAGTCATGCAGGCATTTTGAAAACTGTCATTTTAAAATACGGGGTAACCCACTCAGGCTTCCAGGCAGGGCGGCCCCCTGCTGCTGAGGACGGAGCCAGGGAATGAGAATTAGTCCCCGAATTAGTCTGGAGCCTCCACTTGGGGGAACTGGTTTTTCAAATAGGGAAAGAGGAGAACTTTCCAACCAAACATTTACACACTTTTAAGTTCACACTCACAGACGATGGTGAGTGTATCGGTCTACGCATACGTGCACAGGCGCACACACACCCTACCACGGCTTCGCCTGATGCTTGCACCCCCAAATCTCCCCTGTTTGCCTAGAAATACGAAATGATCAGACTTCTTCAAACTTTAAGCTGGACGATGACTTTGGAGAACTTGCAAAGCCCATCACGTGCCGTGAGTCACCTCCGTATAAACGGCCACAATGGGGTCAGATGATTAAATTTCATGATCGGAGCTGCACTGAAATCACGTGCGTGCCTTTTAAATCCCAGTAGTTGGTGATTTTTTTTAATATCTGCCAAACAGAACAATGAGACCCTTTTACATCCCCCAGTGAGCAACTATTAAAACCACAATTTACAACTCTGCATATCATCTAACGTGTTAACCAGGTGTTCCAGTGTTATTGTTTGAAATTCTACCTTGGTTTAAATCAAATGAAGAAAAGCCAAAAGTCCAATTAAAATCCCACATTGCCTCTTTACCGAGGGTAGGTGAAAGGCATTTGTTATAGATTTAATGGCAGAAATCTCATAAAATGCTAGACCATCCTTTTTTCTTCCCAGTTTCTTATTTCTTGCTTAGATTCTCACAGCTTACTGGCATTTCCTGTTCCTAACTGAATAAAAAAAAAAAAAAAAAAAAGAGAGAGAGAGAATAAATCTAGGAATTTCTGGCTTAATTTTAGTAGCATCCTGGACACTCTAGCTGAATTTGACAATTGAGTGTTGTCGTGGGATATTAAAATCTTGCATTGGGCCCATTTAGGTGATTATTTCATAGGCTGTCCCTTAATAAGTTCCATGCCTCTCTGGATCCTCTTTGCCAACATGTGTCCACTGTATTTAATAGTTCAGTGACAACAAATTTATGTTGCTAAGCTCCAAAAAGTAAACCCAACCCAAACACCTCCCCCAGCTGCAGACATTGACCGAGGTAATATGGAATTCAGTTGTCTTCGCTGGACCATAATTATTTCCAGACTTAAGCTGCCTGTCTTTGTCTTTGGCCGTGTTTCCCATCCCATCCCGACCCTGACACACCAGTGTTCCTTTGCCTTTGTGGTTCTTTACTTAGAGTCTATTGTCACCTCCCCTCTTGTCACTGAATCTTCCTGAGACCTTCCCACTCCTCTGTCGTCCCTTTCGCTGTCACTCCCTTTCCAGTTTGTCTTTCTGGGCAACTGGCAGGACCTGCCCTGCTTTCAGGCACACTCGCCTGGCGCCTTTGGACCGTCTTCCTTTTCCTGGGGATGAAAATAAGACAAAAGGATTTTCTGTAGCCCTCGCTCCACTGTAATAAATAGGATCATCTGATAAATCGGATCAATTTTTTTTTTCCTTTTGCAGAAATCGTGAAACTGCAAAAAAAAAAAAAAGTGTCAGTTGCAGCACATCTGTTCTCCTTTACGCCTTATTTAAGAAAATAATTCTTGCCAGATTTTTACCCACCCATAATAATTACACCATTTTTACAGATGTGGTTTTTAACAGCTTCATCCTGGCCCCAAATCTTTTATACAATTTGCAATGAATTTGCTTCTTGGCTTGCACTTCATTATGATTTGGCCACAAAGAGATGGAGGTACAGGAACTCATTCCCAGGGCTCCACCTTCTAGTGAGGGTTTTGTGAACCGAACGGCTAGGGTGGTAGTGACCACTGTCACCATTGTTATTACCATTATGAGTAGAAGGATTCTTACGCGTTTTGCACTTGAACGTTTCATTTGGCAGTCACCCTGGGACTGTTTCTCTTTCTTCTTAATTATCTACTCCCTTTTTGAGCTCCAGCCCAGAGTGGGGCTGTTCTTGTAAGTCCCTTGACGCAGGGGTGCCACACGGGGTGCCTCCCGCAGCCCCCGCAACCGCTGTCACTACCCCAGACGCAGCAGGTGCTGCGGGGGCCTCACCCTGATGCGCTCCCGGAACCCTGGGGGCTGAAGCAGGCAGGGAGGGGATGCGGAAAGCGGCAGTGGATCAAGGTAGGAATCAAGCACAAAGGTAGGTAAGAGCCAACAGAGTCCAGCAGAGGAAGCGACTGCTGAGAAACGCCCCGGGAATGAAGTGGGGTGCAAGCTGGAGTCACCATTAAAGGGAACAGCAGCACGAATGGCCTGCATGACAAGGCGCCTGTGAACGGGCTGTACCACTCAGGGCTCACGGCAGACTTCGGTGGCCAGCGTAGATGGAGAAGCCGAGGCTCGGTGAGGTCGAATGCAGTGTGGAAGCCCATGAGGCTTGTAGGTGTCCTGCTGTGGCCACGTCAGGGTGCAGGCAGTGCCCTGACCCTCCTCGTGTGTTGCATCTTGGGGGAGATTAAAATTGGACCCCCGCACTAAAACCTACATAAGCTGCACTTGGTGGTTTGAGTGTAAATTCCAGAGCCTTCCCTGGACAGTGTGGGTTCTCTGCTAGCTTGGGGCCACCCGAGGACAGAGACCAGGAGAAACAGGAAAGGGCCCTAAACACAGCAGATCACAGTCAGGAGAGACACGATGTCACCCAGGCCAGAACAGGTCCCCTTTTCTACAAGCACGAGGTGGGTTCGTGCTGAGCAAACGTTCTCCCCAAGGTGCCACATGTGCCAGGGGCCTGGTGGCCCCAGGATGGCGTAGCAGTCCTGTTTCCACTAAGTTTCACTGGTTGTTTTTTTCCCCCTGATGTTCTGTACCACGTTGCTAGAGGCATGAAAATTATTTTCTTTAATTTCTACTCCAAAATTAAAACAAAACAAAAAATTCATGCAAGCAAAGAAAACTCATACTCAGGAGGGCCCGACTCTCTGAATCGGGATGTGTGGGAGGGGCCTCAGCCATTTGGAATGGAGTATCTGACACCCCTGTTCTTCTAAACACATTTCTCGAGTATTTGCACAGCTCAGGATCCGGCCTCCCAAACGGTGGTTGGATCCTCCCCTCTCGCCTCTTCCTTTCCCACCCGTCCCTCCAGCACCGACCACCGGGTCCCTCTGTTTTCTCCTGCTTGACCACTCCTACTGCCAAACCTGGCTCCACGCCGCTCCAGCTGGAAGCTTTTAAATCAAGTTCTTAGACAGGTCCTCCGTCCCCCGACTTGGGCTACCTAGCGCTGGTGGCCTCTCCCAGTTTGGAAAGAATTGTTGGATGAGTGCTAAGAGGGGGTGAGAAGTGGCCATGAGGACCCCCCCGGAGAAGCAGACGTGCAGGGGGGCGGGCAGCGTGCCGGGGAGCCCCCCACCGTCTCCATCTCCCAGCAGCCTGGGCCTGATGTGCACGCGGGGCTGTTTCCCACGACGGCCACTGCCGCAGCCGTGGGTCGCCTGGGCCCCGGGTTCATTAGCAGCGGGCCTGGAGAGGCCAGGCGACAGCACGAGGCCCGCGTGGGCCAGGGGGGCATCCGGAGCGGCAGCGAGCTAGGCGTGCTTTGGGCTGGGAGGACTCACTCTCTTAATGGATTTAGATGATATTCAGCTGCCGCTGCTGCTTAATTCACGCGGTGGCCTTGGCTTTGGGAGAGACGGGCCGAGGGAGCCCGAGCGACTATGACTTGGTGTCGGGGTGGCCCCGACAGCAGGCCCAGGAGCCCCGCCGGCCGCCGCCGCCCCCTCCCCTGGCCCCTCCCCCGGCCGAGCCCCGACAAGGAGGCCGCAGCGCGGGCTGGCGCTCCACGTGCCCTGCGCTGGGTGGTCTGGGGACTCCGCCGGCTCCCGAGCTCATTTGCCTGCAAACGCCCTCACCTTGTCAGCGCCAATAATTATCCGGCCGGCGTTACTCAGAGCTGCCATTCCTTAAGATTGGATTAGATTGAGGGGGCTGAGGCCCGCGCCTGTGTGCATTTTCCCAGCCAGTTAGCGTAGCCACTGGGGGCCACGGCGAGGCCTGCAGCACGGCTACACTAACTTTCTCTCCCCGTCCTTATTACGGGGCTTAATAACAGCAGGCAGTGTATTAATATGTAAGAGATCAAGAGATTATTGATTAGAGCCACTCGCCTAATATCCCCTGTCCGTCATGTAGCGCAGGCGCCCTTTCATGATTCCGTGTGTCAGGCCATTTAAATATTCATGACCGAGTTGCTTTGTACCTCCACGGCTGAATTTCTAATTAATCTGTCAAAAGAAATACAATATGCCCGGAAGCCTTATTATTATAAGGGTCAGCTGAAACAGAGATGGCCTGGCGAGGCCTGAGGGGTAATTAATTATAACAATACAGTGTTTACCTTGCGTGGTACCTGTGGCCTAAATGAGCACTAAATTAGGCTCAAACCACTCCAGTCGGCGTTTGAAGCCTCCTCATCTGCCAGACTAGATCATCATGATGGGAGGAGAGCGCCCAGAGCCCCGGCCATGTAACAACATAATCAGCAATTATGGCTGTGAAATGGAGAGAAGGGGGAATTTTATCTCATTAGGAAAGCCCAAGTAGAAAGTTTTTTTTCCTGTCACCTGCTCTTTTCTTTCGAATTCAAATGATTCCACTCTAAAGGTGAGGGATCTCAAATCTAATTCCAGTGCAGAGAGCCGGCCTAATTAGTGGTATACTTTGGCTAAAATATGAATGACATTTGTTCCAGCTTGCAGTGGCCTATTAATAGAGGATGTCAGAGTGAAACATTAAGTGTATCATTCTTCTGTCAATTTATTTCTGTCATTATTGTTTCTTTATTTCCTCTGCCACATTATGGTCACTAATTTCTTCTCACTTTTATGAGATTCTTAATGTGGGCCTTTAATGAACTCCAAAAACTCAACCACAACTCTGAAATTAAAATACTCGGCTGCTGTCAGGGTGGCGTGACAGAGTGAAACTTGAACAGTATCATTCTTCTGTCAATTTATTTCTGTCATGATTTTTCTTTATACCTTGCCACATTATGCCCACTAGTTTAATTCCATTTTTATGTGACTTGTTAATGTGAATTTTAGGTGGCTTTTAATCACCTCCAAATTTGTAGAATATCACAATAAATCATAACTGTATCCCTTCTTATGACAATTTATTTCTGCCATTATTTTTTATTTCTCCTTCCTTATTACAACTCCGAGTTCCATCTCCTCCTCTGTGACCTTTACATTGTTGCATTTTAAGAAGAAGCACATAGAAAGTTTGCTCTTTCTCAGTAACTAAAGGAGAGAAGCCATTTTATGGGGCCGAGGTTTCCCTCACCCCTGCGGGCGCAGGTGTCTTCACCCATCGGACTTCTGGTCTGGCCGGCAAGGTGCGCGGACCTGAGGGACGGAGCACTGACTGGGGATTTAGAAAGGAAGTGCGGGGCGGGGTGGGAGGAAGGGGGCGAAGCAAACTGGCTTGGAGACAGACAGATACTGAAACAAGGAGATGAATTCTGAAAAAAAGCGTTAGTCGAATTCCTGCAAGAGTCCGCAGATTGTGCACCTTGGGGAAAAGAAAGTCTCTCAGGTGAGCGAGTGCTAGGGTGACTGATTTTGGTCTCTCAAAATCAGGGCTTTGCAGAGGGCGGCCCGTGGGCCCAATTTGACCTTGCCAGCTTTTTTGTTTAGCACATGAGCTAAACAAGGTTTTACATTTTTAAATGGATAAAACATAAAGTGAAGAAGGAGGATGTGTTGTGGCTTTTGAAAATCATCGACAATTCCAGTTGCAGTGTCTGTGAATGAAGTTTTACTGGAACACCATGGCCATCAACTTACACCTTTTTTATTCGTATTTCTTATTGAAGTGCAATCAATTTACAATGTTAGTTTCAGGTGTACAGCAAAGCGATTCGGTTATACACATACACGCGTGTATATAAATAGATATATTTTTTGCATCTATATATTTAAGCTTACGGATTTTGTGTTAGAAGAGCAGAGTGGAGTAGTTAAGGCGGAGACCATATGACCAGAGCCTAAAGTATTTACTTTCTGGCCCTTCACAGATACAATTTGTCGGCCCTATCTTAAAGAAAATAAATCAATTAGCAGTACTAACATCTCTTGACTTTGACACAGGCTGTGGGAACCACATTCGGAGAGCGTTTACAGAACTTTGCAGATCGGTTACAAGCCAAGCAGCTAGGACACCCGAGCTTCGATGTCCCTCTTCTCAGCCGCATTCTGGATGGTTGAACTCATACCTCACTCAGGAAGGGCTATCATTGATTTACGGCTTCAGAAAATATTAGCTGCGTTTCAACTCTGCAACAGCGGTTGTATCAGGCAGGCCATCAGGCCCTCGAGAAATAGAGGTGTTGAAGGCACAGTCCCCATCCTCAATAATTGAATTCTCCTCCACTGCAAGGAACACACATGTAAATCCTTCGAGTGGAAGAATTCCAGACAGCCCTTATTAATTGAGTTCAAGTGTTTAGGTGCGGACGGGGAGGCTGGGGACATCATAGCCTAAAACTGACTAATGATTTACTGTAACTTACTGAGCGCATGACATGGTCCAGGCATTTACTGGGCAGCGGGAATTTGAGAACGCACCACCTAAAGAGTGCCCTGCCATCAGGGGTCCGCACCGCCTCCTGCCCAGGCCCCTGCACACGCCTCTTCCTGCATTGTTTTCAGCTCTTATTTTACCCGCAAGAATGGGAGGGATAGAGCAGAAAACTTGACTCAGACACCTACCAGCCCTCACGAGCCGTGGAACCCATGGTTTTCTAGGCTCAGCTGCCACTGGCATCCCAAACCACGAAGGTTAATGGCTCCCCTTGTCTGTGGGAAAAAGTTCACCCCCCAAGCTCAGGCAGACGCATCCCAGGCTGACCCCACAGGACTTCCAGGCTGGATGCCCATCCCACCGTGAAGGACCCTTCTCGCTGCTGAGCACCTGCAGGCGCTCCTCTCTAAGCTGAGACTCACGGCGGGCTGCCCCTTGGAAGCCGGTCCCAGCAGGGCCTCCTCTTCCTCCAGGGTGTTACCCCTGAAAGTTCCAGCTGCTCCAGGACGTCATCGTTTTCTCACCCAGAAGCTAAAACCTGGGCCGCCTGTGCCGGGCCCTGAGAATGCAGCCCCCAGGCTGGGCTGCCCTGAGCTCACGTGCTCGTACTCTCTTACCACTGGCCCGCTCTCTTTCTCCAACACACAGTAATTGTCTTTATTTTTCAGTGATTTCTCCTCCCCGGTGATAAAAGTAATATATTTACTTCCGAGAAAATATAGGAAATTATCAAGAAGAAATCAGCACCTATAGTCTCACCACCTGGAAAGACAATGTCAGTTCCGTCTTAGCTCTTGCCAGGTTTTCCTCTGTTCATAACTGATGGCTACTAGGTAACATTTTTAAATTTTAAATTACATACTTACCATTGTATTAGGCAGATTTTCCTCCAGTCAAAATGTCCATCATGTGTTTTTCAAAGAGCTGTAGGTAACCTTTTGATTAAAAAAAACTCAACAGACTGGGAATAGGCGAGAACATCCCCAGTATGAGAAGAATCACCTGTGAGGCGGCCACGGCTGGCGTCATGCTCGATGGTAGATGACTGGACGCTTCCCTTCATGGTCAGGAGCAGGGAAAGGATGTCCGCTCTCCCGATGACCAATCAGCACTCGGCTGGGGGTTCTAGCCAGGGCAATCAGGCTAAGGGAAAAAAAAGATATCCAAAATAAAAAAAGAAGTAAAACAATCTCTATTTTCAGATGACATGATCTCATATATAGAAAATCTTAAGAAATCCATAGAAAATAATAGAGCTAGTAAGTGGGTTCAGCAAAGTTGCAGGATACAACAGTGATAGAAAATATCAATTATATCTACATAATAGCGGTGAGCAACCCACAGATAAAATTAAGAAAACAGTTTCATTTACAATAGCATCAAAAAGAAATAAAATACATAGGAGCAAATTTAATACAAGATATAGAAGACATAAACTGGAAACTACCAAAAAATCACTTAAAGACATTAAAGAAGCCCTAAATAAATGGAAAGACACCACATGTAGGTGGATTGGAAGATTTTAAATTGTTAAAAAGGCAAAAGTTCCCCATATTAATCTATGGAATCGATTCAATCTCTATCAAAACCCCAGCTAGCCTTTTTGCAGAAATTCACAAATTGATCCTAAATTCTTATGGAAATAAATGCAAGGGACCCGGAATAGTCAAAAAAATTGACAAAAAAGAACAAAGTTAGAGGACTCACACTTCCTGATTTCAAACCTTAATATATGGTTAGAGTAATCAATTCATGTGGTACTAGCATGGGATAGTCATGCAGATCAATGGAATCCAATCAGAAGTCCATACATTTACAGTCAATTGGTTTTTGATAAGTGCCAAGACATTTCAATGGATAAAGAATCATCTTTTCAACAAATGGTGCTCCAAAGGGATTTCTACATGCAAAGAATTAAGTTTGACTCTCATGTCATATACAAAAATTATCTCAAATGGATCAAATACCTGAATGTAAGAGCTAGAGCTATGAAATTCTTAGGAGGAAACATAGGTATAAATCTTCGTGACCCTGGGGTAGGTAACGGTTTCTTAGCTATGACATCTAAAACATACATAAACAAAGAAAAATAAATAAATTTGACTTTATACGTAAGAAAAGTTTTTATGCTTCGAAGGACACCATCAAGAATTTGAAAAGATAGCACATGGAATGGGAGGAAAAAAAAAAACTGGCAAATGATTATAAGGGTGTTGTACCCAGAATATAAAAAGAATTTTATAACTCAACAATCAAAATGCAAATAACCCAACTTAAAAATATGCAAAGGATTTGAATAGACATTTCTCTAAAGAACATATAAAAATGGCCCCAAAGCACATAAACAGATGCTCAACATCATTCGTCATTAAGGAAATGCAAGTCAAAACTAATTCATACCAACCAGGATGGTTATAACGAAACAGACAGAAAAACGCAAGTGTTGGTGAGAATGTGGAGGAACTCGAACCCTCATACATTGCTGGTAGGAATGTAAAATGGTGCAGCTACTTGGAAAAGTCTAGAAGTTCCTCAGATGACTTTGAAATTCCACTCCGAGGTATTTAAGAGAGCTGAAAACGTGTGTTCCCATACACACAGTTTACACAAATGTTCATAGCAGCATTATTCATAATAGCCAGAAAAGTAGAAACACAAATGTTCACCAGCTGCCTGATGATAAACAAAACGGTTTGTTCAGCTGTATACGAAGTTCTGATATCTGCTCTAACAGGCTTGAACCTTGAAAACGTGCTAAGTGAACGAAGCCAGACACAAAAGCTTGTACGATTCCATTTATCTGAAACGTTCAGAATAGGCAAGTCCATGGAAGGAGAAAGTAGGTCCGTGGTGGTTGGCGGGAGGAGGATATGGACACTGCTAATGGGAGAGAGTTTTTGAAAGAATAGTGAAAATGTTCTGGAATTAGATGGTGGCATAAACTTATGAATATTCTAAAAGCCATTGAATTGTACAATGTACAAGGATGAATTTTACGGTATGTGAATTATATCTTCTTTCAAAGCTGTAATTACATCATAGGACTAAAATCACAGTGATTGTTCTCTGGCTATTGACACCGCCATGCACCTTGCACACACACAGCTGAGCACCTCTTGTCATCAGCCCTGACATGACTGCATTTCCACAGGACCAGCTTCCCCAGGGGGTCCTGTGGGTCTCAGGGGGTCCCAGCCCAATCCCACCTCTGAGTGGTCCCCCTGCGGGTCTCCTGCACCTTCAGCCCAATACACACATACACGACTCCCCAGCAGGACACAGATGGGCAGAAGATCCACGTGGGCTTTTTTCTGCACAGTGAGTGCTGTCCAGAAACGCCAGGGACTCTGTAGGCACCTTCCTGGTTTCCGAAGATTGTCCCTGGGTGGAGGGACAGCAGTGACTTCTCACTCCTCCTCCCCAGAGACTCTGGGCCTGGCTGTGAGCTCTGAACTGAGCGGGGAGGCGCCTTTAGGATGCAGGCTGGGAGTCAGACCCTGAGGAGCCCAGGAAGCAGCATGGACCTGTGATGATTCCTGAGACCTCAACTCTCCACTTCCCGCTTCCTTTTTGCCATAAACTGGGGAGCTGTGGTGTGTGTGTGTGTGTGTGCATATTATGTCTGTGTGTGTGTAAGTATATACACACATGCATGTGTACAAACACACATACACATTAATATGTACATATTTATTTACTTTTAAATGTTCCCCAATTTGTTATTATGAATATTTCCAAACACACAGAAATGCTGAAAAAATAATGCAATAAAAGCTGATGACCTTCAATCCAGATCTAACTATGTTCACATTTTCCCATATTCGCTGACGCCCTCTGTATGTTTTTATACACATGTTCTTTCTGTATTTGAAATTTTCCCAACTACTTGAAAGTTGGAAGCTTCATGATCATCGAATTATACATACTTCACCTTACATGTCCTAAGAATAAGGAGAGATATTCCTCTACCTAGCCGCAGTCCATTATTTCCCAGAAAACAATTATAAATAATTTCATAATATTATCTGATATCTAGACCAAACTCTAATTTTCCGAATTATCCCAAGAATGTCTTTGATAAGATCCAGTTTAGAGCCACATTTTATTTTGGTTGTTTCTATGTCACTCCAGTCTCTTTTAGTATGGAAAAGTCCAGTTTTTTTTTTTTTCTTTTTTTCTATGACAATGTCTTTTTGAAGAACGTGAAAGTTTTCTTGTGGAATATTTTACATTCTAGATTTGACTAACTGTTCCTCATCGCGGTTGTTGGACATTCCTGCAGCCCTCTGTGACCTCCCAAGGACCTGGGCTCTACATTCTTTAGGCTGGAAGTTTCATTTGGAATTAGATTGTATTTTGATGATTTTTAAATATTGAATTAATGTAGATTTATTAAAGACAATTTGGAAAGTAGAGAAAAGGAGTGAAATTTTAAAAATCACCTATAGTGCTCCTCCTCAAAATTCTTTTTCATATTCCTTTGCAGCCTCTTCCGAATATTCATTTGGTCATTTATTCACCCATCCATTCATTCATTAAGGATGTTTTATTGATTTTACAGTCTATCTATTGAACGCCTCCCACGTACCAGAAAAGGTGTGGTTCTTGTGTAAGGGGTCACACTCAGCCTACAAAACACATTTTAATTCTGCTTTTCTCACTACACACTTTCTGTGTTATTACATGGTCTGCAATCTGCATTGTACTGAATTCATATATTCTTTCTTTTAATTGAAGTATAGTCAGTTTACAATGTTGTGTCAATTTCTGGTGTACAGCATAATGTTTCAGTCATATATGTATTCATTTTCATATTCTTTTTCATTATTGGTTACTACAAGATATTAAATATAGTTCCCTGGGCTATACAGTAGAAACTCATTGTATCTATTTTATATATAGCAGTTAGCATCTGCAAATCTTGAACTCCCAATTTATCCCTTCCCACTCCCCTTCCCTCCTGGTAACCACAAGTCTATTTTCTATGTCTGTGAATTTATATATTTTTTATTACTTTTTCTTGGGAAAAATGTTATCATCACAACTTATGAAACAATATAAAGATGCAGAAAGGAAAAAACAACGTCTGTTTCATAGGGAGCCTGTGTCAGTGGCGCCTCTTGGCTTCCAGGCACTGATGGCTTTGAATTACGGCTACGAACTGAAGCCCAGTGAGCAGGGGTGGCAGTGCAGGTTCCAGGTGAGACCGGAGACCTGGGGCTGGCTTTAATCCATCTTCACTTTAGACTCCTCATGATTATCCTGTAGCGATAGGACCACCCAGCTCACTAAACAGCCACAGCAGCAGCACCTGCTCACCCCGGACATGCGTGGAGTTTGAGAGAGAGACCCGAGATTGGCCAGCCCTAGACCCACAGAGCCGCATTCAGCACTCTGGGGTGGTTCCCGGGATCTGCACTTAAAACAAGCTCAGCCAAACAGATCTGAGACTTTCCTAGGGCACTGTCTCCCTGCTTCTTGGCGTTGGTCTCCAAGCTCCCATTTCTCGGCAGCTTTGTCTCATGTCTGCTCACAAGCCAGCCAGAAACAGAGCAAAGTGAGTGGGTTTGGCCTTGTGAGCACATGACGGTGGTGATGCAGAGGGAGGGAGGGAGGTACCCCCACGGAACCTGGGCACTCAGAAGTAACAAAGAGTGGAACTGGAAAGATGCACCCGGAGGATGCTGGCCATGCACTGCCTGCCCTGAGCATCTCCTCCTTCCCCTGAGCGTCCGTTCCTTCCCCTTCCCCAGTGGCCATGCCCTGACTGGCTGCTATGCCTGGTGCTGGCCAGGCAGGGCCCCTGACTGCAAACCAAACATATCTGTCTCTTAAATGCAGGGAGACATCCTAGCAACTTTCTTCAGATTTGTTGTCCAGTCCCCTCACTGGGCTATTGAGGGCAACTACTTTTCAGTTGTTCAGCATGATAAATTATTTAAATCTGAATAAAAATATTTTCTTCAAAAAGAGCTTTATGATTTTTCTGATTGTAATTTCTGCTTGTTTGCTCATTAATAAGCCATTTAGAATCATGTGGAAACCCGTTGCTAATTTTTATGTGTAAATCTATAAGTCCAGGGTTTATGTATCTGTGTGTGTGTGTGCATGTATATAAATTCATAATCATGCAAGATGGGGTTATATAATATTAACTATAAATCTACATCATCACTTTAATAACCACATAGTATTTTATTTTATGGGTATTTCATAATTTCCCTAACCAGTTCTTCACTATGCGAAGTTTCAGTTGTTTAAAATAGTTTTCCTCTTATAAGTAACTCAGAAAAAACTGTCTTTACATTATGCTCCATTAATTTCCTTTTGTTGATCGTTAAAATAAGATGAAAATGAACAATATTCAAATCTATTCCACATTGCGATGATTTCTTTCCTCAAATATGTACAGATTTCTTTCTCCTGACAGTTGAGAATGTCCAGGTCTTCATTTCGTAGTCAACATCCCATGTTATTCTGTTGATTAATTTTTGAATATTTTTGGGTTTGCCTATTTCATTTTTGCATATTTTTATTATTTTTCATCCTAATGACAAAAAAGGTATCTCAGGGTAATTTTCATTTTTTGATTACCGGTGATTCTTAACACCCTTCCATTTGCTCATTCCCTTTACAATTTCTTTGACCATTTTTATACTGAGGTGTTAACCTTTTTGAATTGATCTGAAGCAAGATTTTACAACGTAGGGTGATCCTTTTCTGAGTCTGTCATGTGTCTGCACTTTCTTTACAAAGTTTTGCTTTTTGTTTGTTTGTTTTACTCTAATTTTTGCTTGTTTGCTAATATAAGCAGGATTTTTTTTCTAGCTAAATCTCTTCATCTTTCTTCCTTATGATTTCATCCTCTAGTTTAAGCTGTGAAGTACCCCCATCCTTCTCAAGGTCATTTTTGTATTTCTGCTCCTTCAGATGGGGCTTTGTTTTTTTGTATTAACTCTGCAATACATCTGGACTTAAATTTGGTATATTTTATGAAGAATAGGACGCTTCCAGCCCATAGGGTGCCCTTGTGCAAATAAGAAAAAAAGGAAAAATAATAAGTTAAAATACTATAATTTCTCAATAATAATAATCAGCACAAATTAAATTTTTACAAGATCATTACTAGACCATGAATATTACTAATTACATAGTGATTCATGACATACTGAAAGTACTTATAGCTAAAATTGGAAATTTAGTAATATTATTCTGATAAATTAAACAAACAGGAAAGAAAATAAAATACAGCATGTGAAGCTCAAGTTCCCAGGCAGGACACTGATGATAATAGGTTTGCTGTTGTTATTGTTTAAGTTGATTTTATTTCTTTATTTTAATCACTTTTAAAAATGACACCTGTGTTTTATTTTAGGGGGAGGTAATTAGGTTTGTTTGTTTGTTTTCATTTAACTCGAGGTACTGGGGATCAAACCCATGACCTCGTGCATGCTAAGCACGCACTCTGCCAAGGAGCTCTACCCTCCCCTAAACAGGACGTCTGTGGACATGTGCCTCGTAGACCAGACCCTCGCTGTGCAGAGGCTACAGCCATACTCAAGGTTTGTAGATAAATAAGATCGTTCAGTAACTGAACCTGCGCTTCCTCCCCAACTCTTAAGCAGAAGGACGCACATCTCAAGCAGGTCAGAGGTGGTGCTTGACTCTCCCATGCTGGAAAATGGCCATTATATGCTGGCTTGTGTTCACCTAAGACTCGTTACTGCCACCAGCTTGAAAATTGTCAAATGTGTATAAACAAGCACCCATCTTTGGAGTCAACAAAGTCATAACTCAAATGTGAAAAACTTCCAAAATAATAAAAGAACAAATAGGTAGAAGGCAGCTCTTTGTTGACCTGTGGACGACACACCTGGACCTCTGTGTGCAGCAGCCAGTGATGCTGGCACCCCCCGCCCCCACCAGCAAATGTCTCTTAAGCGTCCCATCCCCATGTCTAATGTATTTTTCACATTGATCTAAAATATCAGCTAAAAGCACATACTTAATTGCCATGCTTACCCGGATTTTTTTTATTCTTTCCATCTTTCTGTATTTGCACCGTTAACGCACGGTGTTTGTCCTACAGTTTGTCTGATTCATGGTACAACCAGCTCCTCCTCGCCATTCATATTGTTGTTTCAAAAATTTTGCATGTTTATCTTTTACATTAAACTCAGAAATCATTTTATCCACTTCCAAAACCTAATCCGTGCTCAGAGTCTTGCTGGAATTTTATTGGGATGATGTTTAGCATAAAAAATAATTTAGGGAGTTTTGTCGTCTTTACGATAGCGAGTCTTTTTGGAAACATTGTATGTCTCTCCATTTCTCCAAGATTTTTATGTCTCTTATTAGATTTTTATACATTTTCTCATAGACGTTTCCTGGGTTTTGCTTGGTAACTATTCCTGGGTAGTTTATAACACGGTTTTGCTATTAACAATGGCATCTTATAGCCATTTTATTGTCAAAATGATTAGCGTTGGTATATAAGGAGGCAAACGATTTGGCTTTTTTATTATTATTTTAAATTACATGCCACTGAAATCTTAGTATTTCTAATAATTTTAGTAAATTTTTAAAATTCAATTTTCCAACTAAGCAATCATTATATTTTGCAAATAATGAAAATTATGCTTCCTCTATCCTAATGTTCACATTTCTTTTTCTTTTCTGAACTTATTGCATTGAATTGGCGCATCCTAAGCCATTGAAGGGAATAACAGGGGTTGCAAATGAACAGGGTTTGGCGAGCGGACCATCTTCCTGGAACCCATCTATCCAGTGAAACAGGTGACCCTCCAACCTCTGGTTGCCCTCTATCTCTTTTCTGCATCCACCTCGCCAGCTGTGCTTTCCCAGGTCGTGGAACTCACGGGGTGGGGAGCCTTGGCAGGTTGAGGGGGCTGAGGGCCCCGAGATGCTCCCTCTGCTTGGAGCTGGGGTCCTGGGGAAAACTTCTTCCTCAGAGCCATCAGCTCCTTCCGCAGGGCTATGAGAGCTAAGGACCACCTCCCATTCAAAAGAAGCCTCCAGCCAAGGTATGTTGGAGGTTCTCTGTCACACTGCCAGCAGTTACGGGGAGCAGGGGCCTCGTCTCCAGTGATGGTGGGATGGAGAGGAAGCCAGGGGCTCTGGGGTTCATTCAAGTTCTGTGTCAGCTGCTCCATCGCCTCAGTTCTCCCATCATTCACTGATACATGAGACACCTACTATGTGCTGAGCCTCACGCTAGCCCCCGGGGATGTGAAACAGCCACACATTTGCACCGGTGCAGTGGAGGGGAGCCTCTCCTGAGGCTTTGCTTGCACGGGGAGCAGAGTCTGACTAGCTGGTGTTGGAGACAAGTGGGACGGAGGATGTGTTGCTTTGAGCTTCACCTGCAGGAGACTGCGGGTTCACAAAGCAGACTTGGGAAGGGCTCTGGGCAGTCAGAGGAGTGGTCTGGGGTGATGGGGCTGGGTGGCAAGTGAGGACCACCACCAACCACTTGCCTCACGGCCACAGAAGATGCGCCTGGTTCCTGGAGAGCATGCATTCCCTTACCCCAGGGCTGGCCTCCATGACCACTTGCTCCAGTGGGTTTCCCAGAACCCTGATCATAGGGGTATGAATCAGAAAAAACATGAGTTCTAGAGATTTTAACCTTTTCAAGATAAACTCAGCAATCTTCATGCTTCACTGTAAAAGAGGTTTGCCTTTAGAACTTCAGGTTCGTCTAAAATTAGGTCATTTTTATCTTTTCTGTAGCAAACCCTGTAGAACAAGCCCCAGAATACATTCCAAATTCCCAGTTTCACTGGTAACTCCCCAAATTGCCTTGAAAACCCACAGATTAGTGGAGGGGTGTTGGAAGTGGGGGTAACGCTTTTGCTCCTTGAGTTTCATCAGAGGTAACACTCAAAATATCTAGTGAGTTGCTCCTTATCCTACACAACCTAGTTCTTTTAACTAAGTACAGGCTAATGATTGTGAAAGGGGATTAAAGCCCCTTATTTTAAAGAAAGACAGCTTCCCATTTGAATTCCTTTTAAACACACCACTTTGCCTCTAATTTAAAATGAGTAATAGGCTTATGGCAGACAACAAAAGATCATTAACCTCATAAGACAAGTGTATCAGGAATCTTGTGTTTTGCCAGCAAATGGAACAGAATGGTAGAAATGTGCTAATGCAGAGAAATTTTTTTTTTTTAAGCATCATTATCTGGGGGACAGCTTTTTTGGTATTCAAATAAGAAAACTGACTTCTCTCCGATGCCCACTTGAGCTTTTGTTCTGCCCTAATTGAAAGCAAACCTGTACATGGAAAATGACCTGTACGGATGGGAAAGGTTGAGGTTGGTTAGAAAAAAAAAAATTAATCTTTTTTTTTTTTTTTTTTTTTTGCGGTGAACAATTAACTTACACAGTGGCTTTCATCTTGTTGTTTGTGCTGTTATGTCATTTTCAGTCTTAACAATCCAGCAGAGGAGAAGTCATTTCACAGTCCCGGGCTTGCGTGGAAGATAGAAAATCCACTGGAAGAAGCGCCAGCTGGTGGCGGAAGGCCCTGGAATGAAAGATTCTAGCATTTTGTTTTTAATTAAACGGGTGTTTTTAGAAAATTTCTGACCTTTATAAACACTCCAATATTTAATGCCTTTTTGTGTGTGTGTGTGTGTTTGTCGGTGGAGAGAGGAAAAAAAGAGCTTAAAAAAAAAAAAGGCAGAGGACGATCAAGCCAGTTTGGGAACAGAACTAAACAAGGTAAAGACAGCGGCACAGGCTGCGGCCCGAGGTGCGCGTGGGTCTAGAAGCTGCCGGCCCCACGTGGAAGATGGGGGCGTGCGGGCTGCACCGCCCCTGAGTGGTGGCCAGCCCAGGGGATGCTCTAGCTCCTGCATCCCCCGCTCCGGCCTGTGCCTCGAGCTTCAGGCTGCAGGGGCCCGGCGTGCAGCTGTGCGTGCAGGGCTCCCGGAAGGGGCCAGGCGGTGCCGGGCGAGGCTGGGCGGCCGCCTCGTCTGGGCTTTCAACCGCTCCTGTCAGTGGGCCACGGACTGGCTTCCTAATGCACACTCTTCTGATTCTTAATTAGAGCGACATAGCTAATTAATAAGTTTTTTCCAATTATAAATTAACTTAGGATCAGAACTCTGGCTTTGCATGTAATTTCCTATAATCGCCAAAGCTACTGCAAAAACATGCCTCCTGCCAACCGTAACTTTTTATTGAACAGATAGACAAGTTCTCACCGGGCTTCCATTTTACAGCAAATTATCTCTGTTGGGATTTATGAAGAGAAATTTCTAAAAAATCAGAGTTGTTTTTGTTGTTGTTTTGTTTTTTTTGGGGGGGGGGGCCCTATTCTCCCTCCTTTTTTCTCTCTTAAACAAAAAAGCATATTCAGTGGGTCGTTTGCTTTGAGTGATTTTTAATGGGAATTGTCTCAATATTTTAATGTGATGGTGGGGTCGGGAGAGAACAGGTGATAATTCGTTTTTGTTCATCACTGTTACCACCTTTTCACGGTGCCTGCAAAAATGATTTGGGAGGTGCCGGCATGCTGTTCATTTATAGAATCTTAACTGGAGAGACACTTATCTCTTTAGTAATGAAGGAGTGTAATTAAGGTGGGTCTGCAGACCAGGCGCCAACCCTGGCAACATGTCACATCCTGGCTGCCACAATTCCTCGGTGGTTTATCAAAGACTACTCCTTTAATATGGAGATTACACTTATGTACTTGTCTGAACTTGAAAGGCATTTGCCTAATTTACTTATTAATGAGATGTAAATCTATTTGTATGGCACGTCACAAGCGTCCCCGCAATCGCTGCTGCTTAACCGGTGATAAACCCTGTGATTTAAACGAAAAATAATACATTTAGCTTTCCACATTCATTCTGTTAAAAATTGATATAGTCTATGTTAAATTTATTAATATTGCTTGCTGTCATTCAGTTTGCAGCTCTTGCTAAAATATGACTTGACAGCGGCCGCATTAAAGATGTATGCCATTGTATTCAACAAAGATTAATGAAGCCCGGTAAAAATAGCTGTAAAAGAGAAAGTGAGCCGCATGTAAAGTCAGTGAATTAAATGAGGCCGCGCATACCATTTGTTAATATGCATGAGGAGGGAGGCAGCGAATGAAAATGTCTCTATGCAAAGTTCATTTGGGAATGTTGCAATATTGTCTGCGTGTCCCTCAACTACAGGAGAGCCGCCTCATAGAGCCGGGCGGTCCCCGACCCCCGGGCGTGCCCCGTGTCTGGACACCCTCCCAGGGGCAACAGGCTGGGGAGGGGACCCGCCGGCACCCAGCCACCCACGCCTCTTGCTGTCCCGATGGTTTTCTCCAAGCCGCCCCGCAGTGGCCTCGCCGGCACTGGCCTCTGTCTGCGTGAAGGAGAAGGAACGGAGGGCTTCTTGTGGGGTTTTGGCTCCAAGTTCAGGTGCTGGATATACCAAGTCTGAGCTGGGCTTGGGGCCCGCGTGCAGACCCGAGAGTGACCCTTTCTGTGCCTTGGTATTTCTTCCCCCAGATGAAGAGAGAGTTAGCACTCTCCTGTTGAAAGCGTTTGGACATCGTCAGATGAAAGAACTACAGGAGCCCGAATTATTCTTATAGCATTCAAAGGGCTCAGATGCCAGGCGCTCGCCCCAGCGGACGCGTCTGTCTGTAGCTTTGCGTGTGGACGCTGGTCCTACACCGGCACCTGTGCCCTGAGTGATGGGGTGACGCTTGCTTTGCACTATTTGGAGGGGATGATTTATTTCCGCAGTTCTCATTATAAAATACTGCTGGTGTCATACCCTACCAGGTTAAGACTTTCAAATAAATTAACAGTGACAGAAAATTGCATGCAGTAATCACAATACAAACCAGCATATTTATCAATCAGGGAGGTGTTTTGATAGATTTAAGCCGTTACTGATAGGAATTTCTCCCCAAGGTTCGTCTGCACGGAGGTCAGAGCCTGTCCACGAGGAAACACTTGCAGGTCTTGTTCTCTTTTTTGAATCTGCGTGGAGGGGGGGAGACGGGGCTGTTGTTTGCAGGTGTGTGTCAGTTTTAATTAGCAGCGTTAGTGACAATAGACTAGTTCCCGTGTCCCCTGACTGCCAGCTTGGAGGCAGTTGGGGGGCAGGGTACACACACACACACACACACACACACGAGGGGTGCCCCCCCTTAGAAAGCGCTGCCTAGAGCACAGAATTTCCCAAAAGGGTGAATACAGGTGTTCCTGCTCAGACAGTTTAGAGGGATGTTACTGAGCAGCTCAGTGACTGTCACTCCATTGCTGGGTCTCAACAGGTAGTGAGAATTCTCCAGATGGCCCCGGGCCGTGAGCAGGGGAGCCACACGTGGGGCTGGGTGGCTCCTTCCCTTGCTAAGGCTCCGTGAAAATGGGGGCTCCCCCCAACAGCAGCTGCAGCTGGGGCCAGGCACCCGGGAAGGGGACGTTCTCCTAAAGAGGGGATTTGGTCAATATTTTAAGGGTAAAGCTTGTCACAGAGTGGTCCGTGCAGGGATTAAAAGCCACGAGAAGAAGCAAAATAAAAGGAAATTGACTTTTTATTCTGTTGGTTTCCTGTCTACTGAAGTCACACCACATCTCCCGGCTCGGCCCCACCCCAGGCTCATTACTGACCTGGCCATCTGCACCCGGGGTTGACCCTGCCAGGCCTCGCGCTCACGGCCACTCTGGAAGCCAGGCTGGTCTGCATCCCCGCTACTTGTCAGGCCACTTAGCCTCCCAGCCGGCAGGTGCCATCTGAGAATGTGCCTTTAGAAGCCAGGCTTCACAGGGGAAGAGGGCTGGGTCACTATGGGCCTCTGCTTTGGAACCTTGGCTGAGGCCTCCCCCTGCTCCCCCTGGTGAGGACCCCACGTGTGGAGGTGCCATGGTGTCCCCACCTACAATGGCATTCTGGGACTCCTCGGGGGCACGTCTGGAAGCACAGAGCCAGGACCGGGGTCCCAGCAGCACTCCCAAGAAACAGGACATTGGGGCTTCCTGTCCCAGAGCTGTAAGGACATTAAAAGTCACTTTTTACCCCTCCCTATATTTTCTCACCCAAATTCCTGGCGGGGTTGCTCTTTCTGATTTGAGGCTAAGTAAGCCTGTTCTGCTATCGGAAGTGAAATATTGAATCCACAGTCACAAAATTAGCCCAGTTGTCCAGCTCTTCCAAGCTGCCTCCGAGAAGTGGAAGCAGGAGGATGTCACCTCCTGAATTGTACCAACACTCTTCGAGGAAGCTGCCTCCGTGGGGGCCCCGGCCCTACACAAATGCACCCCACCCCCACCCCCGCCGGAGCCTGGTTGTTCTGAGGCGAACCGGATGAGGCCGGAATGCCTGGGACTTCCAGTGCAATTGTCCCAAAGATTCTTCTCAGCATTTCCTGGGAAACCGCCCAAATGGACAAGGCAGCCACGGCCTCACTCTATGAGCATGTTCTGGGCTGGCTGTCTGATTCTGCTCGTGAGTGGGCTGGCCAACCCCCTGAAGAGGGACCGGCAGTCCTGCAGGCCCCGCACCTGCAAAGGCCACCCCTCCCAGCGCCCGCCTCTCCAGCCAGAGCAAAGCCAAGCCTCATAGGCACCTTTGCTTTCATTCTTTCTCAGTCTGCTCAGGCTGCTATCACAAAGTGCTGTGGACAGTGTGGCTTATAAACAACAGACCGTTTTTCTCCCACATCTGGCTGGAAGCCCAGGAATAGAATGCCGCCACGGTCGGAGTCTGATGAGAGCCCTCTTCCTGACTTGCAAAAGGCTGCCTCCTTACTGTGTCCTCACATGGCAGGAGGAGAAAGAGAGAGAGAGAGAGAGCTCTCTCATGTCTCTTAAAAGGGCACTAATCTCATTCATGAGGACTCCGCCCTCACAAGCACATCCAATCCTGTTACATCTCAAAGGCTGCACCTCCCAGTATCACCATATTGGGGGGCATAGGGCTTCAACATACGAGTTTTGAGAAGACACAACCATTCAGTCCGTGACCTATCCCCTGGATTATGTCGTCAACACAAACTCCATCAGCTGTCACCCATGTCATGATTGCAAACTTGATCTTTAGCTAGAAGGGTCTTTAGAAGTCATTTAGCCTCAATTCCATTTCAAAGGGAAGGAAACTGAAACACAAATACATTTTGAGATGCACACATGTAAATCGGAGAGTTTAAACATCCACCAACTCAAACTCAAGGTCTTGACTGACCACATTCTCAGGGAATGGGATTAAGATGGTGAGTCAGCATCTGGCTTGGAAAGGTAGGTGTTGCCATTCGCTGAGGAAACATAAGAGCACTTCTCTTCACGCCCTAAGCCTCAGGTATAACCTCCAGACTGTTACAGGCATAAGGAGACTCTTATGCTGCTTGCATCAAGGATGTGTTTCAGGGAAAACATTGAAAATAGACTAAACATTCCGATGTTAATTCATCCGCCTAACCTGTGAGCAATTCAATTAAATGAGTTTAATACAAATAAAAATTTGTCTTGACAAATTCAAACCTACTGCAGACCAAGCCATTCTCAAGTAGTCAAAGGTCATAGAATTTGGAAGAAATGCAGTTTGCACTGACTTTGTAAACAAGTACCTGGGAAACGCCAGCGCTGCGCCTGTGGTGTGGCGTGGTAGTTAGGACATTAATTAATGACCAAACAGAGAAATGTCTGTGTGCCCAGCAGACGGTAAACAAGCCCAGGAGAACATTAGCATCTGAATTGCAAAGAAGGCTGGCAGCTTCCTCGCCCAACCCCCTGCCCAGATCTGCCAACTTGCCCCAAAGAGCGCTGGCTGGCACGTGGGCAGGGAGGGATGGGCTTTGGGGCCGCCCCTCTCAGGATCAAGGGCCCCAGGTCTCCCCATGGGACTGCGGGCGGGAGGACAGGTGAGTGGCTCAGGGTGCGGAAGTACCAGTTTCTCTTTCTCTTCTTGTAATTTCAGAGATGCAGAGAGGCCAGTCTGTTGAAGGCCGACCTCTGGGCAGCAGGCTCACGTCTCCCTTCCTGAGCACTGCTGCTACGAAGGTGGGGAGATCCCACACATGGCAGAGGAAGTGAACGCCAAGGACTCCCCCACGAGGCTTCCGCGGCTTGCGAGCATCCAGCCCTCAAGCATCCCTTCACTCTCCAAGGTCAGCGGCGAACCCCGCCCCCTCCCCTCCCTATCCCAGGAGACGCCGCCGAGGGCTGCTGGCGCGGGGTATCTGCTTCTGGCCCTGGGCGATGGCCATCTGGGTGACAGGCAGTGCTCAGGAGACAGGGCACCACTTTTCCAAGCTAAGCACCGCAGAGATAGCTGAATAATGGTCGGTATTAGCAGAATTTACTGGTCCTAAGAAGCCTGTGGAGTAATCCACCTCTGGCTTTGTTGTCAGCAAGGTGTCTTGAATTGAAGCAAATATCACTCAGTCAAAAATTTAAGGGCAAATGGCAAAGGAAAAACTTTCTTTTATTCTCAGATGGAGAATGAATTTGGCCCTCTGACTTACGAGCAGCCATCCTGCTTACTCTTTAAATAATCCCTTTCACCATACGAGGAGCTGCGGAAAACACGCGCTGGAGTGCCACCTCCTTAGCGACGGAATCCTGGCCACTCGCAGGGCTCCAGGCGAAGCGCAGACACATGCGGACTGGATGGTTCAAAAACTAAAGACAGACTTGCCTCGGGTGTTAGGAATTCAACGTGGTTCTTAAGTGTATTTATGCTTCTTTGTATCATCTGCCTCTCTGAGATACAGCCTTATTATATGGTTATACCTCCATATTTTATTTCCAAATATTTACTTTCCCTGATGTTTTAATAAAAACAATCATGGCGTTTAAAAATAAACTATTTGAGGTCTAATCAGTGGACACAAACAATTCATTAATAATTAAAGTCATCCATCAGGCAGTGTGTGTGGCAGGATCAACAGGGACATAAATTTTTTAAACCCCAAAGCAGGGGGAAAAAAAAAAAGCTAGAAATTAGAATGTTCTAGAAAGGACTGGAAAACGGCAGGAGATAGAAACGTTTGGCAACATTAACTGCAGGACACGGTGGCTGCCCAGCAGAACATGCTGTCCGTGTGTTTATGGGAAAATATTCTCATGTGTGTGTATTTGTCTTGACTGAAGTTGGTATTAGTGAAAAGTGTGTCTCAGAATGCCCAGGTCTAGAACACTGACAGTCCCTGGCTCTGTACGTGCTCTGCTGTTTGGGGCAGGACTTCTACCCACGTTGGCACGTTCACTCTCACACCAGCCACGTGAAGTCTCACTTTTTTGTTACCTCTAAGCCCATTTCCATTGCACAGAGATCTGCCCTGGAGTCGCTGTTCCTCACTGGCCTGTTTAGCAGCCTCGAGAAAGCCCCGTGGAGGCATCTTCCTTTGAGAAAACTGTGACCCCATTGCGGGCAGGTTTATCTTGTCACCCCAGCACCTGTCCCCGTTGAGTCCTGGGGCAGAGTCAGGAAGAAATGCCAGAGGCGGTGGTCAGTGGTCAGCTGTCAAAGTTGTATTTTCATCCTGGGACCCAGAACATCTCCTTTTAGTCCTGGTTGCTCAGAACATATAAGATTATGGATTCCTTGAGTCCCAGTTAGATTGGTTTGCTGATACCCTTCCTTAAGCACCCTTCTAGAAAGTTCCCACAAAATAGTAATAAATATAAGTAGTGTGTACTGAACACCCACATCACATCATGTGTTACCTCACCTCTGTCATCTCATCTGAGTCTCCAAACAGCCCTGTGAGCAGGGGTCTTAGCCACAAAGCACATGGTACTTTTGCTTCAAAAGCATCAATTACTTAAAGCTTTCCCATGGATCTTTCTTTAGCCTTGGACCCAAAAATTAAAAAATAATAATGAAACGTAATGCAATCTAACTTATAACTCCAGAAAATTATAAGACAAGGCTACTCCTTGGACAATAATTACCAGTGATTCTGTGGATGAGACAGAGCAGAGGACAGCTGACACTTAACCACAGGTGCGAGTATTTCCCAGGACAAGCCCGGGATGGAAGGGCTTGGAAGGGACGGAAGGTTCTGAATCCCTAAGCCCATGCGGAGCAGCCCCCAGCCGCCAGCCCATACTCCACTGCCACAAAGGTGGGAAATGAGCATTTACTGTTTGAGAGTTGGGGCTTCTAGTTTCAGCAGTTGGCCTGCCCTGACTACGTCTGAGCAAGATTTGACTGCTTGGCCAGGAGGAGGGGCCGATGGTGTTGAAAACGCCTCTAGAGCTGTAGCTCAGGACACAGCCAAGGCCCCTGGTGAACTTTCACCAATGTTTTTACCATAACTTCCAAAACCAGCCAATAGTTAATGGCTCATGACATTATATGATTAATATCTGAATACACAGCATACACAGTAGCACGTAGACTCTCATGGCACTGAGAATGGTTGGATCTTCCTCGTTGTTATAACCCTACCATATACATGGTACATGGTAGATATTCAAGAAACATTCGCTGAATGAATATACAACCTTCAGTAGATAGTCCCACCTTCAGTGCTCTACTGGAAGGTCCCCATCACGCCAGAGGCTTTTCACAGACACTCCTGGTCCATTTTCCCTTAAGGTGAACAGTTCCTTCAGTGGCAAAGTCCTCCCCCACCTTCCCGGTCTAACTGGGCAGACGGCCCCACCAGAGTCTGCGACAGGGTCCAGAACTTGTCTGTGTCATGGAAGGTGCCTCCCTTCCATGAAGGATCAGATATTTGCTGAAGAAACTGATGGCTTCCCCCGGCCGACCACATCCAGGCGTCACCACGCCTGCTCCTCAGGCAGGCCCCCTCCAAGAAGCCCTTCCCGGCGACAGGGGGCTCACCAGGGTCCCACAAGTCCCCTCTGGGACATCGGGACATCAGGGTCCGCATCTCAGAACTAGCGCCTGACACGGAATGACGACGTTCCAATCAGACCGCGGTGGAAGAGGTGCGCCAGCACACAGGACCCCCTGTGTGGGGTGAACCCCACCCGGCAAGGGCAGCCAGCAACCTCTGCCGACCCTGCAGTCCCGGCCTCACTTGGGATGGATCTCGGGGGCAGTTCTAGCCCTGGAGCTCACCAGCGAGTTGCCAAGGCTGCTGAGGGGCCAGCACGGCAGCGCAGCTCCCCCTCGGTCTAAACTTGTCTTCATCCTGTCCCTTCCATGGAGATTAATCCCAAGGCCCTACCTTGCAACCGTCTTGCAAACTAAGCTCCATCTCTGAGCTTGTTTCCTGGAACCCAAACCGGGATGCCCGTCTCAGTGACGTCACTTGGATGCAGAGCCCCTGACACACGTGCATCAGAAAGGCTCCGGCATCACTGCTTTCTCATCCCGGGAGGAGCGCAAAGTGTCACCCCCTCCTTGCCAGGACCTGTTTGTCTGTCTGTCTTCAGTGATGGGCCACCCCCTCTCCAGGCTTGTACACTGATTTGGGGAGACTTTCGCTCACATCCACATGGAAGCCGTATCTGAGGCATCACCAAAAGTCTCTCTGCTTTGCAGTGAGAATTTTTTTTTTAATTTTATCTTTTTGATGGAAGTACTGGGGATTGAACCCAGGACCTTGAACATGCTAAGCTCACACTACCACTGGGCTATACCCTCAGCCCCCTGCAGTGAGAATTTCATCACATCCTTGCCCACGGCCCGGGGGGCCGGGCAGCCAGCCTTCTGCAGCAGAAAGGGCAGAAAACCCCACTTCTGGCCCGGAGAGATCCGAGCTCTGCCAGCGCAGGGCAGGGGGAGCTGCGCCTGCCAGGCTGCGGGGAAAATTGAGATTGTTCAGAATCCCAGCAAAACCTCACTTCAGATCCTGCTTTGGTGACAAGTGAAGTAATTCAGGAGGGAGAGCGTAGCTTGAAGTGGAGAGGCTGATTTCTGAGTTCTCTGCCCCTGCTCTCTGGGTTCCAGCCCAGAAGCCCCCAGATGACGTTCCCCTCCGGTCCCCTCACATTCTGGATGTGGGCCTGGAAAACCAGCAAAGCTGAGAAGGAGCCTCTGGGAGCATTTGGAACAAGTGGGCACACGGGGCAGGAAGGGAGGGGAACCACACAATGTGCATTTTGCTGTTGCTGTTCCCACAATTTTATTAATTGTAAATCTGATCAGTGTGTGCCGATTGGCTACTGTTTATTTACAAATGAGTTAACAGGAGCCGTGTGGGGTGGTAAAAAGGACTATTCCAAGCAAAAAAAGTCTTTGAAAGTGAACAACAAACAAAAAAACTTAACTGAATTATAATGGTCAGCAGTGATTTGCCTGAGTTGTTTGTCTGCTAGAAATACGGTGTGTTCTGGAGCTGACAGAGTCCCAGGGCATGACTGCCAAGAAGGATTCTGGGCTGAGGCAGGTGCACCCCACCTGGTGATGCTCAAGGAATCCCAATTGGTCAGAAATCTTGCCTCTTTCCTGAAGAGCATGAGAATGTTTTCTACACCAGGTGGAGAGCAGGAATATTTCCACTGAACGTAATAAATGAAAACCAAGTTTCCTGTGTCCACCTCTGGATTCAGTTCTTGGACGACAGGCACACTCAACGACCCCAACTCGGAGGACAAGGCTGAGCCGGTCGTGTGAGAGGAGGTGCTACCCACCGTGCAGAACAGCAGTTGCATTTTAATGATACACTTTAAAGGGAGCTGGTAGGTCCGATTGATTTTTGTCCTCACATTTGACATCTCCATCGGTGGTTCAGGTCGCTGAAATCACAAATGAAGAGAATTTAATGGTCCAGGTTTGGTCCCCAGAGATGAGCATGGTGGTTTTGCTAGTTCGGTCTTTCGACAGGTTTTTGCTGAACGAATCTACTTTCAGAGAAGGCAGGAGACAGACCCATTGAACAGATGGTTCTGGATGATCAGGGAAGTCCAGCCTTGTCACCGTGCATGGTGTCCAGTGCCAGGCTACTGCTGCAATGGCTGCAGAAAACCTCCTCGCCCCCATTAAAAGGGGCTTATCTTCGGGGTTTACCTCCCCGCTGCCTCAGCTGCAGCTCTTTGCTTAAAGACTTACAGGCCAAGCGCTTACAGTTCCCAAGCCGGTGACATTTGCAGCTCACTATAATTTATTGAATATCGTCCAAAGAGCAAACACAGGGTTTATCCTGGTGGTGTTCTAGTTGGGTTGTAAATGTTTGCCATTTACCAAGAATAGAAGAAAAGAGTGTGACAGGGACATCGGGGGAGATGGAGTGAGAGCACAGGAGACAGTCAGAGATGTAAGGATGCAGAAAGCGAAACAGAGGGAGGGCTCAGCCCTCGGGATGGTGTGAGCCCTCATGATCACGTGGCAGCTGTCATCTTCATGTTTGGATTTGCCCCCTGTTCACTCTCAGCCCCCGTTGCTCACTGGAGGCTCAGCTGTGAACACTCACACTTTGCCAGGTTGCCTGGTGGCCCCCTTGGTCCTCTCCCTGGGCTCGCCTGGGAGCCTGGCTCAGAGAGGGGCTTGTCTCTCTGTCCCCGGGGAGAAGTTAGGGGGGTCCAGCTTTCCTCAGTCTTTAACCAGAGGATTCTACATGGGCTAAAGGTTCTCGGGAAGGAGGGGTGGGAGAGGCTGGCTGGGGTTACTGCAATTTATAAAAAAGATCAATCACTGGATAAAGTTAAAAAGGAACAGCCAGATTTTACATTATTAGCTATTAGGGGAAAGCAAATTAAAACCACAATGAGATAGCACTACACACCCATCAGAATGTCAAAATGAAAAAACAGTGGTGACACCGAATGCTGGCAGGGACAATGAGCAAAGGAGTCACTCACACATCACAGGAAACGACACAGCCTCTCTGGAAATCAGGAGTAAGCAGGCAGTTACCACACAGTTCAGCAACTGGACTCCTGGCCATTATCCCAGGGCAAAGAAGAACTGTACACAAATGTTTACAGCAGGCTTATTTTTAATAGCACAAAACTAGAAGTGACCCGTCATCCTTCAGCAGGTGAACGGTCAGACCAAGTCCATATACGGAGTAGTACTCAGCAATAAAAAAGTGCCAAGTGTTGGAACACACAGTGCCTTGGATGGATCCCAGGGGAACGCGCTGAGTGAAAAAGCCCCCATCTCAGGTTACATACGAGGTTGCTTATGGTTCCCTTTACAAGCATTCTTGAAATAACACAACTGTAGAGATGGAGGAAAAAGGGGTGCTTTCTGGAGAGACGCAAGAGTGCATGGTTATCAACGGGGGGGCCTAGAGCAGCCCGGCATCCTGCCCGTGTGATGGCTGGTCATGTGAATCTACACATGGATACAACGGCTGAGAGCACACACGCACACACGTGCACACGCATACACACGGGTGCACGTAAAGCCGATGGTCTCTGAAAAAGCTGTGTGGATTACTCCGATGTCAGTTCTCCGGTTTTATTATAATATAGTTGTGAATGGGGAACCGCTGGGGGCAATGAGGTGAAGGGTACCTGCCTATATATTTTGTAATTACTTGCGAATCTATAATTATTTAAAAAGGAACTAAAGAAATAAAAAAGAAAGCAAAAGCCAGAGAGAGGGAGAAGGAAGGGGAGGAGGCGGGGCGGGGAGACCAAGTGGCAGATGAGCTCAGTGACCACCTGGCCCGGCCCCGCTGGCGGGATGAGCCTGCGACGGCCTCCGTGCTTCCCGGGCGGCAGCCACCCCAGCTTGCGCACCACACAGTAACGAGCGCGGGACGTTCGTGTGACTTCTACAGCAGGTTGTTGATGAGCAGAAGTCACTGGAACAGACATTTCTCGGGCTCTAGCAGGGAAGAAGTAGTTTTATAAAGAATTATCCAGCTTTGGTAACCATAAGTTTGTTTTCTATCTCTGAGAGTCTTTTTCTGTTTTGTAAATAAGTTCATTTGTGTCAATTTTTTAGGTTCCATGTGCAAGTGGTATCTATGGGAGTGGGGAGGATCCATTAGGAGTTTGGGATTCGCAGATACAAGCTACCGCAAACAGAATAGGTCAACAACAGGGTCCTGCTGTATGGCACAAGGAACCATATTCGATAGCTTGTAATAACCTATAATGAAAAAGAATCTGAAGAAGAATATACGTGTGTATAACCGAATCACTGTGCTACACCAGAAACTAACACAGCCTTGTAAATCAACTATAGTTCAATAAAAAAAAAAAGAATTTTTTGGCTTAAAAATGTTCCTCTTTCAATAAAGATTCTTGTAGTTCAAATTTTTAAAAATATGAATAAACTAGTGTAAATCCGTCATGGTAACCCGAAGTAGTATTTAAAGCCAGGCAGGAGGCTGTCTGTAGCCGACTCGCACAGCCGTCTCGCTGACCTCGGGGCCAGGCGACCACCCCACCTTCCCAGTCATCCCACCTGTTTCAGGGGCTAAAGGTAGGAAGAGTTGACAAAAAATGTGAAGTCCTCGTCATTCACAACTCGCCTCTTTCCTGCTAATATAATTTCAAAACACTGTGTTAATATTTGAGTCAGAGTTCTGAAACTATGACAGATACAGAGACTCAGAACCCGGTACCGCTGGTTGTGACCACCTGTGCTGTCGTGAAATCAGTTTAGAGAGCGGCAACCAGCACTTTTAAAAAAATGAGATTAAATTGCCTAAAACAGAAAATATTAAAGATCTTGGCTTACACTGGAGATAAGCAGTGTTTTGTGAAACTTCTTAATTAGGGGTGTGTGTGTGCGCACACTGAGTAGTGATGTCAAAAAGATTAAAAATAGCTATAAAGTATATATTGCAGAATATACACCTGTGTTTCAGAAGCAGATTAACGACTTCTTTCACATTTTTAATTTATGTAATCCTGCTTCTGAATTTAAATTTACCAAAACCCAATATGCTCGTGTTAGCATATTAAATATTGAGTTTGCAGATCTCCGTGAAAGTTAAGCGCGGTGATGTTTATAAAAGGACTTCGCAAACTCTAAAGCTTTGCCCAGATGTGAGGGCTTCTGCGGTGATACTCCTGGAAAACTGAGAGCGTTCTAAAGGGCATCACTTTTAAGCAGTGCTTTGTCTGTCTTCGGCCCGAGGACGCAGAGCATCTAAGTGGCACAGTTCAAACGCCAGGCTCTAACTTCCCACCATGTTAGGGTGATCGGCTCAGCCATCGGCTGGTTGCTTATTATTCTGCAGAACAGTCTTGTCGATTTCCAGGTGGAGTCACAGCTTCCCGGCTGTTCCTCCTGCTACCAGCTGAGCCGGACCCGCGGGAACCACCAGAGGGACCCACAGGTGCCTCCTCACGTCCACTGCTCCGGCATCATCAGCCCGTGGGCGTCGGGGTCAAGATCCCAGGTGTCCCAGACAGATGTGACATCTCACAGGTGGCCAGCCCTCCTCATGAGAGCCTTTCTCTCTCCCTCCTTCTTAGGCTGCAAGAAGGTGAATCGAGGAGGCTTCTCCCATTTGACAGATGGGAGGACTAAGGCTCAGAAGGGACCGAGACAGGTCCTTACATTACAGAATCAGCAGACGGTCACGTTTAAATTCAAAACCACGTACCCCCCCCCCCACGGCCTCGTCTACTTCTCCTTGCACCGGTGAGTCCGGCACCTGTGAACGTCAGCACGGGACACTGACACGTCCGCCTGGAGAGTGAAGGCTCCCGGACACTAAAAGCGCCAGTGTGACCATGTCCGAGGTCTCTTAAGAAAGCTGAGTGTTTACTTCCCCATTCCTCTCAAGAGACTCCAGGTCCATGTCGCGGCTGTTCCCGCATCCTACCCCACGGCAATAGGTCGGACACAGGTCAGACCCATTTTAGAAACGAGAGAAACAAAGCAGGAAGAGGTGGCCTGCTCAAGGTCACAGGGCCGGCCACGACCCAGGCTGCAGGACCCACTGAGCCGGGCAGGAGGGCCCGAGAGGGCTTTAGAAACTTCTTCAGATCGGAAACGAGCGGTGGGGCTTGCTCAAGGCTCCCCGCACTGCGCTTTTATTTCTCCTTGAAGTCCAGGGAGCACGTTTTTGGAGGGGTAAGACGTTCACATCATTGTACAAAGCATGTGTTGCAAAATACGTTGTACCTCAGGCTTCTGGGTATCGGTAGCAAACACGGCCTCTTGAATATTTTTCTGGCTTTCGAGCTTCCAAGGAATGCCATGTTGAGGATCAGGAGACATGATAAAAATCTACACTTCGGCTTTAATTTGGTGACATTCTGGTTGGTGGAGAATGTCCCTGATGGTCACCCATTCCCTGTGACGCAAATACATGTGTCTTTAGGTTTTATGGAAACCAAGTATTCCACTGAGCTGAGAAGTAACTCAGAATTTTCTAGAGCGAACAGCCAGTGGGTGTTTCCAGGGCTCCTACTGCCGGGGGCTCCGTAGCTTTCCCCACGAGGCTTCCCACGGACCTGACCCGTCTCCACCCGCGGATGCGTCTGCAGGCTGTGTCGGTGTGCATGCGTTTTGGGGGATGCACACGCTTCTGCTGACCACAGTCCCATCTGAATAATAGCTAATAACAGTACCGGAAGGTCACAGAGGTTTTCTTGGGAAGCAGATATAAAATGCTCTGGCTTTTTGCCATGCAAAGCTAATCTGACTTCTCTCATGTAGATAAACTCATTTCAGCCCAGAAGCTCTTTCTGTGCAGCAACATTTCCTTGTAGTGGATTAAATTTAAGAAGATGAAAGCAACCCTCATTTATTTTTCATGTTTCTCCATTGTGGGCAAAAGCCTTCCTTGGACGAAGACTCAGGAATACGTGCCCCCTTGTAGACTTCAGCCCAGGCCATGACAGCATATGGTCCCCCAGAGCCTTGGGGTCCTAGGTTGTGCCTATGATGATGGGTCAGAGGCCATGGGCAGTGCTGGCCCACCCAGAGCCAGCGACCTCAGCTTGCTTCCAGGACAAAGGTGCTCAGAGCCACCAGCCCTGCAGAAGCCGCCCACTGCTGGCTCCCACGTGTCCCCACCTCACGGAAGAACACAGAACAAGATGCAGGGGGCACTGGGTGTTCTCGGCCTCCCGGGCTGCAATTCCCCATCTGACATTCAACCCTTGATCTGTGTTTTCCAAACTTCACAACAAAACTTCAAGAAAAAAACTATTAGCTGCAAATTAGATATTCCGGTGGAAGCCTAGAATTATTTTTCAGGACAGAGGGCTCAATTTCCCGCTCTCAGGTGTATGATTAAAATCAATTAAATCACTCTTCCAATGTCAGCTTCAAGATTCTCCTGACAAATGAAATTATGCGAGGAAAGTGTTCTCCTCACCCCTCAGCCTTTCCCAGCCACGCTCCCACCGCAGAGGGGATCAGCCCGCTAGGCTCAGGGATTCCGGAGATACCTTCCATAAGAACAGGACCGATCCCTGGACCCCTGTGTAAGTCGACGTCGAGGTCTCTGGTGACTGCATTTGATGGCCTCTGTTGCTGGAGATAGATTCCCAACTAACGAACAGGAAACGTGACTGCGGGAAATTTAACCATTTGGGGGCTGAGCCAGGCTTCTTTACATAAATTAATGTTTTCTTGGTGGAGGTATGAACAGGCCCTTCAAATACAGGATGTAACCTTTGCATGTCTCTTTTTATGCATAAGACAGTCCTGGGTGAATTTTTTCCTATGGAAAAAGCTCTGTCTTATCCGCCCCGGGAGGTTGCTGGTGGATTTTAAGCCAACGCAGAAGCACAGCGATGCTTCCATCCTGGCAGGGGGTCTGGAGGTTCAGCCCTGTGCAACCGGCGCTCGCCCTGAAAAACCAAGCCAGAGAGCTCCCTGCCAGGGAATATAAAGTAGGGCACGCCCGTGGAAGCCCCCAGTTGAGGGACAAAGATTTCTCATTGACGAAGGTGCTCAGTTGTTGTTCACAGTAGCCTCAGCGAATTATTTACCTCTTAATTTGTTAAAACATATGGGCTTAGGTATGACTTTTGCCCAAGAGACGCTCGTCGATATTATATGCTCAATTGGTTTGGCTTTTTTTTTCCCCCGTAGAGGATTGAGCAAATGTTTGCTGCATTTCAGGTTTTCTTCTCTCCTTCCCTCCTTCCCTTTCTCCCTGCCCCAGCTCACAGGTCAAAGCCGCACTCCGCGATGTCTTTTGTCCCTCCTCTCTGCATGTCGAGTCCAGGACATCACACGGGAGCAGAATTCCGCTCAGGGGCTACCAAGTCCCTGGGTGCCCGGCTGGGCAGGTCCGATGTGGGCTCTGAACCACTCTGGTCCTGCACCCAGACCCACAAGCCCCCTGTCCCTTCTCTGTTTGAATTCATCCTTCACATCAAAGCCAGCCCAGCAATGAGCCAGCCCAGTGCTCATCCCACCAGTCACTGCCGCATCCCACGCCATCAGCATTTCCAGGTCTTGGTGCAGGAGGCCACACCCCACAGGGTTGCCCCCACGGCCATCATCCCTGGCCCTCTCCTTGCCAGGCATCCTTCCTACCACTCCCCAGGCACAGCGGACTGGCCAGACTGCACTTGTACAGTCCCCATGTGTCCACTGCTCTCGTCACCTTGGTCCTCTGCCACTGCCCTCTGGAATGCCCACCTTCTGGCCCATCTTGAGAAATCTTGGCCCTTTCAAGGGAAGATCCATGTGTAGACTTGTGGCTAAGAGGGCAGGCTCTGGGGTATGCCTGTGTGTGGCTCCCAGCTCTACAACTCATGACTGGTGACTTGGGCACTCGTACAGCTTCCTCTCACCTGCATCCTGTCTACCCGCTGGTTGGGAGGATTAAACGAGACCATCTGTGAGTTGGGCTTAATACAGGGTCCATGTACTGGGTGGCTAACTTCCCAACGGTGCTACTGACGTCTCCACGTGCCAAGCCCTTGTGAGCCCTCCCAGATGCCCCCAGGCACAATTCCTCCTCTGCACAGTTTTACAGAGCTCTACGACACGTCTCTCTTGTCTGGAGGGTTCTGGAAGGTGGGGTCCTTTGCTGAGTGCATTTTTTTAAATATAGGATTGAGCCGTGCCTGGCATCAGGTGAGTGCCAATAAGAGCTTCCTGTTGAAGAAAATAAATCAATGAACATAAAATTTTCTACAATTTCCAAACTTTACTATGAAATAAGAATGGTCAAATGTCCTACAGATTTCTCCACTTTAAATCTGAAGGTTTTAAGAATATTTCCTCCATAGAAACTGAGCAATACTATTCACAGGTCAGACTCAAGTCCTGGCCATTCACTGCAGCTGCTGAGTGAGGGGAGACCCTCAAAAGACAAGGTCATTGGCCCCAGGCGGGTCAGAGCCCGGAGACCATCAGAGCCTTCTTCCTCGGTCAAACTGTGGGTGATGACCACCTTCCCATGTGCCAGGGCCTGTCGTGACAGGGTCCTCCGGCTCATCCTCCAAACGCATTCTGAGTCTGTCCATGTTTATCCAGTTTAGCTGCCTCCCCGCAGCCCCTCTCTCTGGACAGGATTATATCAAGACACCCCTAACTAGCTTCCCGATCCCACGCTGCCCCCGCCAGCCCCTGCAATGCCCCACTCTCCCCTGGACGCCCCCACCCCTGCTAAATCCCAGGATAGCTCCACATCCTTCTTGCAGTGAAATCTGAACACCTTATCCTGGCTGGAAAAACTGCTTCAAGAGTGAATTGGAACATCTTTCCACATTCTCACCTGTACGTTCGCGTTGCTTCTACTGCAAATTTAATTTTGTATGTTAATATGAGCATCATTTTTCAACTTGGAAATTTGTGGGCTGCAAGCAATTTTAAAGAGCTCTTTACAGATGAATGATCTTAATCCGTCTTGGTCATCTGCCTTTGGTCTTTCCATAGGGTCGAATAGTTTCTATTTTTAATTTCTATGTAGTTACACTTACTATATTGCTATCTGGTTTCTGCCATCAGCTAAGTATTTAGAAAGTCCTCAGAGGCCTCAACATTATGAAAATACTTCCTGCTTTTATAGTTTTTCTGTTGATGATTTTATATATACATGTGTATGTGTATATATACATGTGTATGTGTATATATACATGTGTATGTGTATATATATATAAAGTTAATCTTGGTCAACTAGCTTTCATAATAGCAGTTATTAAATAAACTATTCTTTATCTGTTGATTTAAAATCCCTTTGTCCTTTCCAAATTCACTATTTCCCTTTATTTCTAGGATTTATATTCTATCCCATCTATGCGTCTGCTGTTTCTAGTCCTGTACCACACTGTTATTTATTGCATCTTTCTAATCGGTTCTAATATTCTCCACTAATGTTTCTTCCCTTTAAAAATGTTTTCATATGATTCTTCTATGTCTTTTCTACCAGGTGAATTTTAGAATAATTTTGTGTAGTCCACTACCTTCCCAAAAATAACTTTCTTAGAAAAGAACATTGCTCAGTAATAAAAAGGAATACAATATTGATACACACTACAGCATGGATAAACCTCAAAGTAATTATTCTGCTTGAAAGAAAGTAAGCCAAAAAAAAAAAAAAGAAAAGAAAAGAAAACAAAAAAGAGTATATGATATATGATTCTGTTTATGTAAAATTCAGGAAATGTAAACTAATAGAGAGTGAGAAAAAGCAGACAGTGCTTGCCTGGGCATGGGGTGTCGGCGGGGAGAGAGACCGATTACAAAGGGGACACCAGGAAACCAGCGGAAGGTGAACAGGTGCATCATCTGGACCGTGATGCACACGTGTGTGGAAACTTAACAACTCGTCCGCTTTAAATGTGTGTAGTTTATTGTATGTCAATTGCACCTCATCAAAACTTTTTTAAAAAAAAGGTGGTGGACCTAGAAAAAAACAAATGGGCAGAACTGACATCTTCACACTGGTGAGTCCTCCCTGGTGAGACTTTCATCCTGACTCTACCTGCTTATGCCTTCAGTCACGTTAGCAGGTTCATAGCTTTTTTCTTTCTTAAACATTTTTTATTGATTTATAATCATTTTACAATGTTGTGTCAAATTCCAGTGTAGAGCCCAATTTTTCAATTATACATGAACATATATATATTCATTGTCACATTTTTTCGCTGTGAGCTACCATAAGAGCTTGTATATATTTCCCTGTGCTACACAGTATAATCTTGTTTATCTATTCTACATTTTGAAATCCCAGTCTATCCCTTCCCACCCCCTGCCCCCTTGGCAACCACAAGTTTGTATTCTATGTCTGAGTCTGTTTCTGATCTGTATTTATGTTTTGTTTTGTTTGTTTGTTTGTTTGTTTTTAAATTCCACATATGAGCAATCTCATATGGTATTTTTCTTTCTCTTTCTGGCTTACTTCTAAACATAGGCCCTGCACCTTTCTTATCATCTCTTTTTTACAGTACTTTAATTTTGGGTTATAAATAGACTCTTTTTAATTATTTTATTTCCTACCAATTATTGCATTTGCGTGAGGAAGCGCATTTGAATGACTTACAGTTTTTACAATGTACGTATTCTCATAGTTAAGAAAAAAAAGAAGAAAATCTTGCTACTTTATCTTATAACCTGAAGCCACTACTTCAAAATATTTATTTTATAATTGGTCACCTTATTGAACACCCTTATTAGTTCCAATTACTTTTTCCCAGTAGATTCTGTATATTTTGTAGGGGACTGGACTGTTAGCAAATAACAATGGTGTGTGCCCCAAAATGGTCATTTTGTCAATTATGCTGAGAGATTATGCCTCAGAGGTCAACTCTCATACCTTGGTGCGTGGCAAAGACCAGAATTTCCTGAAAGTGTTAAATGTAAGTGGAGAAAACAGACATCCTTAATCTGTTCTTAACTTTAATGGAAATGCCTCAAATCTTTCACACTACATGCTTGACCAACTACACAGCTAAGAGACTTTCTTAAACACTGAGAAACCGTGCATTCAGTCCTACGGTTCTGCAGTGGTATTGAGGCTAGATGCTGATTTTTTTCTGTTATTTCTTAGATACCTGAGTGTGATTTTGTTTGTTTTCCTTGACCTGTTGAAACGATAAATTATGCTAATGAGTACTGTAACAGGGGTAAGTCTGCCTTTGCCAGGAGGCTATCAATCTGTCAGTATGATTCTACAATTATGGTGTTAGAAAGTACATATTCGTGTATTACTTTTTTTCTATTTTTTAAGGATTTTTATACCTATGAGCAAAAGTAAAAGTGGTCAGTAGTTTTACATCTGTGTGTGTGTGTGATCTTTTTGGATTTGGATATTAGAATCTTATAAAATGAATCCAGAAGTTTTGGTGCCTCCCAAGGTCGGCAATCATTTCTGTGGCACAGGCCAGGGCGGCATCCATGGGTGCAGCATGGAACATCTGGCACAGAACAGATCCCGGCCAGGCGGGCCCGGAGCCTGTCTGCGCTGGTGTGGGGCGGGGAGCAGTGAGAGTTGGGGGTCCTGGAGGCCTTAAGTGCTGGATTGTGGGGCCCCCCATGGGTCCCGGGGGAGGGCCCAGGGCTTTGGGAAGAGAGGACGCATGGGGCTTTCGGTGTCAGGCTGGAGTTCTTACCAACTGCCAAGGAGCATTTTAACAACAATGTACAGGCTGAAGGTGAGATAAGTTTTTCCCAATTTCTTTCATTATTATTGGGCTGTTCAGTTTTTGTTCATATGTTTCCTAAAATATATTTATTTCACTGAGATCATCAAATTCTTTGACTTGAATCTGTGCACAACAACCGTCTGTCATTTATTAATATTGTTACGGTGACTCTATATTTTCTCCCTTTCCTTTCTTGTCATGCTATCTACGATTTTGTCTATTTTATAAGGTTTTAAAAACATGTATCACACGAGCCCTTTGACTTGTCAGTTCCATCTTTTTGTTTTCTGGGTTATTAATATCTACTCTTTGTAATTGTTTTTGCAATTTTAATAGTGAAGCACTTCAAACACGTAGCACAGAGCAGAGAATTGTGTAACACACGCCCCCTCAAAGTGCCACCCAGATATTAAGTGCAAGCGTTTTGTCACATCTACTTCCGACTTATTTTTCATAAAATAAACATTTCTATATAGAGTTAAAGCCATCGTGACCATCACCACTGCCCTCGTTTACCGTAAGGGCAATTACACCCTTGAAACTGGGTATCCGTTCATCTTGGTCAGATTTAGATACACATTTATATATATCCATTGACAATCAATAAATTTATTTTAGGAAGTCCGCATAAATGGCAAGATACACTGAAGATTCTTTGACAATTTGGGTTTTCACTTAGTATGACTTCAGGATTTATACACGTAGTTTTGGTTCTTTTTAACTCACATATTCTTCTCTTATAGAACTACATACTAATCAATGTATCTATTCCTCTATTGAGAGTTTTGACACTGGTTTCAGTTTTTGGTTCTTTGGAACACTGATGCAATTAACCTCCTTATGAAACGGTCCTAATTCACTTGTGTGAGGTATTCTCTAAGATACACACGTAGGAAGAGCGCTGCTGGATGGGAAGGTAAGCCGGTCTTCACCATACGTGGATACTGACAGACCACGCTGTAGGATGACTGATGACATTTCCCTCTGCCCCAGTCCTTATACCGAGGGAGGCCGTCTAAGTCACTGTCCACAACAGGACACTTTGGCTAGTCAGGGCTATCTCTGGATAATAATGCCAGATGAAAAGTACAGACCAGAGTGGTCCAGGTCAAGCCAGGGCACATGTCCAGCCGCTGACCACAGGGTTTCCAGATCTCCACGGCTGCAGAACATCCTGTCATCAGGTTTTTGCTAATACTAAACATTCTTTGTTGTTTGTGGCAAGGACAGCACTGATAGGAGTAGCTTTCTGTTGAGCATTTGCTTCCCAGCGTGAAGCGATGCCTTGACGTGGAGGACGTGGTCCTTTCTTGCTACCTGTGACTTAGCAGAACGCAGATGCTGATGTCTCGTATCTATCACAGGGCCATCTAGAATTTTAAAGGAACTTTTTTATGTTATTTTTGCAATTTTCTAGTAGAGAAGTCAGCCCACATTTGGAAAAAGTAAGGAAAATACTAAATTTCCAACAATTCTGAATAAAATCTATGACAACTCTTCATTTTTACATGAGATTTTCAGAAGCTTTTGGTTCCTTTTCTTTTCTTTTTTTTAAATTGAAGTAGAGTTGATTTACAATACGGTCTTAGTTGCTGGACTCTCAGCAGGTGTTTTAACTTTGCCGTCTTGTAGGCGTGGACACTATCTCCTTGTTTCATCCATTTGCATTTCCTTGGTTACTAGGAGGCTGAGTGATTTTCTGTCGTTGCACAGACACGTACTGTCCACTCGTTAAATGCCAGCCTGTCCCAGTGGAGCAGCGAGCATGGGAACGGGGTTCTGTCCTCCTGGGGCTGGCCTTCCACTGGGGCCACAGATTTTATCCTTTGCTCCTTCTCTGTTTTTGTCTGGTTCCAGGCAGTGTTAAGCATTAGAACGAGAAGTCATGCTGCCTAAGCGGGTAGAGGTGATGGCGCTGGAAGTGCCCTTGGAGAGTTGCGGGTCACCGGGAAGGTCCCACTAAGAAAAGCTGAGTGAAGTCAAAGTCGTGGGAAGAGTGTTTCAGCCCCGACAGACAGAAGAGCCTTTTGTAGCTGAGAAAAAGGGGAAGGAAGTGATTTTGGAGAGGAAGTCAGAGGCCGGGTCCTGTAGACTCTTAGTCATGATGAGAAACGTTCTTTTCCCCCAAGGGTGCCTGGAGAGATCGGAGGATTTTAAACAGACAACCAGCTACGCCATATATAGATTTTTACAGTGCTCTGGGGATGGGGGGAACGAGGGAGGCTGGATGAGAATTTCCTGAGTCCTGCGGGGAGGTGTCTGCGGACCGCATTCCATGGTAGCGGAGGAAGTCACGTTGTGAGATCTGGTCCAGTTCAGGTTATATTTTAGAGGGTGGGCTGAATGATTCTGTGCAGGACGTGAAGCAGAGGCATTAAAGATGACTGTGGGATTTTGGACACGGGCACCTGAGGAGGGTCCTCTTCTGCCAGCCGTCTGTTCACAACCTTTGCTTGTCTCTGAGGCTGGAGCCATTGTCTTGCAGATTTTCCAAGTGTTTCTATCGGTGTTTGATGGTCATCGTTTATCAGCTATAAACTTGCAGGTTTTCTTTAGTCTGTGAAAGATCTGCCCACGTTATACATAAATCAACGTATGGTCTGGGACTTTCTGCGTTTTGTGTCACATCTCGCAGAGGAAAAGAGACAGAAATCTCCAAGGCCTTGGGTTTGTCTTTCACATACAGGTTTTGAGTCCCTCGGGAATTCAGGTGTAAGTAAGATGCAACATAGGGGTAAAATTTTTTTTTCTGTAAGAACACTCATTAGGTCTAGCACTGTTTATCTAAACAATCCATCATTTCCCTCAGTCTTTCTGCTATCTCTGTTGTGTACTATACACTGAACGGCAGTCACATGTGGACTGTCTCAGAGACTTTCTGCCTTCCTCCACTGCTCCACTGCTGCACAAATAATAACCCCTGGTGCTGGGTGGATGTACCCAGATGCTTTTCCAGAATTGTCTTCGCCCTTGACCTTTGACATAAGAGTCAAAAATTTTCATGGACAATGAGTTTCCAGGGAAAACCATTCATGATTTTTATTGAAATTGAATTTTTTTTATTAATTAAGTTTTTTGATTAACCTAGAAATTATTGTCTTTCTGGTACTGATGTAGTTCAATGAACTTTCTATCTGTCCATTTATTTAGGCCTAAATTCTTCAATGTAGCTTTACATTCTCTCTGTAAACGCCTTACGCATCTTAGATTTAAGTTTAGATGACCTGTAGATTTTCTGGCTGTTGTAAAAGAAATTTTATTGCATCTTGTTTATAATTACTTGTTGAAGGAATTTGGGAATGTTAATTTGGGGGATAAAAATTGATTTCTGTAAACTTCTGGAATCTCCCATCAGCTCTCATAGCACCTCTGCGCTGGCCGGGCCCTCATTAGGGTGCTTAACAACGGTGGTGACAGGTGGGCCTCACGCCCTGTTTTTGATTTCCTGATCTGAAAGGATCTGCTGCGTCCAATGTGTCTCACTCTTAAGTGTGATGTTTGCTGGAGAATTGTTTGGTAGTTAAGCTAAGAAGTGGGTCCTCTTTTCATAGTTTGCTAAGAGCTCTGACAAAAAATGTGTGGTTGGATGTTATTAATTTTTTTTCCTGATTGTAGGGAGTTGACTATAGAATTTTTCTTCTCTAATCTATTAATTTAGTAAGCTACCTTAATAGATTTTTCTAGTATTAAATTATCTTTAGCTGTGTAGAAGTAAACCCTTACTAGATCATAATGAGCTTTTAAGAAACAGTTCTGGATTCTCTGTTACTTTCTTTTGCTTTTATTTTTTAGTATTTTAAAATCTATACTTATGAGCTAGCAAGACCTAAAGTTTCCCTTTACTCCAGTGCTCTCGTCCTACTTTTGGTAACAGTTCAATGCTTGTGTTATGAAATGAGGAGTGAGGATTCCTCCCCCAGCTGTTGTCTGACACAGTTTGAATAATATTCAACATTCATGTTATCTGATACAATGAACGAGATTTTTCCTTGAAGTTTTGGGTAAAATTGAAATTCACCTGCAGAACAGCCTAGGCCAGATGATGGGTGGGGGGTAGATTTTTAAAATTTCATTCAGTTCATGATTATAGATTCGTTCATATTCTGTTTATTCTAATGCCAACTTTGAAAACTTTAATGTTCCTCCAAAAGTATCCATTTTATCTAAGTTTTCTAATGTACTGGCATAAAGTTTCCATAGTAGTTACTTTGCTTTTTATGGTCACATAGGTACAGAAAGTATATACAACATAAAGATGAAGCTATGAAAAAGCAACGTAACTATCACCAAGTCTGAAGAAAGTATAGTATTTCCAACTCCCCAAGCTCCCAATAATGCCTTCTTGACCACAACCTTTTCCTTCTAGAGGTAACCACCATTCTGATTATTATAAAAATTATTTCTTTGTTTTTCTTCACAGTTTTTCAAGCTACAAATACATTGATAAGGTACATGTAGTGAAGAGTTGTGTGTTTTTGAACTTTAGTAAATGGAATGTGCTTAATGTATTCTATTGTGTCTTACTTCGTTCACTCAGCATGGCTGGGAAACGTCATCTCGGTTAATGCTATAGCTGTAATTTGGAATTTCTCACTGGGGCACAGCGGTCCATTGCATGCCTATATCACAATTCACTTCTCTATTTTACTTCTGGTGAACACTTGGGTTATAGCAAGTATTTGCCAATTACTAGCAATCTGGCTGTAAACCGTCTTGCAAACACCTCCAGACCCAGCACACGTCGTTGCGTGTGAGGCAATGCACTGCTTTACCTAGATCAGGGGCTGTGGAAAATGGTTTTCAAAGTGGTGGTAACAGTTACACTCCCACTGACAGGGCACGGCACACTTCACTGCTTCGCACAATGTGGTGCGGTGGGCTTCTTACCTTCTGTAAATCCGAGTTACAGGAACAGAAGTCTAAATATGATTTTAATTTGCATTTCCAAACTTACTGAGGAAAACCAGGTCAAGACATACTGATAGAATAGAGGAGTTGGAAGTTAAATTTTTAAATTACTAATGTGGACAAAATGCTGACTCCAGAAACATAAAGTTTTTAAAAAACAGTGAATGCTAATGTTGGTGGCCTGTCTTTATGGTGACACGGCTTACATTGTTGTGCCATTTCCTCCAGCAACTCTCAAGTACCCACGTGTGGCTACTGAGATGAGGGGAGCTGGTCTGACTAAGGTTTGGAGACTCACCAAGCAAGTGTGATAGGGCAACTGCATGTAGAAGATGAGGTCCTTGCTAAAAGAGTGATGTCAAAAGCAGGCTATGAAGTGTAAGCTGTGGAGGGAAAGAACTGAGGACAAGAAGGAGAAGCAGAGAAGAATGGGGAGAAAATAGAAGAATCAGGGTCTAAAAGTCTTAGTGACAGAAAATATGTGTAACTGGTGTGTATCACTGGCCCAGAGACACCAGGGTTCAGAGTGAGAGCAAGAGAATAAAAATGCACAGGGCGCTGTGAACTGCAAGCACACGGAGAAGCAGGTGGAGGCTGGAGGCACATGCAGCGTCTCACTAGCTCTCAGCAAGAAAACAGCACAAATCACAAAGGCTGGCTGTCAGGGAACAGTCTGGGGAACCTCTCACAGCTCCTCCAAATGCACAGAGTCTGTTGATTTTCTTTGTTGCTGTTTTTGAGGGGGTAATTAGGGTTATTTATTTATTTTTAATGGAGATACTGGGGACAGAACCCAGGCCCTCATGCATGCTAAGCATGTGCTCTACCCCTGAGCTGTACCCTCCCCTCCAGAGCCCACTGATTTTCAAATATCTCTTTTTGTTGTTGCTACTGTCATCTCAAGGCTTCATTTAATAATGTAGCATTTAAACTTATTTTTACAGAAAGGAATTTTCAGCTGAGAAGTCAAATTCCTGGTCAGGGAATTGCATAACTTTCCTTAGTTCATACACCGTCCTTTGTTACCATCTTGAGGAGCAGTAATAGAATCTTATTTCTTTGCAGGTGACTTATAGAAATCAAAGCTCCCCAGAGGGAAACAAAAGTGATGAATCCACCAGTGGAGCTTGGAGTTGGCAAGTCTCCTTAGAATCCCCTCCCTCCCTCTCTCCCTCCCTCCCATCCTCTCTCCCTCCCTCCCATCCTTCCTTCCTTCCTCCCTCCCTCCCTTCCTCTCTCTCTTTCTTCCTTCCTTCCTTTCTCTTTCTCCCTTCCTTCCTTCCTTCCTTCCTTCCTTCCTTCCTTCCTTCCTTCCTTCCTTCCTTCTCTTTCTTTCTTTCTTTCTTTCTTTCTTTCTTTCTTTCTTTCTTTCTTTCTTTCTTTCTTTCTTTCTCTCTTTCTCTCTTTCTTTCTCTCCTTCTTTCTCTCTTTCTTTCTTTCTTTCTTTCTTTCTTCCTTTCTTTCTTCCTTTCTTTCTTCCTTTCTTTCTTCTTCTTTCTTTCTTTCTTTCTTTCTTTCTTTCTTTCTTTCTTTCTTTCTTTCTTTCTTTCTTTCTTTCTTTCTTTCTTTCTTTCTCTCTCTCTCTCTCCTTCTTTCTTTCTTTCTCTCCTTCTTTCTCTCTCTCTCTCTTTCTCCCTTTCTTTCTCAGAAATCAACATTTCAAAGTATGTTTTGGTTTCCATTTGTTATTACAGTAGTAAATATTTTATTACTTAAAAAGGGAAGAAGTGTTTGTTCTTAATTGTTTTTGATTAAATATGCTAATCACATTTTTGGAATACTAATGGCACACAACACTAAATGTTTTAATAATGCAGTGAAATAAGCTGCGAAATACAGCGGCAAATTAACCTGCAATGGCTACATAGCTTTCCTCATTTTAAATTGTAATAATACAAAACAGAGGGGAAAAAAATCAAAATTGTGTCATCTAATGCAGAGGGGAAAAAAACTTTAGTAAATAATTTTGGCATTTGAATGTAAATGAATTCATTAACAGACTCCTGTTTTCTAGAATAGTGACCTAGAGACAGCCGGGGGTTGACTGTCTCTAATCTGTCAAGATGCATTCCACACAAATCAGAATGCAGCCGGGTCCTGGGTGGTGCCCAGAGCCGCCTCCTGCTCGCGTGGTCGTCGCAGTCGCACGCGGACCCGGTGCCTGGACTGTGCGCGTGAGGGAGGCCCGGAGCCCCACCCGCTCCGGCCCAGGCAGTCCGCCCAACACCACGCTGCAGTTTCTCTTACGTCCATCTCCAGTGCGGGCAGGGGGTGCCCAGGGAGCCGTTTGCGTCCGTCAGGCAACTCACCCACATGCACCTGCAGAGAAGTGACCCCTCCACCACGAAGGGGTCTTTCTAAGAGTCAAACCTGCCGCCCATCAATCTCTACAGCATGACCTCAGCCCTGGGCGACTTTGTCCCCCCAGGGGACAGCTGGTAATGCCCGGAGACCGTTCTGGTTGTCCCAGCTGAGGATGCTACTGGCATCTAAAGAGTGGAGGCCGGGGATGCGGCCAGAGGTCCTACAATGCACGGAACAGTCCCACCCAGCAAAGCATCCCATCCCAGATGTGCATAGTGCGGCAGCTGTGAAAGCCGGCCTAGAACCAACCCCCCAGTCCCAGCAAACGCAGAGGAAGGAGGAGCACAGGGAGTGCCAGGTGCACGCGGCGCACCGCAGCGCCAGAGACCGCTGCCCTGGTTCCCTCAACATTCAGCTGTGGAGTGAAAGGAAGGGGGGAAAAACGAAAGAGAGAATGGGAGGGAGAAAGGAAGTGCCAAAAGATTAGCAGAGATCTGAGACGCAGAAACCAACTGCAATGCCTGGATCTTATTTTGATCCTGATTTGAGCCATAAACTGTTAAAGATTTATGAGGTTGCCTGGAAATTTTGAACCCTCATTGTATATTTAATGATAACAGAATTATTGTAAAGTTTTTAGGCCATTAGCCTGAAATTTTTATGAGCTCGAGATGTTCTTCCAAATATTCTAGAGCGGGAGGTGGAAGGTCGGAGGGTAGAGATGAGACAGGGCAATTCTTGCCCCAGATGAGCGATAGGTACACAGGGGTCTGTCTTATTCTATTTTTAGAAATGTTTGAAATTTTCCAAAGCAGTTTCTTTTAAGGGAGACAGTTGTTAAAATCATAGAGCATCTGTCCATCAACTTCATGGAACGTCACCAGGAATCTGTCACTGTCCTGAGAAGAATGGCTGCCCCAGTGACAGCCCGATTGGAGGCCTACGTCCACAGGCACGAGGCCCAGGAAGAGAGCACCTGATGTGGAGGCCCAGGGCTGGAGGCCAGGAGACTTGGCCGGGGCAGCCTGGGCTGGCGGAGGCAGCTCAGCTTTCCAAGCTCTCATCTACTCATCTCTGAAGCAGGACAGGACCAGTCAGCAACCTCGTCTCACAGCCTCGAGACTCCGCAGAAGTCATCAACACCGAGTCAGATTGACTCCAAATTCCCTCCAGGGACCAGCACAGGGCTGGACCCTCCTGAGCTGAGCCTGGGGCTGGTGATCAGAGGAAGCAGCGTGGTGCCCCCTTGAGGGCTCTGAAGACAGACAGTCTTCTGGGACCGGGGCTGGACAGTGGCATGAATCCTGCCAAGGGTGAGGTTTGGGCACCATCCTGTGCTCTGGGACGCTCTGGGACGGTTTCCTAGGGGAAGCTCTAGGAAGGCTGGACCACTGTGTCTGGATGTTCGTGAACCACAGGGGTGCACTCATGGACCTTGGAGGGACCCTGGCAGCCCTGGCCCCTGGGGGCTCCCTCACTCTGAGAGAGGGGACAACAGGATGCGCATGGGCCCCTGCCACGTGGCTCCCTCATCACCAGGAAAGGAAGCATCTGGTAGGGATGAGGGCTGGGCCCGGACGGAGGTGAACGTCTAGGAAAATCCATTTGGGGCAGCTTGTTAGAGACTCTGGCTAAAGGACATGGCTGTTCGGCACTGGGGAGCCCTGTAGATTTTTAGCTTCAAGAGAGACACAGCCAGGCCTACATTTAAGAAGGTCTTGAATATTCTTAAAAGACTGCTGTTTAGGTGGCAGAGATGGGCAGAGTTTTTCTGTAAGGAGCAAGGTAATAAAAATATGAGCATTTGCAGGACCCATACGGTCTCTGCCACATACTGTTTTTCTTTAAATGTAAATGTGTGTGTGTGTGTGTGTGTGTATATATATATATATATATAATTATTTTTAAACAATTCTTTACAACTAAGAACTATCCTTCATTCAAGGTCCACACCGCACCACGCTGTGGGGGCTGAAGTGTGCTGACCCCAAACAAGAACACGGGTGGTGTGAATGTCCCTGGAGGGGGTGGTTCCGAGTGAGCCACCAAGACCTGGTGGTCCCACGCTGACACCTCCCTTCCACTCACATGACAGTTTTGTGTGGTGCTCCTCGTGTGCCCGCCCTGCCTCATGTCCCACCCGCATTAGCCTTGGCCATGGCTCTGCAAAAAGGTTTGATTCAGAGAAAAACCTTGGTCTTTGGAAGGTGTCGATGACCCTGTGCCTCCGCTGTGTGACCTTAGGCAGGTCGTTTAATATCCTGACCCTCCGTCTCCCCGCCCGTCAAACACGAAGAGCAAGCAAATGGCAGAAGTGATGCGAGGACCACAGGAGGTTGTGACTACGGTGCGCCAAGAACACAGTAACGACAGCAATAATAGTGACAGGCACTGAGTGACGTCTGCAGGGGCGGCGTTTCCCCCGGCCAGAGAACACACACTCTGAAATCTCAGTCTTCTGGAATTGGTTGAAACTTGCTTTGTGGCCTAGGTTATGGTCTATTTTATTAAATAGGAACAAAACTATGTGAGCTGTAGTGTTCTGTCTTTTTATTCCACCGAAGTCATTGTGTCCTCAATTTTTCTAGATCCTTGCTGGGTTTTGTCTAATATCCTTTTAGTCAATGAGAGGAGCATTAAAAAGTACCCAGATAGCATTGTGATTTTTTCTACTCTTCTTTTTAGGTCTGACAGTGTTCGTGCATCCAGCCCTCAGCCTCGCAGCAGCACAGTGAAGCAGACACTCACCTGTGGGTGAGAGAACTCAGCGCGCAGAGGGCAGCCTGCCCCCCGGCCTGGCTGCCTGGGAGGCCTCGGGCAGCGGGTCTGCTGCGGTGTGCCTCAGTCTCTCTAGCAACCACGTGAAGGTGATGCCGAAAGGTCAGCCGCCCAGGAGGGCTGAGTGGGCTCATGGTGCAAGCCACGCCTTTAGCTCAGACATGGCGCATCATAGAGGCTGGGCACGTGGACTGCATCTCCTCCTCTCAGAAGGTTATTATTGTTTCAAAATCATGGCCATCAGGATTTGGCCCACGAGGACTTGTCTGGTTGGAAATCCCAGGACACTAGTGGTGCTTGGCTTCCAGCAGGTGCTAGGTAAACCCTTGCCAACACCTGTGGTCACCATGTAATTGCCACACGGCTCCCACGCAACGCCAGCTGGAGATGGAGGGGGGTATTCCTGCCACATACGTGAGCCAGACAGGGTGACTAACTCGCCCTTGTCTGCAGGGGACGTCCCAGGCGCTAGCACCGGAAGTCCTGGGTTCCAGGAAACCCTCAGTGTCAGACAGACTGGATAGTTGGTCACCGTCAACCCAGACGGCCTCGTGGGGCGGTGAGATGCTAGCTTGTGGGCAATTCCAAGGCCCTGCCAGCCCACAGCTGGCTCGCACCACGAGGCCCTGGGCAGGGAGCAGGGCGGGTGGTGGGGACAATGCCCTTCGAAGACAGTTCCTCCCGACAGAGTTTGCCCACGACGCCCCCATGGCTCTGACCCTGCAGGCATGCCTCTCCCCCCACCGCCCTCCCAAATCCCCAGCAACTCATGATGGCTCCTGATCTTATTCCAGGTAAGCATTTATTTTTATTCCTAATTTCATATCCTTTTCTTTAAAAAGGACTTCCCAATTGTATATAAGTTGGGCCTCAAAAAAAGTGATCTGGCCCCTGGGTCTAGGTTTGGGGTGAATATATTTGAACTTGGGAGTTGATTCAGGGCCTGGCTTGGCCTGCACTTCTCAGCAGCCACGCGCATTCCCAGGGCTTCACCCGTTCGTAAGATGAGGCACGCAAATGTCTCAGTGGCAAAATCGGGGACCTTTTTTGGTTGGACATGGAGGTTCCTTTTTCTTGACAGAGCTGTTCATAGCTGCTCCATTCATAGCTCTCAGTGAGAAAGAACAAAGAGTTTAAAAGCCTCAGCTTGTCTCAGCCCCGGGAAAGCCAGCTGGCCCGGGGACGGCAGAGAGACTGCAGGACGCGGCCGAACCAGTGCCAGGAGGACGGGGGCTGCGAGCCTTTTCCAGGGGATGGGAAGTGTGAAAGCTCCCATTCATTCGCAGCCGAGTGGCCCGGCCTCTCCCTCGTGACTCCTGGGGCCCTGGAGGTGTTTGCAAGGTGCCAAAAGAAAAGACACACTCGAGTTGTTGTAATAAAGCGGCCGTTTTACTGGCGCGCCCTCTGTGATTTAGTTACAAGGCAAACACTCCCACGGCCACGGTTGTCCCCTGCAGGCCAGGCCGGTGGCCTCTCTTCTCGGGGAGCCTCCCCTGCTTTGTGTTCCCCAGGGGGCCCCAGACATGCCGTCTAAAGAGGGAGCAGCCATCACATGTCCTCAGCAGTCCCCATGGGAGACCTGGCCGGCCCAGGGCTGCGCTGGGGAGTGGGGGGAGGCAGATTTATGGGGGCTTTTATCCCAGCTAGCTTGTCAGGAGGCCTTGAGGGGACCCAAGGACAACTTTGACTCTGCACCTCGTCCATGTCAGCCACGAATGAACTTCAAAACAGCCAATGCGGCAGCTCCAGGGCCTCAGTTTCCCTACAGGTCAGGATCTCTATGAGGCCGAGTGTGCTGGCTTTCGGAGCATCTGCGGTTCCCCGGGAACGGCATCTGGAAAAGGAAAAGAAGCGACACAGGACTGGGCAGGGAGCCGTCACATCAGGCCTCTGAACCGACCACGTCTCCGTCAGCCCGGGGGCTGGAGGACAAGGATCCAACCCCGGGCAGAAGCAGCCCAGTGCTTGTACCCGGGCCTTGCTTGGCATGTGACTGAGGCCGTCTCTAGGAAACCATCACCTTGACCTTAAAGGTGAGGGTGACCCTGAAGGAAGAGCCGGAGGCAGCTCACAGCTGGCCAGAGGGTCCCTCCTGCGAGAGGGGAGGGGCGGGCGTGGTGTCCAGGCCTGCCGCGGGCGCCTCGGCTGCACAACAGGCATGTGAACTGCGTGGTGGATGAGTCCCAGCACTGGGTGAGTAAGCCCTGCGACACACCTGGCCCGGAGGCTGCCTTGGCACAGGCACGGCTGCGCTGAGCCACAAACGGCAGAGCTTTCTGAAACTGTGAAGCCGTCAGAGGGAGGCAAGTCCCAGACGGTACTGTGGGACACTGGCACCTGCAGAAGGAGGTTCTTGCCGGTCGGTTAGCGAGAAGACCATCATTTATAGATGAAGACCTCTATTCAGCTCCTACTGTTAACATCGTCCTGACACGCTCATGGCCCTTTTTTGTCTGACTTCATGCAGTGTGAGGACCCTCTGTGCCCCTCGCCCCCTGACAGCCCCCCCAACAACTCAGGGAGACTGGAGCCCCCTCTGACACCCCATCACATTGTGATGCACGCTGCACTTTGAATTCTAACTGTCTGGTCAGTGCCACTGGGGACGAGGACCTCTGCCACCGTCTTTACTGCTGTGTCCCCAGGGCCTGCCAAGTGCAGGCACCTGACAGCTATTTCTTGAATTGAATGGATCGTAGCTGAAATTTGCAAACAGTGTTAGCTGTTCAGAACATTGCTAACCCGGAGACAGGACAAGGCGGGGCGCAGACCCAGAGGCGGAGGTCCCTAGAGCAAAATAATTAACTCAAATTAGAAGAAGCCTGTGTTAAGGCTGTAAAGGCCGTCTCCCAGAAACCAACAGCAAACTGTGGAACACGAGGGCGTTCCCCTTTCAGTTGGAACCCCAAGGGGTGCCGCCCAAGAACACAGTTTTTAGTCACCATGTTTTCCCCCTTGTGAGCCTAACAACCAGCTTAGACAAGGAAGAGAAAAAAATATAAATACGAGGAAGAAAGGATACAATTCTCGCTGTTGGCCTACCTAGAAGTTTTAAAAATTATCAACCAAAACTAATATTAACGTTAATAAGCTATTTTACTATTCATTTTGTAGCGAGTCATTTTCCTCGTCTTGTTTATATGCCCATTGTAACTAGATCTAAACCCCTGAGCCAATAAACAGGCTGGACTCTCCCCAAGGAACACACAGAAATGACCACCTCGCTGGTGAACAGAGAAACTGAAAAAGTGCAAGCAGACACAGCCAAAGGTCTTTGTCTCCCGTAAGACGCACTTTGTAAAGGCGGGGAGTGGAGGGCGGGACAACGGGTGGTCTGCGTGACGCTAGGACGCGCGGGGTTACTTGCATACCGTGTGGGACTGAGGGCAGTTGACCCTCTGTCTCCATCGATTTTGATCTTCAGTTGGTTGAATCCTCGAAGGTGAAACCCACAGGTGCCCAAGGCCAACTGTCAAGGTCTTGAGAACTCATGGTTTTGGTATCCGTGGGGGTCCTGGAACCAGTTCCCTGTGGATACCGAGGGATGGCTGTATATTTTAGCATCAAACATTCCTAGGTTATCTTCCCCGAGTCTGTTAGTATGTAGGTATAAGGATATCATTGCCGTCCATATGGAAAAGCAGTATCTCAATGAACCCAAGTTTGAGATGCCTCAGTACCACACAGATGCAAAGTTACAGAGCAGCCATGGAAGTGGCTGCTACGCGGACAGCTCTTGTAAAAGGGTGAGGCCCCTCTGCCTTGCCTGACTCCGGGGGATGTCCACAAGGTTAAACATTAAAAAGCAAAAACAAAAAGAGATTGAACAACAATATGTATTGGCAAGAATTCATTTTTGTATAGAATATGTGATATTTGTACATAACCATACACACACACACCCATCTGTGCGCATGTGTGGCTATATCATGTGTACATACACGTAGGTGTGTATGAGGTCTGCAAGGCTACACATTCACCCATTAATAGTGGTTATTTCTAGGCTGAAACCTGCACCTTTTTATTTATACAGTTCAGTGGTGTTTAAATTACTCTGCAAGGAGCATGCATTCTTTGATTTTGTAATAACTGTTAAAAAGCTAAAATTTTGATGCCATTTGTTTTTATGGCTACTGTTATCCTGGTTTGTTATTTATTTGCTTATGTTTATGATTTGCCATTTTTCTCCAACATGTGGTCTCCAAGGGGAAGGTCATCCAGAGGAGTTTGGAGCAGTTGTCGTAAGTCACCCGAGTGAAGTCTCCGTGGGGGGAGGCAGACAGTGGGCCCCTCACCCCTGTGCACACCCGCTCACTGCTCCAGCCACACCAAGTCATCCCTGATCTGTCCTTGGGCGATCACCACTGAGCCCAGCCTGACAGCGAAGGGCAGGGGACAGCTCAAGTCAGCTTAGGACCGGCTCAGGACTGCTCAGGCCCCCACTCTGTTTCCATGCATCCAGTGTGACAGCAGAGGGGACTCTGCGCACATGCCCGGGGGCAGGAGACAGGAGTGGCAGCACCCCGCAGCCGCCTAGAATCTGCACAACCCAGGGCTACTATGGCAAAGCATGGCAACAGGGAGTCATACAAGAACAGAAAGTTGCTGTCTTACCATTTTGGAGGCTAAAAACCTCAAATCAAGATGTCGGCAGGGCCATGCTTCCTCTAAAATACGTACAAGAGGATCGTTCCCTTCCTTCTCCAACACCTGGTAGTCCCAGCTGCCCCTTGGTCTGTGTCAGCATAATTCCAGCCTCTGCCTCCGTCTCCACATGGTCTTTTCCCCATCTTCACACTGTCCTCTTTCTATGCACGTCTGTCTTGTGGCCAAATTTCCCTTTCAAAAGACAGCAGTCCATTATCGGATTAGGACTCATTCTAATGACATCATTCTAACTTTACCTCTATACAGACAGACCTTACTTCCAAAAAGTTCACATTTAGAAGTACTAGGGGTTAAGACTGCAGCATATCTCCCCTAGGGGATGTACTTCAACCCATAACATACAGTTTGTGCTTTTTGTATCTTTCACATCTTTGCCCCCAAATCTTGAAAATTTTATTTCAGGTTTTCCTCTAAAAGCTTGATTATTTTAGCGTTAGCATTTAGTCTATTATCCCTTGCAAATTAATTTTTGTGAATCATCTAAGATACTGGTCAAGGTTATTTTTCATCCAGCACACGTTTTGAAAAAGATCTTCCTTTCCCTCAGTGAACTGCAATAGGGACTATGTCATAAATCAGGTGACACATTGATCCATTTTTCTGTCCTTCTACAATTTCCACGCTGTCGTAATCACTGCAACTTCATAGAAAGTCTTGATATTTTATAGTGTAAACCCACCAGCTTTCTTCTTTAGTGTTGCCTTGATTATCCTTGGTCCTTTAAGTTGGTGTAAATATTTTAAATACATTTTCACTTATCAACAGACATATTTTTATGTTTGTCTTTATCTATGTGAATTCTCATGTATCGATTTTCACACATGTGAAAAAGACTTGCTGGCATTTTGTTTAAAATTTTACAGAAACTAAAGATCATTTGGGGGGAAAATAAACATAATAACAATGTTAAGTCATTTAATCTAGGAACACAGCGTATCTCTCCATTTAAGCCTTATTTAGTGTATTTCTGTCACATTTTATAGTTTTCTCTGTAATGTATCTTTCAGACTTGCATATCTTTCAAGTTATTCTTGGGTATTTGATGTTTCCAATACTATTTTGAATGGTATTTTAAAATTTTTTACTTTTCATTTATTTGTTTCCAGTATATAGATACAATAAATTTTGTATATTGACCTTGTATCCAACAACTTTAATAACCTCACTTATTGTAGCTAATAATTTCTTGGTAGATTTTTTTTGAAAGTTACATACACACAATCATATGATCTGTGTATTAATTTAAGGGTTTTTCTTTTATGATTTAATTAGGATTTTTAAAACATTGTTCTTGCCTCATTGTACCAGGCTCTTTTTTTAGTACAATATTGAACAGACGTGTGAAGTGTTCAATATTTTATCAGTAAGTGAAATGTTATCTATAGGCTTTTTTGTTTGGTTTGGTTTGGTCCCTTTATCACATTAAGAATGTTTTCTTCTTTTTTTAAATTTATTTATTTTTGTATATATATATAATTTTTTTATTGAGGAATAGTTAGTTTACAATGTTGTGTCAATTTCTGGTGTACAGCATATATATTTCATCATAAATAGATGTTTAATTTTATAAAATTCTCTTCCTGCATTATCTATATGATCATAGATTTTTCTCTCTTATTCTGTTAATGTAGTAAATTACCTAGATTACTGATGGTTAAAGTTTTATGTTATATTTGATCGGCTGCCTGGGGAAGACCCCACTTGGTCACGCCCTCTACCCTTTTCCATGTTGTTGGGCTTGACTTGCTGATACTTGCTTAGGATTTTCTTGTACCTGTTCGTGTGTGATACCATCTTTGATTTTCTTTGCATGCAACGTCCTTGACAGGCTTGGTGTCAAGGTTATACTGACCTCATCAAACAGCTGTCAGTCAGCTTTTGTTTAAGGGATGACAGATTTCTTTCTTAAATGTTTCACAGAATTCAGAAGTAAATCCCTGTGGGCCTGGAATTCTCTTTATGAGAAAGTTTGTTCACTGTTGATACACTGTCTTTAATAGATACAGCACTACTGAGGTTCTCTGCCTCTTTGCGTGTCAGCTTCTCTAAACTGGATTTTTTTAAGAATTTATCTGTTTGACCTAAATTTTGAAGCTTCATGTTATAAAGTTTTTAATCCACTTAGTATTCTTTTGGTTTCTGTAGGATCTGCTCTCTTTTTCATTCCTGATATTGGGGAATTGTGTTTCTCTGTCTCTTTTTAATTTATGTCTTCCTAGAGTCTTGTCAATTTCATCACTTTTTTTTTTTCAAAGAACCAAGATTTTAGTTTTACTCATTCTCTGTTTTATACTTGTTTTGTATTTTATTAATTTCTGATCTTAATGTTGTTCATTTCTTCTACTTTATTGAGGCTTCATTTATTGTATTTTTTCTAACTTCTTGACATGGAATCTCAGAGCACTGACTTTTGGCTCATACAGATATGCAGACAGATACAGATACAGGTAGAGTACATACTTACATACATGCACTTCCGTGTGTATCTAACGTACACATGCGCATGCATGTACTTACACTTGCTAGTTTCTGTTTTAATTTCTGCTGACAGTCATAGAGTATTTATAAGCATGCTTTTTATTTTTAAATTTTTTATTAATTTAGTTTATTATTATTTTTTAATGGAGCTACTGGGGATTGAACTCAGAAGCTCATGTATGCTAAACATGTGCCCTACCCCTGAGCTATGCCCTCCCCCTCAAGTATGCTTTTTAAAATTTCTATGCATTTGGATATTTTATTCTTTTCTTCTGCCACTGAGTTTAATATAATCGCCCACTGGCCAGAGAATACACACGTGAAATTTCAGTCTTTTGGAATTCATTGGAATTTGTTTTATGGCCCAGGTTATGATCTATTTTACTAAACAGGAAATGAAATATGTGAGATGTAATGTTCTACCTTTTTAGTCAGCCTAAGTCATTAACTGTTTTCAAATGTTTTATATCCTTACTGGTTTTTTGTCTAATATTCTTTTAGTCAATGAGAAGAGTGCTAAAAATCATCCAGATGTTGTTTTTTTTCCTATCCTTTTTGGGTCTGACAACTTTTGTTTTATGTATTTTGAAGCTATTTTAACAGGTAAATTTGCATTTAGGATTATTGTATCTTCTTGTTGAATGGACCCCTTTACTTATATTAAATATCTCTCTTTATTTATAATAAATATTTCACTCTCATAGTATTCCTTAGCTTGAAGTCTAACCATCTGATACACAAGCTATATTGGCTAGTATTTCTATGGTATTATTCACTTTCAGCATCTCTGTGCCTTTATATATAAAATGTCTTCGGTAAACAATGTTGAGAGAGAAGGGAACAGCACCCTACGTCCTGAACATGAGACAGCTGCAGGACACGAAACTAAGCATCAGAAAGAACCCTTGTAAGAAAACTAAGGGAGAAGTGAGTTCCAGGAAGAGACTGGATGTGATTCAGTTCAGGCAGAAAGTGGAGAGGCTGAGCAGGTGGGACAACTCGTCTACCGTGGAGGGGTGTTTCCAAGGGCTGAGTGCGTAGTTCTTTGGACGACGAGAGAATCAGGAGGTAGAGAGAATCTAGAATAATACTGACGCAGGAATGGAGGACGGGAAGGGACTCGTCCTAGGGGGGCTTCGAGGTTCCAGGCAGAGTGTTGGTGTTATTTCTAGAGTCTGAGCCAAGCTGAGCACATGTGCCATGGCTGGTGTCCTTTTATCCCCCTCTCTCCTCGGTGAGGCTGCCACTTGTCTTTGTCGTTCTCATTGCTGGCGCACTTTGTGGGCTACGCATCTCAGTGGTGAAATGAGTCTTTGCTCGGTTGTGAGCTGGCACGGCAGGGCCCCACTGCTGTCCTCTGAGAGGCAGAGAGGAAGAAGGCCTCCCTGCTCCCACGGCCCTTCTTACTCTCCCAGACCCCCCGCCTGTGAGCGCCTTCCTTGACTAACGTGTGCAGTGAGTGAGCGGGTCAGAGCCAGTACTGACACTCCTCCAGGGATCACAGGGCACCTTGGGCCATGCTCTTTCCAGAATTTTCTTGCTCCAGTCTCCCTCTAACAAGAGAATCCACACTCCTGCCAACTTCAAAAGGAGAAAACCCCACACCTCTCCACCAGCCAGAGATCTCACGCCTGCCCTTGGCCCTGAGGTCACGTGCTCGTCAGGAATGCCAGGTAGGCAGGAGTCGAGTGGAGGGAGACAAAGGCATATTCAAGTTTCTAACTCCATCAATCCATGTGTAATTTCTAAATTGAATCGACCCTCTTGTGGCTTAAAAACAGCTCGTATAAATTACTTGAGAATAGGGATTTTCTATTCCCTATGATTTCATTATATAAAACATTGCTAAGGCCATTACTGATTGTGTCACAATTTGCTGTTCAGTTTGCCCTCCCTGCAGAAGCGCCTGTGCCCGATACGGGTTTTGGATGTTCCTTGTCACTCCCACGCTTTTCCCCGCTCTCCCACCCAGCCTTGGGTTTTCTGTGTCTTGGATGACCTGGAGTCAGTTTTCTTGTGAAGAGATGTTATGTGACACCCTACACTACTTGTTTGATGTGGACTGGACAGCCAGCAACCTGTCCCCTTCAGATGGCCGTGGACCCCTTCTGCCCTTGGCACAGGTACAAGGGAGGCCAGTGTCCCACTGGGGCATGGTGGCCTGGCAGTCCACATCTCTGGTTCACATGAAAGGATGTAACTATACTTTCAGAAAGGGTGATGTAACTGGAACTTCCTAGCACGTGTATTGCCGTGACCTTGAGAGGATCACATGGCCTCTTGGTTAAAGATTATCATTAACTTTCCTCACTTCCTGAGGCTCATGGACAGATTTTGAATATAGCCTCTTCATTTCCAATAGATGACATCAGATCTGTGACCTCGAACTGACCCAGACAACCCCTGGGCTTCTGCAGTGCCCACCTCAAGTCTGGACACTGATGCCCCCTCCAAGGATCCTCTCCAGCTAAGGGTGTCTACATGCAAATTAATAAAAATTAAATACACTAAAAATGCATTTCCTCATTGCACTAGCCACATTTCCAGTGTTCAACAGCCACGTGCAGAGAGGATTTGGGGGGGCTGGGTACTGGACAGCACGGATAGAGAACTTTCCATCAGTGCAGAAAGCTCTTCACAGCATGGCCCTAGACCTAAGACATCTCTCTGTCTGCACCAGCATGACTCTGTGTCTGAGCCTTCACTTGAACTGGGATCACTATATGGGATGTCCAAATGTCTGTCTGTCTGTCTCCGCTCCAAAAGAGAAAAAAAACGGAGGGTTAAGCCAGGTCCCTCTCTCCTGTGATTGTATGGCACCATCAATCAGTGAAAACAGGAGAGGGGGATTCTCATACGACCCCCAGTAGAATGGAGACCATGAAACAAAAGCAATTATAGTGAGAATGAAGTCAAGTGGGAATTTTTGGTGACAAGCTGAATCAAACTTACACACTTTTTAAAGATTTTGATTAATTAACACCACATCACTTGAGCAGCCTGACTGATGAACATGGGTGAGTGATGGCTATGTGCACAGTCAGAGAGGGAAGAAGAAATGATAGGATTCATCAGATGGGATTTCGAACCCAGACACATGGATTATATGATTTTTATTAAAAATTTATTTATAAGTAAAATTTTAAAAATTTTCTCTAGTTTTCTAGAGCTGCTATAACAAATTAGCACAAACTGGACAGCTTAAAATAACAGACGTTTATTGCCTCACAGTCCTGGATGCCTGCAGTCTGCAATCAAGATGTCAACAGGACATACACATGAAAACAACCTAAATGTCCATTGACAGATGACTGGATAAAGAAGCTGTGGTATATTTATACAATGGAATACTGCTCAGCCATAAAAAAGAATAAAATAATGCCACTTACAGCCACATGGATGGACCTGGAGATCACCATTCTAAGTGAAGTAAGCCAGAAAGAGAAAGAAAAATACCACATGATATCACTCATATGTGGAATCTTAAAAAAGAAAAAGAGAGGAAGAAAGAAAAAAGAAGACACTAATGAACTCATCTACAAAATAGAAACAGCCCCGCAGACATAGTAAACAATCTTATGGTTACTGGGGGAAAAGGGGTGGGAAGGGATAAATTGAGAGTTTGAGATTTGCAGATACTATATAAAATACATAAATAACAAGTTTCTTCTGTATAGCACAGGGAATTATATTCAATATCTTGTAATTACCTTTAATGATAAAGAAGATGAAAATGAATATATGTATAGATATGCATGACTGGGACATTGTGCTGCACACCAGAAATTGACACATTGTAACTGATTGAACTTCAGTTAAGAAAAAGGTCGTCAGCAGGGCTGAGCTCCCTCCAGAGGCTCTGGGGAGCATCCTTCCTGCCTCTTTCAGCATGTGCTGGTTCCAGAGGTTCCTTGGCTTGAGGCTGCATCACTCTTATTTCTGTTTCTGTCCTCACACAGCCTCCTCCTCTTCTGTCTCTTATAAACACACTTGTCATTGGATTTGGGGCCCACTAGAATCATCCAGGATAACCTGATCTCAAGATCCTTAACCACATCTGCAAAGACCCATTTTCCAAATAAGGTCACAGGTGCCAGGGATTTGAACACAGCAATATTCCAGGGGACCACCATTCAACCTGCAGCGGGGGTGTGTTACTATCTGGTTCATATAAGAAGTTAAATAGGCTTCAGTTCCTTCAAAATATTGGGAAAGGCCATGCTAGGTATTACTGATTTAGAAAGAATGACCACAGAGATTATGGTGGCCAGTGGCCACCTGGAATATCTCAGAAGGGTAACGTTCCATCACTAACAGGCATCAGCAGCTACAGACCCTCAGAAAAGGAGCTCTGGAGACAGTCTGGACTGCGAGGAGCCTGGGCACAGGGACAGACCCCAGCTTCTTTCTGCGGTGGCTCTGGTGTCTGCTGCAGGGGGACTCCTCTCCAGGTCCCCATCCATCCTCCTCCAGCTGTGGCCCCTCTGCCAGCCCTCACACCCAGAGTGATGAATGGGCCAGGGCTCGCATCTGCCCAGAACAGCCAGAGAATATTCATTTCACTTCACTTCTGACCTTTTTGTTACTCTGCAAACCCACGAGGTCTGGGCTGCATAATAATATCTGAAGATCAGAAATGGGTGTCGAGAGTGTCATCCAACTCCTGTTTACTTGATCTTATAGTTTTAGAGTTCATATACAGCTTAATTGCACTGTTAAAATATAGCAAATATCTTTATACAAATTAAGTGGTAATAGAAATTGGCTGAGGTTTTTTTTTTATGAATTAATCTTAAAATAAGCTGATTATACAAATCTTTAACCAAGCAATAACTAATCCAGAGTACAAACATCAGTTTGATAAGATACATTCAAACAAACATTTTTGTGGCAAATATTAGCAGAAACCAGGCAGTAATTGGGAGATGGCATTCAGTGAGTGACAACTGTGAAAATAAAGGGAGGTGGCCTGTGCTCATGACCACGTTCTAGACCTGGGTCTGTTCTGGGTGTACTGTCTACTGTTAGTAACTCTGGATCATCTGGGGAAAGATCATGAGGATTGTTTTAGGAAATTCATGTGTTAGGGAGAAGCTAAAAAAAAAATCTGTGTTAAACTTTTCCTATCAAGCTATGTTTTCATCTGAGAGAAAATACTTTTATTCAATAATTACTCAGTTGTCACTGACTAGCAGACAATGTTTCTCCTGAACAACTGTAATAATTTTAGCTTCACAAAGTAACTCATGAACTGAGCTTGTTTACTTCATTGCTTTGGCCAACAGGAAGCTCAGCATTGAATGTACCATACATTTTTAATAATAGTCCAGCATGATGTTGCATTTCTTTTTAAAATTTCATATGCAATATTTGGCATATTATTTGTAATATATATGTAAAGTATGAAACAAAACAATAAAATTTAGACTCATGAACTCACACCAAAATTAAAGCAAATCTTTGCCACTGCTGTATTCTTTCTCTTTTCCAATTCCCTTACCCCCAGAAATTACATCCCCTTGAATTTTGTATCTATTACTCCTTTACTTTTCTGTTTCACTTGAATTGTTATATCATGTATGTATGTACACCTGTCCAATATATGATACAATTTTATTTGCTTCTGAGCCTTGTAAGTCATGTCATATTCTATGTGTTGCTCTAGAATATTTTTTACTTATTATATTTCTAGGACCTATTCATACTGTTGCATGTAGCTGTTTTTCCATTGCTTTAAATTGGCCATTTTAAGACAATTTCCAGTTTAAGACAATATCTTTATCTTTTTTCTTGCTGATTAGTCTAAAGTAATTTCTGGCTTTGCCAGTATGCACAGTATTTTTATGAACATTCACGTACATGCGTCCTAACAAACATATGCAAAAGGTTCTATTCTATATCTAAGTATGAAATTATTTGACCAAATATTCAGTTTCATAAAATTGCGCCAAATTATTTTCCAGAGGAGTGACTACAAATTAAACTTGGTCCAGCAACAAAGAAAAACTCCTATTGATTCATAGCCTTGTCAACGCTGGCTGTTATCTATCAAGCTTCCAAAATTTTGCCCAACTAGTAGATGGAAAATAAGACCTCACTGAGATGCCTGCATTGCAGTTTTCTGATTTCTAATAAAGTTGACTTTTATTTCACAGGTCCAGTTGCCATTGGCGTTTCCTTTTCAGGAAAATACCCTGTCGTATTTTTGCACATTTTCCTAGTGGGTCAGTTATTGACTTGCAAGAATCCTTCTGTAGAAATAAATCCTTATTCAGTTATTTGTGTTGTATCTTCTCCCAGTTGATAGCTTGACTCTTCACAGTTTTTCTGACTATTTTGATGAATTAAAGTCAAAATATTAGTCAGATGTATTTTTTGTTTTATGACATATATGTTTTGTGTCTTTTTAAAATTTTTAAAAATAAATTTATCTATTCATTTACTTATTTACCAAGTTGTTTGTTTGTTTGTTTGTTTATTTAAATTGGGTACAGTTGACATTTATATTTTTAAAATTCCTTTGTACTCCTAGGTCAGAAACGTAAAAATGAGAACTAAAACAGCATTTAGAAAACAAGGAGACGCTCATTAAATCTTCCAGCTGCCTGGAGTTAACTGTGGAGCAGGCTGTGAGGCAGGAGTCAAGTTTCATTCTTTTCCATGGAAACAGTTGGCCTATGACCGTTTTACTAAATGCTCCCGCCTTTCCTCAGGGACCGCCGAGGCCCACGCTGTCATGAGTCCAGTCCGCGCGTTTCCGGGTGTCCGTTTCCGAGCCTCTTTCAACCGTTTGGGCTGCTTGTCTAGGCTCATGACAGTGCCTCTGCGTCTGACTTCCCGACCTTTCTCAAGATAGAAGTCTGAAAGAGAAAGCCCCACCGCCTCCTCACCCTGCCCTTCTCCAGAAGCTGCACCGCTATTCTTGGATTTTTTTTTTTTCATATATTTATACTTGTCAAGTTCTATTAAAAAAATAAAACTGCCTGTTACCATTTTTGGGGGAATTGCTTTGAAGAATAATTTATATATTTACTTACTGAGTCTTTCCGTAAAAGCACCTGCTATTGCTCCCCATTTAAGTTTTTTGATGTGATGTACGAAGGTTTATAATTATTCCCATAGAAGAAGCTTTACGTAACTTTTGCTACTGAAAATATTTAAAAATTGTATTTCTTGATTGATTATTTCTGTTGGATTAAAGTATATATATATAGATAGATTAATATAATTATTTATATATTATATAATAGATATTTTATATTATATATATATTAGATTTTCTTTATAGATAGTCATTTCATTAGCAGCTACTAATAATGTCATTTCTTTCTTTCCAGTGCTCTCACTTTTTATTTCCTTTACTTGTCTTGGTATAATAGCCGGGACCTACAGTGGTGTAGACACTGAGTTGTAAGCATCTTTTTCTTGCTGCTGATATTAAAGCCAAAGGTTTTGAACTTCTACTACGTTTACCATGGATTTTGTATACCTTTTATCAGGCAAAGAGAAAAAAATAGCTCTTTACTTAGTTTAATAACAGATTTAATAACACTTTGATGTTTCATTAAAGCGTTTTTAAAAGCTCTCTCTTCACTGAGAATCTGTACATTTGAGGATGCCATTTGATTTTCTCCTATTAAGTCAAAATCACATTTCCACAGACATGCAAATTGTTTATATTATCTTTTATCACATTGCTGGATCCTGTTTGCTTATATTTTTGTTTAAGATTTTTGTTTCTGTGTTCATGAGGAAGACTGGGTATTAAACTTTCCTTTCTCATATTGTTATTTGGTATTATATCATGGTGTCAGAGGCCTCATAAATTAAGCCAAAGAGAATCCTTTTTTTCTCCTCCTCCTTCTTCTTCTTTGGTGTATTGGGAACACAGTGAAAATTTCTTTTCCCTTCACTTGGTAGAACTCACCTGGACAGATATCTGGGCTTGGCGTTTTCCACTTGGGAAAAGTTTAAAGCATTGGCTTAATTTCCTCAATGATCTTAGGGTTATTAGGTTTTCTACTGTGCATGTGTTTTTCTAGAAATGCACCCATTTTGTCTAATTTTTCCACTTTTAAAATATTTTAACAATACTATTTTTATTATTTGTACAATTTCTGAAGTATCTACTGCAAAGTCCCATTTTCATTTCTAAAATTCTTATTATGCCTTCTCACTTTTTGTTACTCCTCATGAATTCTGCTATTTTTTCTATTATTTTAAATTTGTATCTCATTAATTTTGAGCTTTTCATTATGTCTAATATATTCATCGACTAATATACACTTCAAATGATTTAAATTCCTCATGACGTACTTCATAAGTTATTATATAAGTAGTATATTTGCTATAATTTGTTCTACTTTCTAATTTTCTTTTAATTTTTCTCTTTGATCATAAGTTATTTTGAAGTGATTTTTAAAAATATCCCAAATATAAGGAATTTTCTAAGCGCCTATTTGTTTTCAGTTTCTAGAATAATTGAGGTGTGTTCACATAATGTCACCTGATTACTGTCTTTTGAAATTTTCTGAGGCTCGAATTTTGGCCTGACAAGGGGTCAGTTTTAGCAAATGTTCCAACTGCTTTTTCTCTTTTATTATTCCCTTCCTTCTGCTGGCTTTGGGCTCAGAGTGTTCTTCTTTTCAAGTTTTAAAGTAGAAAATTGGATTATTAATTTGAGACTTTCTTATTCTCTAACATAATTACTTAATGCTATATACATTCCTCCAAACACTGCTTTAGCTGCATCCCACAAGTTCTGATATGTTGTATTTTTATTTTCATTCAGTTCAAAGTATTTTCAAACTATCCTTGAGACTTCTTTAACCTTTGGAATTTCAGTAACATGTTGTCTAATTTCCAAATATCTTAACATTTCCCAAATATTTTTCTGTTACTGATTTCTAGTATGAGTCCACTGTGGTCAGAGAGAATATTTTGTATGACTTTAATTCCTTTACGTTTGTTATCACTTGTTTTGTGACCAGAATGTGGTCTTTCTTGGTGAATGTTTAATATGCCCTTGAGAGGAGAGCATATGCTGCTGTTGCTGGTGGAGTGTGTTATAGGTTTCAAGCAGGTGGAGTTGACTGACGGTGCTGTTCAAGTCTCCTCCAGGCTTGCTGATTTACTGCCTGCTTGTTCTACTGGTTACTGAGAAAGGAATGGTGAAGTTTCCTGCTGTAACTGTGCTTTTGTCTGCTTATCTTTCAATTTATATCAGTTTTGTTTCAGGTTAGATACATGCACTTTTACGATAATTACATCTCATTTGAGAATTGACCCTTTTATCATTACATAATGTTGCTTTTTATTTCCAGTAATTTTCCTTCTTCCAGAATCTATTTTGTGTGGTATTAATAAGACCATTCCAGCTTTCCTTTGTTCTGTATTTGCCTGGTGTATCTTTTTCCATTATTTTATTTTTAACTTATCTATAGAATTAAGATTGAAGTAGATTTCTTGTAGACAATATATAGTTGAGAATCATCAAAACAACAAAACAGGGACCTCATTATCATACTAGTCATTTCAAATTTTGATTTCCCTCCTGATTCTGCCTGCTATTTTTTTTAATTTTTAGGTTCCTCAAATAGCTGTTTTACATATTCTTTGTGGAGTTTCCAGTTGTAACCAGTGTGAAGGACACTGTGGAAAGTTCTTATTCTCTCTTAGCCAAATCCTGAAGCCATTATATACATAGTTGCATGCATACATACATCACATACATACCCACATAAAACACTACATACACAGTTCCTGGTGTTTGTAAGGAGGATGAGGCAGGGAGCAGAAGCTGAAGCTGGTAGGGCAGTTGGAACACGGCTGCAGTTACAGGTGAAAGATCATGGTGACCAAGACTAAGGATCTCACAGTGGGGACTTCGCCATGACTGAGTAGGGACACGGTTGGAAATCAATCAAAGAAGAATGCTCAAGTGTCGACAGGTGTTTAGAGAAACAAGAAATGAAGGACATTTTCTGGGGTTTTGAGCTGAGAAACTGGGTGATTGGTGTTATCATTCACCAAGAAAGGGAAAATTTGAGGAGGGGAAGGTAGACAGAGGAAACCTAAAGTATGTGGCAATACTAAATTTAAGATGCCTTTTAAATGCAGAGGATGGATGGCAAACTGAAGAAAGAAGTCTGACCTCAGAGGACAGGTCTAAGTCAGAGGAAAAAAAGAAACTGAAAAAAAATCAGTGTATATGTGATGCTGAAAGCCATTAGACTGGGTAAGATCAACCAGAGGAAAAGGACAGATGGAGGAACAAAGACCATGTAGACGTTCGGTAGATGAGAAGGAGGCAGTGAAAGAGAGAGAAAATGAGAAACTAACAAAGTAGGAGAAAAACAGAGGACTAGTGTCAAGAAAACAAAAAGGAAATGTTCCAAGAAAGAATAAGTGATAACCACATTGCCTGCGGCAGATTGGTCAAATTAGAAGAAAAAAATGCCACTGACTTCGGCCAGTTGACCATGAAATAGCCATTTCACTGAGCTGATTGGGGGGTTGCCTGTCTGGAGTCTGGCTGAGGGGAAGGCGGGGTGAGGAAGCAGGGAAGTGAGCACAACCATCTTTTGTATCGTGGTACCTTGTGCAAGGAAACTCAAGTGCCTGCAGTATAGATGCACAATGAGAATCATAGGAGACCATTTAAAGCAAGCAACCTCTGCTTATTCCTTTTAATGTATTCTTTGTTCTATGGCTTGGGAGAAGACTCTATACCTTGTAACTGGGTAAGCAGAACACCCAGACATGAGGAGTTTAAAGAATTTGGGGCCATTTCTTGGATGACTGATCATCTAGTGTTTCTTTTCAGTGTAGATGGACAGAATTCAGCTCCCCAAGTCACAGAGTAGTTTCTGCCTGAGATGTAAAAATCTAAATCAGAAATTCTAAGATTCCAAGAAATGTCTTCCAAAATAAATATACAACCATCTCAAAACTAATTTTTAATTGGAAAAATACCTGGATATGATTTTAAAAAATCAAGAAACATAGGTATAAAATGAAAACATAGTCCACTGTCCAACTTGAGTTTCATTTTCCAGAGGAAACCACAGTCAACAGCTACGTTTATACTTTAAGCACATCCCTTATTTTCACACAAATGAAATAACATTAAGCACACTGTTCTTTACCTAGTTTTCACTTAATGAAGTATCACGAAGCCCACCCCAGGTCATCACCTGAAGATCTGCCTGATTTTTTCCAATGGGCACTCGTGTTCTGTGTTACATGTATATCATTTTTCTATTTAAATGGTTGCTTGTCTATTTCAGGCTGCTTCTTGATTTGGATGTTTTTCCTTCTACAAACATTCCTGCAGTTCACTTCCTGTTGCATATCTCTTGGTGTTTTGATACAGTAATCTACAGGATAAATTCTTAACAATGGATCTGAATTTTTAAATTTTGACAGATATCACCAAATTGCCTCCAAATCCATATCTTCAGTTTCTAATCTCACCTACACAGTGTAAGAGTTCTGCTTTTTGCACATTCTTGCCAACATGTATGTGATCAATTACATCCATGGCCTCAACTGTTTGTCTTCCCTGGACCCTGTCCTCTGTCATGTGACTCTGCAGTTCTTCCCACTGAGGAAGGCAAAGTTCTCCGCTGTTGTCTTTGGGTTTGGCCGTGGACTTGCTCTGGCCTGCTGGAGCCAGTTGCAGCATTAGGTGCAGTCCCTGCTGGTGAGATGGCTCCAGACCCCTGTCCGTGTTTCTGAAGAGCTGCCCTGACACCCTGAAGGTCAGGGAGAGCGTCCAAGTCCTCTCCAGGTCTCCTCCTGCCTGCAGCTGCCACTTCTGCCAGACTGGGGACCCCTGTTTTTTTTGGGTTTGTTTTGCTTGTTTTTTACTGACGTATAGACAGTTTGCAACGTTGTGTTAGTTTCTGGTGTACAGCATAGTGATTCAGTTATACATTGTATTTTTTTCATAGTCTTTTTCATTATAGGCTATTACAATGTTCTTAGCAGCACTATTTACAACAGCCAAGACATGGAAGCCACCTAAATGCCCATCTACAGATGACTGAATAAAGAAGTTGTGGTATATTTATACAGTGGAATACTACTCAGCCATAAACAAGAATAAAATAATGCCATTTGCTGCAACATGGATGGACCTGGAGATCATCACACTAAGTGAAGCAAGCCAGAAAGAGAAAGAAAAATACCATATAATATCACTCATATGTGGTGACCCCTGTTTTAAGGGGAGTCCCAAGGCCCTGGGAGTATTCTTTCTCATGCACATCTTGTTTAAGAGCAGATTTCACCCCATCTCCTTTTTTTTTCCCCACTGGAATAGACTTTCTGTGCAGCCCATCTCTCTCTGCCTCTTAGTCTGATACCAGGCAAAGAAATGTCTCTGGCTTCCAGCAGGGGAGAGGGTCATGAGGTCATAAGTCATAGTTTATGACCTAGAGACAGGGGTCCAGCTCCAGATCCCTCTGCTCTCTTTTCCCTATCCCTTCCCTTTCTCCAAGCCATGTGCGGGGAGGGGGTACAGAACCTCAGAACCTAGCAGAGCCTACCCCTCATATCACCTTTCCTTGCTCCTGTTGCAGCCTCCCTGGGACCTACAGCTGGACTCAGGCATCCCAGTTTGGATTCCTGATTCCCAGGGCTGGGACTGGGGATGCTGGAGGAAGGTGAGCCGGCAGAGGACACAAAACGTCTGCAGGCACTCACCCCCTTTCTAGCCTTGACCTTGCTCACGTCCAGGACATTTTTAAAAAATCACTCTCCATTTGTCTCCTATGTTTCTTGAAATCCTCTGAAGCCCACAAATGTTATTATTATTATTATTTTGTCATTCTCCACAATCTTAGCTGCACTGAGGACAGCCTTTAGATCGGGAGGCAATAACTGTCAGTGCAAATTATTTGAACCTCAATGCAAAACATAGCAAAAGCACATCAGTCAGCAGACAGAGAAAAGCCTGAAATTTTTTCCTGTATTTCGTTACTGAGAAAGAGTAATAAGGAAACTCCCCCTACAGGAGCTTGGTGGTTAATGCAAGGTAAACAGAGGGAGGTCCTGCAGAATATTCGCTCATCTATCAGGACCTTCTGGAGTGTTTTCATCTCACTTCTCAAAAACAAATCCTCTTCACCGCGGCATCCAGCGACTCCCTCCCCGGGGGGATGAGTAACGCGGCCACACGCCCTCGCGCTGCCCGCCCCTCAGGCCACGGCTGCCGAGCTCAGCAGTGCCGATAAAGGGGCTTTTTATTTTAACAAAGAAGTGAAAATTATCCTGCACATTTTCATTCTTATTCTCATATATTCACTGAGCGGAAGAAAGGAGTTTTAACAGGGAGCCATCTGATTGCTCCCGACTTGAAGATGAGGCGCGAAAGAGGAGAAGTCTTGGGAAAGCAGTTGCTGCCTCCGCCCTCTTTGACCCTGGGGACAAACACACACTCGATAAACAGCTAGAGGAGAGCCCTGGACTGGCGACAGCCCAGAATGAAGCTTCTCGTCTTTTTGCAGACCTGCCCTGCTCTTGTCGCCCCCTGAAAATCCCCCTCCCATGTTGTGTTTTAGGACCGGCCAGCCATGGTTGTTTAAATATTTGGTTCCAAATGAGAAGGAAAGCCTGCCAGAAAATCACTTCAAATTAAATAAAGTGGTGTTTTATGGGACTCCCTCCCAGCCGCCGCGCTAGGAGAAATGCACCCCGCTCCACTTCTGTCGTGGGCGCTGTAGGAGAAATTAACTGTCCCCTGATGGCCCGAGTGAGGCAGGAAGTCCAGGCTGTGGCCACCCCAGGGGGTTAGGAGGTGGGTGCAGGTAACCTCCCGGCCACAAAAGAGTCTTGTTCCTTCTGGAGTGCTCGTTACTTTGCAGATGCATATATCACAGGTCCGAGAGTTGAAAAAGCTCTTGGTTTTTTGTTAACATGTTCTCAAACGGCTAATTATTTCCTGCTGTCTCAAGGTGCTAAATACATAAACACATGGACTCCCTGGCTTAAAAAATTAGGGCTTCATTTTTCTTCTGGATGAATCAGGATGAAGGATGTTTCCATATACTGAGCTCTTACCCAAATGATGATTCAACATTGTGTGGGGGACCCCGCTGGGCCGGGCCCCGTGGGGGCGGCAGCAGCCCTGCGCACAGGCTGAGGACCAGACTGACTCGCCTTCTCCTTTGAGGGGCAGGAGGGGTTGAGTCCCTCAGCTCGGCAGCATGCGCAGGGTTGTCTAAGAATGTGACTTGTGCCACACGACAACACGTAATACGTATATACATAAATACACGTGACACGTGAATAAAAACACAAGCCTCATAGGTCTTTTGTGGACGTGTAAAAATACTTTGCCCATTTGGCTCAATGGACATGTTCATCTCCAGAGAGAGGCTTTATAAATTCTGAGGCTCAGGAACATTGAGTCTGAAATTACATTCATGTTTAAGTTATTCTGCATTCAATGTCAACATGTCATAGGTCAGTGTCAACACTTTGTGCTTCATTTAGGGATGTCCTCAGAACCCGTCCTAGCTTCTCTGTAATGGCAGCGTCCTTCCCCGGCCCCCACCCCGGGCCCGTGTAGACCAGAGGGGATGACACCGAGCTGACTTCATGGACGGAAAACAAGGAATCGGCCACTGCTTCTCAGGCCTGTGCCGGGTCCTGGACAGACGTGGGCTGTGGGTGCTGGTGGCTGGACCACGCCTTGAAGAAAGAGGTGACAACACCTGCAGAGACGTCCGGCGGGAGTTGTGTGGAGTGGGCAGGGGGCACGTGAGCCCGGGTCCCAGGACGTGGTTCATCTCACAGTATCCAGGGTCCCAGGAGCCCAGCCACTCGGCCACAACTCAGATGCACCCGGACAGAGCTGGAGAGCCGATTTTGGCACAGAAAGAGCAGAGACCCAGAGGTACTGTTGGTTCTACAGTGGCCGAGAGACAGACACACGCCTCTCGGGCTCCTGGTGGGCTTCAGGAGTCCAAAGCCACCTCCTTCAGGAAGACACAAGCCTCCCGTCTCCCCTCACTCTTCCATCTCCCACGGGCTTCAGGGGACACGCTGTCACCTCCTGTCTCACACTGGACAAAGTGGACTGGGGGATTCAGCCTGGAGGAAGGTCAGGACTTGGGGTGCAGTTTCCCGTTTATTTGGAAGGCCAATAAAAACCCAAGATACGGGTAATGAGCACACATAAAGATGATGAACATCACGGAGTCACTGGGGAAACGCACATCAGGACTGCAGTGGGGACCGCGTCACTCCTCTCAGAGCGGCCGTTATCAAAACAGTGAAAAAAAAAAAAGTGGAAAATCACAAGGTTGACCAGGATGTAAAGAAGTTGGACCCCAGTGCACAGTGGGGGGAACACAAGTCGGAGAAGCCACTGTGAGGAAAGGATGCTGGTACCTTGCAAAGCCAAGCAGAGAATTAGCACACGATCCGAGAATTCCATCCCTGTATATGTACACAATGTCTGTGGCAGCATGGTGACCAAGGGCTAAAACCTGGAAACAACCCAAGGGTCCGCCAGCAGATAAGTGCATAAAAATACGTGGTACATGACACAGTGGAGTATTATTCAGCCGTAAGAGGAGGGAAATTACGATACATGTTAAACCATAGAAAAACCGTGACAACCTTATGCTAATTTGAGAAGAACCAGAATTGAAAATACGGATACTATATGAGTCTGCTTGTACAAGGGCCTAAAATAGACAAATTCCCAGAAACTGAGCGTAGGATGGTGTGACCAGGGGCTGGCAGAGGGGATGGATGAGACTCAGTTTTTGATAAGGACAGAGATTCAGTTTGGGATGAGGAAAAAACCCCAGAAATAAGTATCAGTGATGGTCACGCAGCACTGTGAGTGTGTGTACTGAATGCCACTGGACTGTACACTGAAAAACAGTTAAAATGGGAAATTTTATGTTATGTTTCTATTTTACTACAATAAAGTATTTTTTCAAATGCAAGGGTGAGACGTGGCAAAGTTAACAGGAGCCCACGGAGGGGCTGGCTGACCACAGGGCCTCGTCACTCACTCAGACCCCGTCTTTCCTGGCCTCAGCTTTTGCCTTTTTGCTGGTCCTACTCCCACACCTAGAAATATCATAAAGTTTCTCCAATTTGAGGGAGGAAAATAAGGTTCCCGTGGAAACGCTACCTGTCCAAACACCGGAGGAGGCCGTGGCCCTGTCCCCCTTGGAGGTGGAGACCTATAGGGGTCTCCTTCCCAAATCGGCAGGAAGTGTATTTGGAATATCTCATTCCCCTGGGGAAAACACGGTTGTCTGCATCCTCTTGGAGTTGCTGGGACAGGCACTTACATGCCCAGGGGTATTTTAGGCTAAGGGTTTTGTTACCTTTAATTACATATTAAGCATCACTGTCCCCTTTTACCCCTTAAAAAAAAAAGAGATAAATGAGTTTTACCAATTTAAAATCAGCTACGAAAAATGCAGCGGGAAACCACTGAAGTAGAATTCTCCTAGCATTCTGAGACGTGCAGAAGAGAGAAATGTCGATAAAAATCATGGGAGATGTACACAATAAATCCACTGAGCCACAGTGGCCAGATTCTAGACCATTTGTCTGGGCAAGGTTTATCTGGTTTTCTACGAAATATGCCCTTTTCCTGGAGAACGTGATTATGGCTACAAAATCATTTATCGGCCACTGTTCAGGACATCTCTGATCACACGTCAGAGTTTATGAAGAACCATGAAAAGCAGAGAGAGGTGCTTTTCTGAGTGGTAAAGGCTAGCATTTTTATTCAATCACATCCTGAAGTGTAGGGTGCATTTTTCTTCTGGAAACCCTTTTAGCACATCCATTTGTTCAGCCATTATGCTCAGTGGGCATTGTAGATCTGCCCAGTAAATGAAACTGCTCACATTTCAGTCTCCCGCAACGAGGATGGACAGGGTCCTCCCACAACATCCGGGAGAGGGAGAGTCTGCGGTGGGGATGCTGGGCTCCCTGTCTTGCTCGCTGGCTTGTTTTGCAGACGTGGATCGCTGTTCCCCTGTTCCCCTTCCCCACTGGCTGACGCCTGCTGCTCTGCAGCCTCGTGTGGTGTCATCTCCACCCCCGGCTGAAGAAGGGTGTCCTTCCTCAGAATCAATTCTGAACTTTCATACTTGAAGAACGACATCCCGCACTCCGTCCTCTTCCCCCCTCAGCCTCCTCCCGGCCCCTCTTCTGAGCCAGTCGCTACCTGCTGTTGCCTCTTCTTCACAAAGTTTCTGCACCTCCTTCTCTCCCCCTGGGTAGGACACACCCACTCTCTGTGGCTCCCTGGGACCCCGCCTCCAGTCCCTTTCTCGCTGCACCAGAGATCATTTTCCTCAACGGCACCCTCTGCCCGGTACATCCCGGCTGCCCGCCACCTGCCATCCCACCAGCTCCCCCCTGATCTCAGTCTTCACCTCCATCCACCAACAGGCCAACACTGTTTCTCTGCGTTCCCTCTTCTCAGACAGGAGGGTTCCTCTCCAGGCTGTGGTCACTCTGTGGTCCCCAAGCACGTCTTCCATCTCTGCTTCCTTCTCAGTGCTTGACTCACCTGAAATACTTTTCATTCTCATGTGCAGCCCTCTAGATTTTTCCTCTGCTTCCCAACCCACGTGGAAGAGCATCTCTCCCAGAACGGGCTCCACCTCTCACCCCAACAACACTTACTGTCCCCACTGGTCTCCTGATGTCAGTGCACGTGGAAGGAGGCAAAACCATGCAGCCAAACGAGGTTCTATGTCCTCAACTCGACTATAAACATTTGTAAGGAAGGGACTGTGTAGCCTCTTCCAGCAGTTTCCGCCCAGGTTTTAGCACGATCCTGTTCGCTCTGCAACTGCTCAGTAAATACATGAGAATCCAGTACTATTTGCGCCGCACCTTTCTTGCTCCTACTGGGTTTGTCTCCTCGCTAGACTGTCTAGAAATAATAAACGAAAGCGGGTTTCCGACCATGTTCTGCTGCTCTCAGGGTGGACATAGTTAAAATGAGCTCTGGGGCCCCAGAGTCGTGAAGACATTCTCGGGCCCAGAGCCAGACTGCGCGGCCAGCCCCACGGAACCGCGGGCCGCCGGGCGAGCTGCTGTCCCCGCTTCGCGCCGGGGGGGCCCCTGATTGACCTCCCTGTGTCCCAGGACGAAGGTAAAGTTCCATTTCTGGTTTCCAAACAACCCCGAGCGCATGCTAATGAGCGCACTGGCATCTGTGGAGCTGCTACTGTGAACTTTGGTGACAGGGCCTCCACAGAGCCAGGCACGGACAGGCAGGGATGGAGGCCTGGACGGAGGACGGCACGGCAAGTTCCGAGCACGGGGACAGAGCTTGTGAGCCTGGGAGGCGTTCCGAGCGCCGTCCCAGCCTCCTGCGGGCGGAGGGGGGCCCGCTGTCAGCCCCTCGTCCGAACTCTGACACCGTGCCTGGAACGGAGCCAGCAAAGTCCCTTGTGGCCCCTGGAGGGGGCGTCAGTCAGGCAGACAGAGGGTGGAGAACTTTTGCCTCCTCCTCCTCCTCAAAAAAACAAAAAAAACAAAAAAACAAGCAATAGTGAAATAAAAATAAACAAGGCTAAAACTTAACGATGGTTGAGGGGTTCTTTAGATTCTAGCCTGTCCTTCCAAATTGGAAAGCATCTAAATGCACAAATGAAGTTGCAGAGAGACGCTACAAACTGTGGGGACGGCAAGCGCCCGTCCCAGGCCCCTGCTTTTACTGGGACCCTGGAGGGCTATCACAGCTAGGCGGGAGACGGTCTGCTAGCTTGAGTGTGTGTGGGGGTGCGGGGGGTGTGTACAGGGATGTTACGCCCCCAAATAATAATCTAATGTATCAGGTGAGCACGGGAAGCTTACAGCATGTAGGACGTTTTCTCAGCATAACAGAAACCTCCTGCATCGAATGCACTTTCTGCACTTGTCTGCTAAGCACGTGCACCGTCACACTGTTGGATAATTAGGAGGGAGTCACCCAGAAGATTCTCTTTCCATTGTTCCCTGTGTCTCTGAGGGTCTCTGACTTACTGACTCTTTTTACTGCAGCCTCGTTTGTCCACAGCTCTGCGGCAGCTTGAGGCACGCACGCATACATCGCGGCTTTCTCAGTTACGTCAGTGAATGATCTTCCAGCTTCTTCAATTTTTTTTTAAACCGATTTAGCTGAATATATTTTTCAGTTTTGTTGCTTTCTTCCAGTTCCTTAATTTCTCTAATTTTCTAATTCCTTAATCCCTCCTTTCATCATTAGTAATTGTATCCTTCTGCTTTCTTCAGGTAACAACTTCTTGAATTCTTAATTCCTAATTAATTCATTCTTTATTTTTGTCTCACACTAACAGGAAAGAAAGCATGCGTTGTCCTCTGAGTGTCACTTTGGGCACATCTGACATTTCTTAGACAGAGGCACCCTCCCATCAATCATCTTTTGTATAGTTGACCAGTGAGATGTTTTAATCATATTCTTTTTTTTTTTTTAATTTTCTGGTTGGTACTTTGTCTCTTTGTTTATATCTACACTTCTCATATACATACGCTACAGCACCGTGAGCAGAAAATAATGATTGAAGTTTTTTCTGCTTTGGCCAGAGATTGAAGTTCCTTCTTGCAAGTGTTCCATGGCAGTGCATTCTCATTCAGAGCAGTGCGATGCACGTGTTTATCGATATACATCTTTATTAATTGTCACGTTTAATTTTTAATTTTTTATTTATTAATTTTTTTGCTTTCTTTGTTCAGGAGGACAACTGTTAATGTTTGCAGGTTTGAGTTCAGCTTGACTGTATCTTTTTGCTCACATTGATCTGTTACATATTTGACTCAAGGATTCAACTAAAGAATGAGTCACTCTGTTTGAGAAATATTTCCAGTATGCGTACGGTTGTTGTTGTGTTCCAGCCGAGAGTGTTTTTCTTTTCACAGGTGTATTGAGACCATTTACGTCCATTTCTCGCCCTTTAAGGGGCCTTTCTCGTGCTTCTCGATCTTGTTTTGTTTGGTTACTGTCATTGCTGGTAGAAGGTCGAGGGCTGTTTTTGTTTTTTGTTTTGCTCCCTCCGGATACGTGTGAGATACATCACAGCTTTAATTCTAGTAGTGATGACTTTCACAACTGAAACAACGTGCTAAAACCTGTATTTCTCAGCGTGTTGCCGTCACTCTCGGAGCACCTGTCGTCTCTGCAGCGCTGAGGGCGCGGCGGCTGCATGTTCACGCCTTAGCCCCCCTCCTCCCACTTCACTCCTCAGGTGTGCTGAGAACCTCAGGGGCTCTGGGGCCTAACTTTTGTAGTTGCATCATTGCGTTTGTACGTTATGTAGTTTTCCTCTCAAGAATCACAATACTTAGATTTGGATTATATCCTATTAACAAGAGTGTCTTGTGTTTGATTTAGTACTTTTAAAATTTATTTTATTTAAGAATGTTTGTTTGTTTGTTTATTTATTTATTTAAATGTTTATTGAAGGATAGTCAGTTTACAATGTTGCATCAGTTTCTGGTGTCCAGCACAATGCTTCAGTCATATAGGAACATACATACATTCGTTTTCATATTCTTTTTCACCATAAGTTACTATAAGATATTGAATGTAGTTCCCTGTGCTGCACAGTTTAAACTTGTTAATAATCTATTTTATATATAGTAGGCAGTATCTGCAAATCTCTAACTCCCGATTTATCCCTTCCCACCCCTTTCCCCCCAACCCCGTAACTATAAGTTTATTCTCTATGTCTGTGAATCTGTTTCTGTTTTGTAAATAAGTTTGTTTGTCTTTTTTTTTTTTTTTTTTGATTCCACATGTGAGTGGTATCATATGGTGTTTTTCTTTCTCTTTCTGGTTTCCTGCACTTAGAATGATGATCTCCAGGTGAGACTCGGTTGTTCTATCTGGTCCCTTCAAACTGTGCTAAGTTCATTTGGGAGTTTTTGACGTTGTTCTTTGAATAAGATTACCTCTTCTGGTCACAGTTTCAGAATCATTGACCCTGTAACTATTTGCTGAAACGATAATTAATTTATCTACCACAAGACTTCAGACACATTTAAGGGTTTTACCCTTTTTTTCCACACATAAACAATTACATAACTGGGCTTAACACCCGAGGCCCACAAGCCTTTCTTCCTGGACACACTGACCACGTCCCTGTACTGTCCACTGGCACTAAGTAGACTGAAGGTCCTGAGGCCGCCCTCTCCTTTTGTGCTCTGTTGGGGGCTGTTTTTCTTCTGTTGTCTCTTTCGTAGGGGACCTGATTTTTTTCTCTCTCTAGGTGTTTAACGTTTCTTTTACACTTCAAGTTTGTTAACTTGATGGTGTCCCTGAGTCAATCACTTTCTTCAGTTTTTCCCATGACGTGCAAATGAGCATCTTTAACCAGAAAATTCAGTGCATGTGCTCTCTTTGTTCAGACACACGGGTTACTCTTGACCTATGTCTTTGCTGCCTTCCATGTTCGCACTTCACTCTGAGTCAGCGCCATCTCTCGGTCCTCTTTCTGCAACGGCATGACATTTCTCAGCGTGTCCTCTGCTTTATTAGCTTGCCTTTCTGCATTGTTGATTCTCCTCATCGATGCTTATATTAAGCTTCCAATTTATGCCATATTTAATTTTTCTTGAGTTTAATTACTGGATCAAGCAGCTACTCATTGTCTTTTCCTGTCTTATCACCTTACTTTCATCTCTGTTCACAAAGTTGATGTTTTATCAACATCCTTGAGGATGTAAAGCTGTAAATATCTTAAATTTTCCTCTATGTATTGAACTACATCCTATTTCAAAATGTATTCTCTGTGTTTCCAATTTATGTCATTATCTTTGCCTTCTTTTTCACTGTAGAATTTGTATACGCGCTTTTTTATTTTATTGCTATATATTTACCTTTGAATAAGAGTGCTTTCTTTGGTTGTGTTTTTTATCGATTTGCAATGTGCCAATAGTCCTTGGAACACTTTCTATTCAGCATGCAAGGTACTGTTTTTATTCGTCCCTTACAGACTATCAACTTCAGTGCTTCAGCCCTGGTTCTGTCACTCATGGCCACTCTGCTGCTTGAGAGAGCCAGAGAGGGAACCATGGCAGTGGATTACCAAAGTCAACCAAACTTGGATCTTTATTCTCTCCCTGTGAATTCATTATCTATCCTGTACCTGGAATCAGGTTCTCCAAGTTGGGGCTCATCCTACTGTGACCAGGGGATGTTCCCTTGGTTTGTTTTTTGTTGTAACTTCACGTAGCTTCCCAAGCATCTTCATTTGGGACTGTTTATCCCTGATCAGTCACTTCTAGATTATTTCTCACCTCTCACAGAATTAATAAGATCAGAGAAGACAAGAAGGGAGGGTATAGCTCGGGGGCAGAGTGTGTGCCTAACAAGCACAAGATCCTGGGTTCAATCCTCAGGACCTTCATAAAAAAAATAATAAAATAAAACCCAATTACCTCCCCCTACAGTGCCCTATGTCAATTATACCTCATTAAAACTGGAAGGAAAAACACTTTTTAAAAAAAAGCAGTTTCATTAAAAAAAAAAAAATCAGAGAAGATGAAAATAGTGTCCATAATAGCTTTTTAATTCTAAACAACATTGAATGTTTACTAATGAACCCCCCAAAAAAAATCAAGGAGAGAATTCATGTTTTCTTCAGCCTCCAGTATTATCAGTCCCCATGCTTGGAACCTGGTGATTCCCAGTAAAGTTTTTAATAACTCTCCGCACTTATTTCACACCACCCTTCTCAGCTTTTTCCAAAAGGAGAGCTGTAAGTCGAATCCCATGAGACCCCTTGTAGTGTAGAAATTGAGGATATGGGATTTATGATTAAGAAATTCAGTAAACATTGTGAATGAAAACAAAAGTGCACATCTTCCCTCTTAGACCTACTGACAGTTTTTCTCTTACCATTTGCTCTAGGACCTCCCATTGCCAGGGATGACACTGGCCTCCATCTCTGGGGGTGGCCTGAGATGCCCACTGGGCAGCCTAGGAGTGAAGCACTGCTAACCATGGAACATGTTGGTTGGAGAGCTTGAAATGTGGTCCCCAGTGGCCTTCCAGGTTCTTGAAGCCCAGAGTCCTTGGGGTTTCAGACAGCAGTGGTTCCTCGGAACCATATTTCCCATGGAGAAAAAGCGGTAATGCGTGCTGGGTTCATCAGCACAAAGCGTGCCGCATTAAACACGTGTCCCCAGGATGTGGGGAAGACTATTTGGAAGAGGGGGCAGGGGCAGGCAGGAAGGAAGGGTTGGTGGTGGAAATCCAGTACATGCCAGACGTGCCGGGATTTGCAGAGGTGAGAGGGAGGCGTGGACTCTGCATTGCGGGAATGGAGACCCCACATCACACCATGAACCCCACACCCGCCAAATGCCAGAGGTGCCACTTTCACAGCTCAGGTCAGAAAGCTGCATCTGAGCCAGGACCAAGCCCCCACGTCCACAAGCAAACAGAGATGCTGCTTCCAGGCCATCTCACTGAGCCATGATGACCAAGGGCAGTGCTAGTCAACTGGGTTGAATAGCGAACCCCAAAATTCAGGTCCATGTGGAACCTCAGAATGTCACTTCATTTGGACAGAGGGTCTTTGCAGATGGTACAGAGGAGGTCATCCTGGGTTAGATGGGCCCTCAGTCCAGGGATTGGTGTTCTTTATAGCAACGCCATGTCACACGGGGCTCTGGGTCAGGTTGTCAGGCTTCCCTAGAAGAGGCCTAAAGCCTTGCCCAGGGATGGCCAGCAAGACGCACACTGTCCCAATGTTCTAGAGTGTCATCACTCCTGGGTGCCAAGCCCGGGCAAGGGGAGACAGCCAGGGCCCTGGCATCTGATGCCCTCACCCACCTGGATCTGCCTTCTCCTCGCACACACTGCCAATCCAGGGAAGTAGGCATTTCCTTTCATGGCTGGGTGGCAGTGACTTCCTGTGTACCACATCCTGAGGTGACTGGACCCCAGAGCTAGAGTAAAACTCTGTGATCTAATCCCACACGTGACCCTTTGCGTGGCAACGATAGGAATGCAGTGAACCCTTCTCCCTCCCAGCATCGCGTGGCTTTCAGAACCGTTGCTTGTGGGGCCTCACAAATCCTCTTTGCAAGTCAGAACTGAAAAATGACTTTGTTTTCCTGGCCGGTGCGCCCGACCTTCCCCTAGAGCCCGCAAACGCCCTGCTTCAGTAGGCGAGGAGCCCGAGGACAACCGGATTTATAGGTTATGAAAATACATCGGAAAATGTATTTTAAAATATGGTCCCCATTGCGTGGCAGGGGTGCTGGTGAGTCGGGCCTGGCATTCTCTCTTGAATCAGGCAAAATATGAATATGCTTTCTTTCCTGAGGTTGTTTTGTGCCCCGTGTCTGTGCTGGGTCTCAGAACCACGCCCCAGTGAGTGGGGAGCCCACGGCAAACACTAACCAGAGAAAGCACAGAGAGAGAGGGATCGGGGCTCCTCGGTACCCAGAAACATCTAGGACATGCAAACAAGCATGTGGGCTGTGGAGTCAAAATCCAGATGAACAGAATCCAAAGGTTTCGGCCCTGGTTCTCTGCCTCTGGAAAGTTCTCTCTGAGGAGGCCATCCTGATGTGTTTAGAGCCACGAGGGCTGCACAAGTGTCCCTCCAGCCCTGCTGTGTGGACAGAACCCAGATGCAGACAGGTGACACTTCTGATATGAGCTTGCTCTCATGGGAGGATCAGTACGAACAAGGCAATATTATTCTTCAAGGGGCTCAAGGAAAGCTGGAGCCTTTCAGCATCAGAAGTCCACGGAGAACACTAAACGTTAAGAAGAAAAGAAGAAAGTGAACACTCTTCTGTGTTTATAAGACCAATAACTGTGTTTTTTAAAAAAACATACACATACTTGAAGCCCTGGAGAATAGAAGGCTTGCAAGCAGCAAGCAGCAAGCAGCATTTGACATGTTGCTTCATTTACTATTTGTTCTTTAAATGATTTTTGGTGATGTTTACACCTAAGACTGTGGAATAATGCAGCTGTCCCTTATATCATTGATTTTCTCTGTAATAAATGAAGTTACATGACTTTTCTTTTTGGCAGTATCCCATGTGACAGGAAACTTTGCAATGGATTGACTTTGGTAATAAAGGTATTTTTATGGTGTCACGCCCTCCAGAGTATCAGTTTACAGCAAAGACCAACAGCTCTGCCTTCTTTGAATGAGGATTTTTTATTTCTCTACAATATTACCAAGATCTGGTGGCATCGCATCAGTGGAAACGCAGTGTCTTCCAGAAAGGATCTGGCATTTGCAAAGTTCTAAGCCAGAGAGGGTTCAACTTAGACAAAGTCGCTTGTCCCTTTCAGCAAAACACAAGCCCAGGAGGTCTGCAAATGCAGTCTTCAGCCTCCCTGTCAACAGCGGCTCGTTACAGAGAAGCCCGGGCAGCCAGCTTCTTTGATTCTCGGAATCTAGAAAGCTAAACCTAAAAAATATTCTTCATCTGTGAAATATCCAAAGGTAATATCTTTTTTCCTTTTTTCTTTTTTTCCCACATATTTTTGGTTGTTGTCATGGGCGTTAGTCAATCAGGAAAAGAAATTTCTGGTGTGCTCAGTTCTGCAGATTCCGCCAGCCTGGCTGGATGGATAAGCGAGCTCGTGGTGGTTAACCAGACCAGCCACTGATGACCAGGGCGGATGTGGCTCTGACCACCTGGGACGTGGATTTCGACCTGCGGGGACCTTGGTGGTGTAGCTTCATTTGTCCTTGCTGCTCCCAGTCTGTGACCTTTCCCGCCTCGGCCGTCCTTTTCCTGAGGGGAGGTTGCTCCTTCAGGGTGCCAGGCAGTGGGAGCTTCGTCCTGGGACGTAATTGTCCAGGGATGTTGAATGGGAAGGACGCTGGCAGGCACTGACCCTACTGACGTGTGGCCCTTCACCACGCTCCTCTCTGCCGCCTCCTCCCCGCTCTGGAAGGTCCTTCCGTGACAAGCAGGCCCCTGAGCCACCATGACACCTGTTTGTTCTGCCTCCCAGCTCCCACTCGCCCCTCCCCCAGGCGTCAGAGGGCCACTCTGTGACCCCTGGGTCTGCCTGATTGGGGTCAAACCACGTGTCTTACCTAATCCTGGCACCGGAGAACCGCACCAGCCTTCCACTCTCACGCCTTCAGTCCCGTTAACTCTTCTGTCCCCTCTTCGCCGCTGGGGCCGCTTTTGGCCGCTCCCTCTCCCCCCCTGCCCCCCGCATCTCTGCCTGGCGCGGGGCGCTGTCAGCTGCTTCTGCCCAGGAAGCCGTGCTAATTAGTCCGCCAATTAGTGGCCAAAAGCAACCCCCGTATTTCAGGTTGAATGTATGCGTTTTCTTCTGATGTGACCACGACGGGAAAATCAGAGGCTGTCTGATCCGGAGTCCCCCGAATGACAGGAACCTTCCAGAGGGCTCTGGGCTACATGACTCATGTTTCTGCTGGCTGCCTGGCTCCCACCGCCGTTTCGCTCCCTTCAAAGACACCGCCTCCGCATCCTGGGGCTGAACTTGCCGGTCGTCTTTGATGAGAGCGGCTCTGACCTGTGGGCAGCCACCCGCTTTGTTCCGCAGTGTTTCCAAGTGGGAGCCCGCTGCCAGGTTAGCCGGCCACTTTGCTGCAGACGCCGGTCTGGGTGTTGAGGGCATCCCTGGGTGAGCGTCGCGGTCCCCGGCTCTTCTCCGTCCTGCTTTACACGAGGAAGCCAGCAAGCCCTCTGGGCTGGCAAGGGAGGAGCCACAGTGACCTCGGCCAGAACTGGGGTCCCGGGAAGTCAGGGTCCCCCACGCACCGGCCAGGGTTCAGGAGGAAGCTGAAGGCTGACTGTGTGCAGGGAACGTCCCCAGATTGTCCCACTGAAACTTCTCACCCCAGGGGTGGTTTCAAATGACAAGTCTGACCCAAGCAAGGCCAGGCAGTGCCCGCCAGCCTGAAAGGGGCCCCCTGTGCACGATGTGCCTTGTTTAAATGTGCTTTGTGGACACATGTGTTCCAGTGGTTGCAGGAAGCTTGGCTCGGGGATGGAACTCTCCCAACACGTGTCCCAGCAAGGCGCCAGGGCCCCAGGGCAGTGGGCAGCCCCGTTGCTGCCCTAAAACCTAGAGCAAGCAGCAGCTAGCTGTGGTGTGCTTCCAACAAAATGAAAATACAGCTGCCCCCACCAAACTGTGGGAGCTGCGGAAAGGTTATGTCCGGAATCCCACAGAAAGAAACAGTCAACGATCTGTTGGACCTTTAGAAATCACCTAATCATAATTTTAACGCACTGGGCTGTTGATGTATTACGCTCGAAGTTTTCTGCTAAGGAACCAGCTTGGGAAGAATAAAGCAGCTTTTCTGAATAACTCTGCCCAGATGTTTCTCTCTGGGGACGACCCTGTCCGGGCTGGGTGAGCTGAGTGTCAGGGGCTGACTTGATGGTTGGATTCCACAGGGAGAGAAACCAAGTTATTGCAACTTCATATGCATTCAGATGAAAGAAGGTAATAATAACAGCTTACTGTAAAATGAAAACAACGCTAATGATCGTATTCATTAGCAAAAGGATATTTGCTGGACGAGCGTTAGCAGTTACCGAATTGCAGGTAATAATGGGAATGTGAAATTAATTTCATTGAAGGAATTGAAGAATGATTTATTTACAGGGAATATCCATTCTCTGTGAAACTTCACTGACTCCATTAAAAAAAATACAGCTGTATCTTTCTTAGCATGTGCAGCTCAAAACTAACAGTTCAAAATCTCATTATTTTATGTTTTTTGAAAGCATACTTTAAAAAAGTCTCCACCATAGTGTCAATTCATAGGAGGATATTTTGCAAAACTGTGAGAAGTGACAGTTTAAGTTATGTGCCTTTGCTCTGCTCCGCTTGGTCTGACAGCAGTACGTGGCAGTCATTTTCACATGGCTGGGGTGTAAGTGACAGAAAGCAGAAGGTCCTAAGTGCAGAAGGCGATGGATGTTTTTCCAGTGGATACACGTGCATAACCCAACCCAGATCAAGATACAGAACATGCAAGCACCCAAGAAAGTTCCCACCCCTTCCAGAAAAGAGCTGCACCCCGAGGAGCCACCGTTCTGATGTCAACAACATAGATTGCTTTGCCTGAGTTTAACCTTCATATAAATGGAACTGTACTGTGTTTATCACTTGGTTTCTGGCTCCCTTCTCTCAACACAGCTTTTTTGAGATTCACTCACATGTTGTCCTACTTGAGTAGCACATTCATTTTTATTGTGTAATTTCATTCCTTCCACCTTTTGCTTTGCCTCGATATACGATTCACTCTATGACTAATTGCCGTGGAAAAATTTACAGTGAACTGGTTCATCTCTGATAAGATCTGAGTGTTTGGCTAAAGGAGCAGAGGACAGCAAGTCAGGAGGTGTCACCCACGTGCAGGACTGGGCTAAGTCACTTGGCTGCTCTGACCTTGGACCCCTGTCTATGCACAGAGGCCAAGGATGCTGGTTCAACAGCTTTGCAAGGTCCAGGGGCAGCTGAGCTGTGACAGGACCCCGGGGACTGGCAGGCACACTGTGAGAGCCCAGCCTCAGGCAGCAGGGACTCCGGGGCCTCCGGTTTCTAAGTTCTGCGACCATGTTGTGCACCGTATTTACCACTGATTTTTTTTTTTTTAATCCATTCTGAACTCTGGTTGCAAAACCTAACTTTCATTTCCTCTACAAAAACACATGACTTCCAGCCTCCTGGTTTTGATGCGCCGCACATACACAGAGACCCCACCCTGCCCCTTCCATTGGCGGAGTTCTCCGTCTCCTCAAAGAGCTGATTATGTCACAGAACCTCTCCTGGGGCGTGAGCGGCAGTGGGCCTCTTCTGTATTTATTTATTAATTAGCTGGCTGAGTGGGAAAGCACCCCCTTTCTTATTCATTGTTTTTTAAGGACTTGAGCTGATAAATCAACAGCACTCTTAAAATTTTCCCTCAAGTAGAATTGCCAACCCCACCTTATACTTTTGCTAAAATAGTGTAGGATCTATCTCCCCTGAAAAGTCTCCTTTGTTCCTGTCACCTTTTCAAGGACTGGCCGAGACGGGGCATGGGCTAAAAATCCAAGTCCAGTCTCGTACCTCCAAGCGTTCCCGAGGAAAATGCAAGAAAAAAAGCCTGTTTGCTCCACAGTGAGTGGGTGCTTCCAGCTTTAAAGAACTGTTCTTCCAGTATTAGCTGTGTTCTAGAACTGCTTCTAAAACACAAAACAGGGTTCAAATTCTTCCGGGCCAGATGAAAATCTTCAAGGAAAAATTGCTTCCACATGGGTCTCCCCAGTTTCTCTCCCAGTGTGAGACGCGCTGAAGGGGTGAAGTATTACACCTATCATCAAAACAGAGCGAGGCCGTTTGACATACAGCTTTCCTTAATTCACGGTCATAATGAAATTCAAAGGGGGAGGAAGCTGCCCTCCAAAATGAGATCATGTGTGTTTCCTACAAAAAGAAGTCCAGCTCTGCCCCCTGAGCATTTGGAAAATTTATCTAAAAGGCATCCTTTGGCACAGCTCCGAGTCCGGATAACAGCTAGGAGCCGACAGGTGCGTGATGTTAGATGACGGGGACACAGTTACACGGGCAGCTGAGGCAGGAACCAAGGTGCGTGGTCCCCAGAGAGCAGGAGGGTCTGACGAAGGAGGAAGCAGGTGGGGCCCCGCCTCCTTTCACCTGCCCTGTGGTCCTGCAGGTGCGGGGGACCCCAGGGGAGGCCCCAGCGGCCACTGCTCCTTCCTTCCTCCCGGAGACTCCTCCTTATAAAGGGTTTTGCCCCCTCTGGCCTCTATCCCACAAGTGACCAGGAAAGACAGAGGGCTTGGGGGGCCGAGGACCTGATTACCACTTTATCTGGGGGCAGGGTCTTTGTAGATGTGATTAAGTGAAGGATCTGGGGTCCATCCCAGGTTTAGGGTGAGCCCTAAGTCCAATGGCAAATGTCCTCATAAGAGAAAAGAGATGGCGATTTGGGACCCGGAGACACAGGATGGGAGCAAAGGTTGAGTTACGCAGCTGTGAAGCAGGAAGTGCCAGCGAGGACCGTAAGCCACCAGAAGTGAGACGTGGAAACGCCCCCCCCAGAGGCTCCAGAAGGAACCAGCCCTGACTGCAGGTTTCTAGCCTCTGGACCCGCAAGGGAATAAATTTCTATTGTTTTAAGCCACCAGGCTCTCGGTAATTTGTTATGGAAGTTACAGGAAATTAATACACTGAGGATCCCAGCCCACTGGAAGAGCTGGCGCCACTCCATGTTGGTGACATCAGCAGAGAGTGGCCCCCTCCCAGCTGGTGCCCGGGCATGGCGGGTTTAACGCCTGAGCCGGGCTTGCCGTGCAGGTTTACGCAGCGAGCTCGCAGGGCGGGACAAGGCCTGGGGGGGAAAGGCGCACGGTGTTACCACCTCAGCGTGGACCTGGCTGCCGGCTGCGCCTGCTCTTCCCAGGCCTGAGAGGCGTGGGACAACTTCAGGTCACTGGTTTTGATGGAGGAGATGGGAGGGCAGGTAATCGAGGATGCATGTTAAGGGTTAATAGGTACTTCAGCGTGTTTGATGTCATCACATTTTATCCTCACAATAAAACCAAAAGGTCCTTGTTGTCCACTCTGGGAAGCTGAGATTGGACGGGGGATCACTGGCTAAGACTCCAGCCCCCAGGCTTGAGAAGGACCGGCCAGCTCTCCGGGTACCTACCAACACCGTGCCCTGTGCTGGATCACCTCCGAGACCATGAGGAAATCAGAGTCCCGTTGCCACTGCACAGCCTCATGCTGGACTGATGCCCTTGAGGTGGGGTTAATTCCAGCAGCGTGGTTTGGAGTTTGCCTTCAGCCGTCCTTGGGCTGTGGAGGGGGAAGGGTGACGGCCGATAGAGCCTCAGCTCCGGTGAAGCAAGGGTGATGGTGAGGCCCTTGAGTGGCTCCTAATTGCACATCAGCAAGTAACTTTGCAGCTCAATTCTATCTGATCCTTGAAAATGTTAAGGTCATGCAATCCTGCATTTAAAGAAATTACTAAATAAAACTTTTGACACATTAGTGTGGGTCTGCTGGGTGTGTTTTGTGTGTGACCTGCCCTCCCAGATGTGCAACAGCCAAGGACGGTGGGAAACAAGCCCCGCCCACCTACCTGCGGGCAGACTCAGAGACCACAGCTCAGTTACAACCGTTTGTGACAGTTGTTCGCCTTTCCGTGTATCTACTGACTCAACCACGACTGTCTGTGCATTTCTGAGTGTAGATTTACTTAATCTAGTTTTAAGAAAGATAAAAAAAACGACAAGATAAGAGGGAGCAGAGGTTACCTGTTAGCATCATCCTAGAACCACCTGGAGAGCTTGCTCTAAGTGACTCGCCAGAGACCCAGTGCAGAATTTTGGCAAACTGGCCTCAGAGAGGCCCCAGCACTGCTGACTGGACTGCACAGTCAGGGCTGAGAACCAGACCATGGGCTGACAAACAGTTCAGATCAGGAAAACAGACACAGAACTTTGAGGGAAGGAAGAGCTAGGAGAGGGAAAGGCAGTTGGCTGACCATTTTAAAAAATACTGAATTAAAATGATCAGTAAGGTGTAAACTGCATATGAGAGCACAGGGTAGAAAAAGAGACTTAGCTGTGAGCACAGCAAAGGTGCCGGTGAAGGCACGGAAACCGGATGTAAAAATGATGTTGACGGTCAGGAGTTATCTCCACGACCTCAGGCAGGCACACGGACAGGCTGGATAGAATCGGCTTAAATCTTCTGGAATTTTCCCCAGTCACTCACGTTACTCCTTTAAGAGTTTAACTGCTGGACTCACTAAGCCCAGTATCCAAGATAAAAGATGTCATTGATTGAGTTTCCAAATATATCGGTGCATTCATACTTTATTACTGAAGACTAAAATTTGCTAAACCAGCCTGATGACACTGGGTCTCACCTCTTAGGCAGCAAAGTGATGAGGAATTCTTGGGTTCCGCCCGAATACTGACGTATCAAGTCTCTAATAACCTGGCGATCCTATGACAGCTCCAGACAGAGAGTCTGACCTTAAGAATCGAAGACATTGTCAACCTCCAGTCAAGATGGAGAATCAGAAGAGGCGGCCAGTGACTTCCCCTCTGGAGCCCACGTGTCAGAGAGAAAAAGGCAAATCATAGAAATAAGCAAATTAACAAGCCAGAATAAGAGAAGCCACAAAAACAAATGGCATCAAAACTTCAGCTTTTTAACATTTATTAAAAAATCAAAGAATGCATGCTCCTTGCAGAGCAATTTAAACAACACCAAACTGTATAAACAAAAAGGCGAGAGTCCAGCCCATACAGCTAGAAGTAAGCACTGTTACTGGGGGAATGCGTAGCCTTGCAGACCTCACATGTACCTTACATGTGTGTGCACATGACATAGACACGCATGCGTACGGGGGGGGTGTTTCCTGGCCAGAACACGCTCGCTGCCTCTCAGTCCCCAGGCATCCCCAAGGACCATTCTAGAAGCTACCATTGAAAACCAATTTCTAAGACTCCCCATCATCCACGTGCGATCTTTTCATTCGCCACAGCAACAGGAAAACTCATTCCAGGGAAACGAGAGTCCCTGGCCTGGATGTCCCCCCGCGGGCCAGCCCTGGCCCCGTCCTTCCGGGGCCTGACCGCGTCTTCCTGCCCCTGCTGGCCAGAGCCACCGGCGCAGGCCTGCGTTTCTCAGTGAGAGCCGGGAAAGTGAGCGAAATGCCAGCAGCTGGAAGCCTGCCTTTGACACGCTTCCAGCCTGGCGGAGGAGGAAGTACTGGGGTTTTCACTAGAAACCTGTTTTCCTGAACTATGAAATTCGAGTCAAGAGTCGGACTTCCAAGGATTAGCCGCGTGTCCCAGCAGCCCAAAGCCCCGGGCACGGAGTCAGCTCCCGGGCAGTCCTGAGACCCCGGGGCAGCCTCGCTCCAGACAGCTGCGTTCACCCGGCATCTCCCTGGAGCCACGGGCACTGGTCTCATTCCTTCATCCCCGAGTATCACAGACAGAGGCATGAAAGTACAGTCTTAGGAAAGCGTGCATTGCACTGATGGCCGAGAAGCAGTCTTCTCCTGAAATGCCAAGTCTCTAAATCGAAAAAGAAAAGACTTGTGTAACCTTCTCTGCCCTCACAAAGTTACACGACACACTTAAAAATATCGTAAGATTTTAATGGAGAACAAGGAAAGGATATTGCAGAACTTCCCAGCATCGGGAGCCCTGCGCCCCGGGGCACCACCGCCTCCCCGGGCCTCTGTGTCCTGAGAGGCCTTTGGGGCGACCCTCTCCCTGGGACCCGCTGGCTCCCTCTGCTCTTGTTGTCACTGGCTTTTCTCAGTGCCCTTGTTCTCTGGGACTCTCTGTCTCCCCAGCGGAGGCGCGGCCCTGGCTCTGAGGCTGGAGCTGGGGGAATTTGCTCTCTGGCAGAGCCCCAGAGTCCGGGGGCGGGGGGCCAAGCCACGCGTGCTGTGACAGGGCCAAACGTTCCGTCCGTTTTTTCCCTAAATGGATGCTCAGTGTTTTAAGTGGCACATCGGTGACTCGGGCTGCTCTTATCCAGGTCAGTCCATCAGCTTCAATAAATGCCAAATTAGACAGAAAAAAAGAGGAAGATGCAGCATGCTTTGCAGGGCCTGTGCATGCATGTGTGTGTGCTGGCGTGTGTGTGTGCGTGCGCGCGTGTGTGTGAGAGAGGGAGAGAGAATCCAAGCTTCTGAGCGAGGGAACAGAAGAAACTCCCAAGGCGGAGGAGCAGAAGGCACGTGTGAAGAGGAGAGGCCGGAGCGCCTTCCCGGAACCTGCCGTTTTACCCGTCTCAGCCGCCAGCGCCCCAGGCCGGCGGCTCCTCCTCGCTCCGCCTGCTCCTGCCCCCCCGCCCTTGGCTTGGCCTCCAGACTTCCTGTGCCTTTTCGGTGACCAGAACTGCGCCCCCCGCAAAGGTGTGGACATCCTAGCCCTAAAGCCTGCCGCCTTGCGGGGGACAAGGGAACGGACTTTGCAGATGAGATTAAGTGAAGGATCCTGAGCCGGGGGTAAATTCCGGGTGACCCAGGTGGGCCTGTAGGAGTCACAAGCCTCCCTGTAAGTGGCAGAGGGTGGCCGGGGGACGAGCGTGAGAGATGTGAGGACTGAGCAGAGGTTGGAGGGAGGTGCGGGCGCTGGCCAAGGAATGCAGGCAGCTTCAAGGAGCTGAAAAAGGCACGGAAAAGGGTCCGCCCTTACAGCTTCCAGAACGAACACTGCTCTGCCCACACCTTGACTTTGGCCCCATGAAACTGATTTCAAAGTTCTGATCGTCAGAATCATAAGACAGTCAACGTGTGCTGTTTTCAGCCACTGCATCGGTGGGCATTTTTCCAGAAGCCAGAGAAGACTTCTACCGCCTCCCTACACCCTGTTCTTCGAAAGCCTGCCCTCAGTCACTGACTCACCATGAGCACCGGGTCACCTGCGGCCACCCAGGTCACCACCCATGACGGAGCCCGAGCGTGGCCGAGTCTGGACGCTGGGAGGGCACAGTCCCTGCGTGGAGGTGGGCCGCCCAGGCCCTGAGACCGCGCTGCACACAGCTCACTTCACGTGGTCGGCCTGGTGTCCACACTGTCTTAAGCCTGTAGAAGGTATAAAGGAAAGTTCTGGAACCACTGCCACCCGCAGGGAACTTCCCATCTTGGCTTGAAGAAAGAAGACTTAGATGCTTGAATAAGACACCGACACGGGAAGAGACACAGGGGCAGAAGCCAGGGCCCGTGACGCAAACCAAAGCACACAGAGGGAGACACACCTCAGAGTTTGCCTCGAGAGCGGGGCACGGGCTCTGCTCCTGCAGGTCGGGGATGTCCTCACCCCTCTTTGCTTCCTCAGGCACACCTCGCCCGTCCTCTCTCCACTCTGCCCTGGCTCGCAGGTGGCGTATCCTGCAAGGACCAGGCAGTTCTCAGTCGCAGAAACATCCACATGTGCGGCCCCCAGGGTGGGGCTGCCCGGCTTCCACCCGCAATTTAAATCTTTCAGACTTTTCCAAAAGGGATCTCTGAGCCGGGCAGGCTTCCCCACATCCAGGGCTAAGCAGGGCCTTGAAGAGCTGCCTGCCCTTGTTTTCCAAGAAGACCCATTCCCTGCCAGGAGGGCAGAGAGGCGTGGCCAGTTCGTCATCACGTGGGGGGCCCTCTCGTGGTGACAAGATGTGAGAGGGGTGCCTGGTGGTTGGGATCTGCCCAGAGGAAGGACCAGCCCGGCCAACTCTGTCCACTAGGCAGCATTCGCCAACCGAGAGCCACAAGCAGAAGGGTAGGTGGGGTAAGAAAGGCTTCTGGGTGTTTCCAGGACCCAGTGCACACGCCTGTTGCTCTGCTTAGATAAAGCAATTCTTACACGACACCTGTAAGGACCCAGCATTTCTGTTTTCCCTTGTGTCTCCTCTTTTCTCCCCGAAGCCTCTTCGCCGTCTCTTGGTGTCCGCCTCAGTAACGCCCGCTCTCCCACTGCTTTCCTACTGACGCACGTCTCACTGCGGGCGTCTCCCTGCTGGGCCTGAAGTTCAGCCACCGGCGTAGATTTTACCTCCTACTTTGGGACGCTCTGGAGGGCGGGGCGGGATGGCTCCATGCAGGGGCTCCTGGTCGTGTTGCGGGCTGGCTGGGAAGCCCAGGTCCACAGCATCCAGTGAACGAGGAAGGATGGGAGAAGCAGAGCAAGGGGGAGGCCCCCACAGGGAGCCTGGGGTACAGAGAGGGGTGGGGGGTTGCGAGTGAAATGCGGCCTTTTTGCCTTCAGTCTGTCCCAGTTCATACTCAAAGTATAGTCACGACCACAAGAAGTACTAACTCTCGTGCCGTCCATGGGTCAAGAGTCAGGAGAGGCTGGTCACAGTCCAATTACCCCCGGAAATAATCACCTTTAGATGCCCCAGCTCAGGCACC